>NW_006437828.1:10056617-10059333 GCF_000325575.1 Pteropus alecto | reverse complement strand
CAGGAATGCATTTGGCTAAAAGAAACAGAAAATCTAATTGTGGCTTAAACAAGAAAACTAGAGGGAGACAATGACTGGTGTTCATTTAGTGGCTCAGGAAAGCTGGGAATGGACCGTTTGTAACTAGGCGGGCCTACCCCTCATGCTTGTCGCCTCGTGGTTACAGAATGGCTGCCCCAGCCTCAGGCATCACAGCCGCGTTCAAGGATGAAGGACGGGGAAAGGAACAGTTCCAACTATACTAATCCCTTTTTATCAGATTAGCAAAAGCTTTGTCAGGAAACTCTCTTCAGGCTTCAGATGATATGAGTCACATGACAACTTCTAACTGCAAGAAAGCAGTGATTTAACTTATCCAACCTCAATCACGGAAGAAATCAAGACCAAAAGAAATTGGCAACGGGTTAGGATTAGCCAACCTACTGTATCTGCCAAATGCTCTAAACCAATTATGTGCCATTTTTACCCGGAATGGCTGCTGGATTCCATCAAAAGACTTTTCCGCGTTAGTGTAATTATTGTTCCCTTCATAAGTATAGTGAACAATGTTGACAGATTTCTTCTCTTTAGCTAAACCCCACTTGGTCATAGTTATTTTTTTTCATTGCTTAATTCCATTTGCTGATGTTTTCATTTAGAATTTCTGCACATATTTTAATACATACATTTATTCTATCATTTTCTCTATCTTATCATCAGTTTTTGATATTAAAATTATTCTCGGTTCACAAAATGGGGAACTTTTCCGTCTTTTCCTGTATGCGGAATTGCTTGGGTGACTTGGAGTCACCTGGCCTTTAAGGATGAGACAGGAACGGGACACGAACGGGAAACCTGCCTGGCGCGGGGGCTGCGTGCATCCGTGTCCGTGGTGACTGCTCCACTCCGGTTCCCGGCGTCTTTGGTGGATCTGGGTAGGTTAGATTTTGAGTTCTTCTGGGTCAGCAGCTCTCCTTTCTGTGTCTAATCCAGGATTCATTCTCTTATAAATATAGAACCGAGTGCTCTAGGCAAAGGTATTGCTTCTCCCCCATCCCAGTTTCTAGGTTTTTCTAGGATAGCTTAGTGCTTTATTTTCCAGAATACCGGTATGTTCTTTGCCATCCGTGTCTTCTATTCCAAGATTATTCATTCATCGTTCATAGTACACACTCCCCATCTAGCTAAGGTGATGCCAACCATAACAGACAGAGCTTGCGACCTAAGAGGCCTAAAACAATATCAGTTTGTTTTGCACGTACGGAGAGTCAGATCTGAGGCAGAGGCTCTGCTCTGTGCAGTCGAGTCATTCAGAAACGTCAAACTGCCAGGCAGAGGAGACACAGCACGGACCAGGCCTCAGACTGGCTCACGCCCCTCGCACTGCATTCCACTGGCCCGAACTCAGCGGATGACTGCGCCAAACTGCAGAAATAATGGAGAAATGTGGCTCTGCTGTGTCCCCAGGAAGAAGTGGAAATGGGTTTTGCTGATGGACTGCTGGTCGTTAAATCTCCATTTAATCCAGGGACGCGACCTCTCTGTGGGAAACACAACCCGAAGTCATCGAGTCACAGCATCCAGTTCAAACTCCAGAAACTCCCCAGAATGCGCCGCTCTCCCCGCCGGAAGCATCTGTGACTCAGAGTGCACAGTGACGTAAAAAACAAAAAGGCGAGTCAACTTGCCACCACACGGACCCAGTCCGGAATGAAAGAGCAGGGACGGAATAACCCCAATAAAAATTCCTTTTTAGGACAAGAAGGACTTAGGAGGCCATGAGGGTCTGCCTGCCGGGGGCGGCCAGGCCCTGCCCGAGGGCTGGGACGGTTCTTCTCCGAGGTCCCCATTCTGCTTTCGAGGGCGAATGCTCTGTGCTTGTTCCACACAGCCCTTGGCTCCTGCAATTCTCTCTCTCTCGACTTCTCTGACATAAGAGGTAGAAAAGCTACTCCCTTAATCTGACCTTTTCCACGAGCCTGAATTTTAACAGGAATTAGTTGTGCGAAATATCTCTTGGGTGTGTCGGGAAGTCGAGAAGCAGATGGCTTTTCCAGACGTGCGGGTCTCTGGTTTCTGGACTCTGTCTGCTGTCACCATGGACACCATGGGCAACTCAAGGAGGCATGAACCGAAGCCGCAGAGCCTCCACGGCCCAGACCCTAAGTGCGGCCGAGCGACCCAGCCCAGCGTCAGCTCCGCAGTGGTGGGCTTCATGAGGGCAAGGCAGGGGCCTCCACTTCGAGCCTCTGACCGTTTATCTGTTGCAACAGGCAGCGCTTCCTGACCTGCATAACGAAGTGTTCACTGCTATTTTTTGCTCTCTTCTATCTTGCTCTTCTGAGTTTTCATTTGCTTCGTTTTCTCGTCTTTTATTCAAATATGATCTTCAGATGTGGGTTAATAGTCTCTGAACCATCGCATGCATGTAAATACCTTCCCTTCCACATGCGGTAGGTACGTTTCCTTGGATCCAAGATTCCGGCTATTGTGGGAGGCACATTATTCTATGTACCACTGAGAAAGAAAGAAAGAAAAAAAGGCTTCTAATTAAGTTATAACGTCATGCTTTCTTATAACTTAAAATTTTTATTTTATACTTATTGAAAGAGCTCTTTTGGGCTTAATCGCGCATGGGTTTTTATTATGTTTTACTCTTGTGCATTGATAAGAAAGAAGGAAAACTCCAGCCCAATAAATTGGGGGGGGGGGGGGTTCAAAAAGGTTCTTCCCGCAC
>NW_006437828.1:10041570-10056339 GCF_000325575.1 Pteropus alecto | reverse complement strand
GATTTCAAAAGCTTCTTCACGCACAGAGTTCGAAGATCCTGAACTTCTCATCAACTCGGAGTTGTCAGCGTCCGTGTTTTCACACATGGTAATTAATACCTTCTCTACCGTCAAGAAAGTGCTGGAACGTGTGCTCCGCTATTGTCTCCAAGATTTCCGCCCCAGCTGCTGGCTCCCGTTCTGCGAGCTCCCATGCCAGCCTCTTCTCCATCTTCTCAGGAGACGCCAACACATTTTTGCACGACCGTCCCAGGACTCAAATTGTCCTGGTCACTTGATGACTTGCTCTGAGATGCTACCCCTGGCCAAAAGCAGGCTGCGAAAGCTCTGCAGGCCCCAGCTGAGGCCTCACTCACACGTAGCCACAGCCCCGCCTCCTCGGAGAGGGAGGGAGAGCTCGAGCTGGGAACGGAAGGTGGGGGGATGCATCCGGCCACCACTCCCCAGAAGCCCTCCATGCTTTACCTGTATGGCAGTTATAAAAGAGGAAGAATCTACGAGTGGAATAGAAGGAAATGCTCAGGCTACACAGGCCATTCCACTCGTCCCCGCCGTTAGCACACACCACGAGAAGCAGCTCTGTCTTTTCATAATCGTCTGCCTATCAGAACCCCCGGGAGCATAGGAATTGATAATATGAAACAAGTAGATTAGAAACTAAAGCCTAGGAATGAACTGGGTCCAAACATGCTCCACCTCCCTGGAGCAAAACTCCCACGGGACCAGCAATAAGACAATCCCAGCTTCTCGGAGAACTCACTCGTCAGAACGAAGACTGGCCAGCCTGGTTTCGACAGTGGCATCAGTTCAGATGGGATCACGCCTCGGTCGTGAGCAACCTTAGTTTCGGATTTCTCATTGGTCGAACTGAGGGGGTATTACCCACCTCGAATGTGCTTTGACGATTAAACGAGGTCACATAAAAGAAAACAGTTTTTCCAGGAACAGGCACAGAGGTGATGCCCACCCAAGCAATGATACAGCACGCAATCTATTCTTGTGTCAGCAGGGGGCGCTGTGGCGCAATCGGCCTGGCTCCCCAGGCTGTGGACTCAAGGTCGTTCTTGGCTCGGTGCTGTGCCCCTGAAAGTATCCAGCAAATAGGAGCTATTATTCTCCATCCGCCCCTCCGTCCGCCTCCCCCCCACTCTACCCAGTTCTACGGTGTAAAAGAGGAGGCTAAGATGCTCCAAAGAAAAGGGAAGAGGAGGCCAGGGTGGGGTGGCGCTTATAAAGAAGAAATAGAGAGACTCCTCAGACCTGGAGAGTAAAATCCTGCAGCAGCTCCTAGAAGACAATGTGGACAACACGGAAGATGTTATTTTGACTTAAAAGCTTTAGATCACACCGAATCTGCAACCTTTAATGGCAGACCCCGAAAATCGTAAAAGTCCACTGTGGCACTAGGTGATGTGCCCTGATGCACGTTACTCCACTCTGGGACCTTTAGGTCCAAATCCCATGACATTTCCAGAACAAATGAACAGGCTGGCGGGCGTAGCCGCTCAGAGACCTACCAGTAAAGGTTCTCTAAGATATGACCGCATCAGACCCTGCGGGCTTGGAGCAGAAAACACATGCCGATGCAGTCCTCCGTGGCGGCTTCTCTCCAAGGGGATGTGAAGAACCAACCTCTGGGGCTTTGAAATAAAGTCTGGCTTTCCCAGAGGCCCAGAGCTCAGAGCATTCATGTTCAGCATCAAATATCTCGTGCAAAAACAATGACCTTGGCTTCCTCCCATGTGTCAGCAGTGACTCCGGCACGGGCTCTGGGGCGTCTGGAAGGGGATACTGATGAGCAGACCAGGAGGGAAAGCGTTTCTGGCTCCAAGCGCCCTTCCCTCGATGAGCTCGACTGGGTAAAGGCCGGGTTGCTTCCTATTCCTTTTTAACCCCCAATGGGAAAGCAAAGCAATTATACCCAAAATATTTAGAAAGCGAATGTCAACATCCAGGAGTCTCAAAGTTAAATCTTGGATTGCAATAAAATGTAGGATAGGATGTGTCTTAGGAAAAATCAACTTCCCAGCTGCAACCTGAGCAAGCTCCGATTTTAATGGTGCCGTAAACGTGTTTCGTGCGGTGCTCAGAGACAAGATCTCACAATTCCTTTGTGAACTCTTAAAGAAATCTATCCTCGGGGCCTTGTGGGCAGAAACGCAGATTCAGGGGGGGTCAAAACACCAAGCATGTCCCTTCTTGACCTCACCACATGAACCCCTCATTAATTATGGGTGGCCTAATGTGAAGACTTTTGTCACTGAAGGGTGACCTATTCCCACTGATAAACAGACCACAAATCTGTCATAACCCCAAACGGCATAAAGGAGCCGCTCGATTTGTATCTGTGTTGAACTTCAAGTGTTGCATAATTTATATCTAAAACGCCCTCTCAGACATCTACTAAAACACCCACTCCCAGCTTCGCTCCGGTCCCGACTGCCTTAAAAGGCACGATAAATCACTGAAACGCGGGCAGCCAATCACAGCCCGGCTCCCAATCAATCACAGCCCGGCGCCCAATCACAGCCCGGCTCCCAATCACAGCCCGGCGCCCAATCACAGCCCGGCCCCCAATCACAGCCCGGCTCTCTCTGTGGACAACTTTCTTCCCTTGGTGCGTTCGTCACCCCTAGGACAGGTTATAAACACCGTATTTCGAGATAATAATTCAAAGGCTCTTTATTTTATACCGGGATTCGCCGTTCGCCCAGGTGAACCAAGCGAGCGTAGAGACAAACGGAGAGGCCAGTCCATAGAGCCTGCCTTTATCCCCACCCGGATCCGTGCTCACACCCCGCAGTGGGCCTGGCCCCGACCTCACAGAACTCTGCTTCTGCACCCACAGACCCGATCCCCTGGGATGGCACAAGGTATCAGGACACGATCCTTGTATCGAAGGGTCCCCATGACGGTGGATCAAAGTGAGCATACGCTTTACAGGAAGGTCGCCGTGTCTTCTCGTTACAGCAAAGCTTTGCCTTGGCATACAAACATTTCTCGATTCCTGAAAGACAACATTTTGCTGTCTCGGTTTTGCCTGGGACGGGCGTCTTTGAAAATTTCTCTCGATTCCCAGATGCAGTCAAATCGGTCGTGCTGGCCGTGCAGAGGGTGTGAAGGCCACGGCTCCCCGAATCACTACGGAAGCAGAGAACCGAAGGCCTGCGGCAAACAGGTGCAGCAAAGAGGCTTCGTCCAGATGCCTCCAGCTTCCTCCAGCTTCTTCCAGCCTTCGTTCCAGAGAGATTTTCCAGACACCCAGGAAGAACTGTGAGGAATCTTGCCCCCAACTGCCCTTCGGAAGTGGGGCAGCGAGGGGTTTTTCTTGGCAACCACGGTGATACCTGAGTCTTAAAAGGGGGTGTGATTCATTCGGGGTGGCAGCAGAGGGCTGGCAGGTGGGGACGATGACCGAGCTTGCTTCGGATCAGGCATTCCATGAGTCGGTCCACAGAGAAGCACCATTCATCGAGCTGACATTTGTCTGTCTCATTCAAGGGACTGTGAGTCGCTGACCCCCACAATTAGGGGTTCGACGGAAGCCCTGCCCCCACGATCTGCAAGGAATACGTGCTGTCGGCTCCCTGCGGAGGCACACACGGCTCGTGAGCGTCCTCCGTGCAAGCTGGTCGCCACGTAAAAAGGTGACGGGGCTGGAACGTGCCTCATCACCCTCTGGTCTGTGAAGAAGCTTGAAGTCCCCAGGGAGGTGCCGACCTGCTGTGCCTCCGAGACTCTCGCAGGGTGTCCGGAGCCTTGTTTCCTCTGAGTCTTTGAGTCTTGTTTTTTTTCTTTTACTTATTCGTCAGCTTTTACCTTTTTCTCGCAACCCCCTCAACTGGGGTTACGGGCTCAGGGAAGCCAAGTTAGCAATGTGCCGATTTGTTTGTTCTTCCTTATTTCTGGGCCCAGAGGTCTGTCCCCACCCTCCGGTCCCCGGGGTCCAATTCCTTCTAGCCGGGATGCACAAGAAGATGCGTAAGAGACGATACCCTTCCATCCTTCAACTAGAGAAGGAGCCGGGGGAGTAACGGTCACTCTGGGGGAAGAAAGCTGGATGGTTCGTGAGTGAAAAGGCAGGTTTAGCAAAATGGTTTTTTTTTTACCCCTGTTATTCTTTAGATTAAAAAAAAAAAAAATGAGAGTTTCAATCGTCAGAGCCAGCTACTCCGGGAACGAGAAGGTAGAAATCCAAACGAGAATAAGAATCAAAATTATCACCTCCCCCCGAGACAGGGCATGACGAACGCAACTGCCCGTCAGCTGCGACCCCGGGCAAAGACTGGGCGAAGCCCTCGGTGCTTGGATCCAAAACAGGACGGAAGCCCAGCCCAGGGAAAGGCTCCCTGGCAACCGCCGAGTGTCCCACGTGGCAGATGCTCCGAACACGCATGTGCTGTCGTGCACAACCTCGCAAGGTAAAGCAGAGTCACGGGCGCGGCGCTGTGAAAAGCACACTGTCATCGGCCTAACTTCGTCTGCAACGTGGTAGCGTAACGGGCAGATGCTAAAACGCAAAAGCTTCGTTAGGCGCTGGGTTCGCAGTGCCACCAGCGACAAGTGCCTTTGGGGGCAGTGGCTGGAGAGGACAGGAAGCCCAGCTTTGGGAATGAAGAGGGGATGGAAGGCAGGGGTCAGTTCACTCCATCCTGCGTCAGGGGCGGGCCAACAGTGGGCCTCAGCCTGCGAGCACCCAGGAATTCGGGGAGGGGAGTACTGCCTGCAGAAGGCAGCGGGGTTTCTTGGGGTTCCAGGGAATGACTCCATTTGGGACCCCCTGATTCATCCCTCTCGTCCTGTTGCAGCCACTGCTTCCTCCTTCCCAGGTCTCCAAACTGCTCTGCCAAAGCCAGTGCCGAGAAGAGAAGTAAGCACAAAAGTCTTAACCTGTTAAGTCTTTTCGAACGCAAAGGGCCATCGGTGTTGCCGGCACCTCCAGAGGCTTTGGTCGATCCCACCAAAAGAAATCAATTTTGCTTAGGCTCACTTTTCCGAACTTGAGCCTAAATTAAATATTTAATAAACATTAACCAATGCTAAAGTGACCATTCATCCTAGCTCGCCAAGACTGTCCCAGCTTATGCCTCTTGTTCTGGCAAAATTATGCATATGTCCCCTCTCTGTCACTGACATAGGGCCCCAGTCTAGGTGACAAACCGTGGGACACAGGCAGGGCTTCCTCCCCCACGGCCTCTCCTCTCCTAATAAACACTCATTTCTCTCCAGCCCATTACTTTTCAGTCATACTAAAGATCATTAATAATTAATTATTCATATCCCACTTACTGCCAGCAAAAATTATAATGGTATACGATGCATTCGCTTGCCAAATATTTACTAAGCCTGAAGTTCCATGAACAGTACCTGGGGATACAGGCACGCTCAAGGTCATTCAAATAACAGTTAAAAGTGAAGGCAGTGAAAACCCCCAGGGAGAGGAGAGATTACGGAGCAGAGACCGTGCATGAGACAGTAATTAAACTCCTTCTAGCCTCGACGTGCAGCAACCTGGTAGCAGAGCCAAAAGTAAAGAACAGTGAATAACATCAACCTATGGCCTAAGGAAATACAACTGTGACACAAAAGATACTTTTTCTCCTGATACTGATTCTCGTAGAATGTAATCATTCCTTCAGTAAATAGTTACTGAGTACCTACTATGTCCCAGGCAGTGTGCTAGATGGTGGAACACAGACGTGAACAGAACAGAGCAGAGACAAACGTCCCCGCCCTCGGGGTACTGACACCCCAGCAGCGGGAGACAGGCAATGCAGATGGTATATGGCGGGTCAGATACGGATGACGGCTGGGGACGGAGGCGACCGGGGATGAAGCTGGAGCCGAGAGCTCAGAGAAGGTGAGTTGTAATAGGGCGGTCAGCAAACTCCTCACTGAGGTGGCGTTTTGGAGGAGAGACCTCAGGAGAAGAAAGAGGGATCCTGTGTACATCGTCCCAACAGAGGCCCTGAGACGGGGCGCGCACACCAGTGCGGCTCCCGTGACGTGACTCGGCAGCGGATCACAAGGACACGGAGTCGGGGATGGAAAGGGACAGACGGGACGTGGATATGCCGAGTTTTTCCTTCCTGAAGGCAGAAAGTCACTGGGGAATTTCGCCCATGACACTGAGAAGTGTCACGACGTGACTTATTGTAAGGGGTCACTCCAGAGGCTAGGTCAAGTACAGAAGTAGGGGAACGAAGCATAGAAGCAGAGGGGCCAGCGAAGAAGCTTGGGAACTTTTCCAAACCAGAGAAGGTGGTGAGACACGGTCCGATTCCGGATGTGAGTTCGAGGTAGAAGCAACAGGGTTTGAAAACAGGTTACACGTGAGGTGAGACAGAAAGACATGCTTGGCTGACGTGACAAAGACTGAGGGGGACAGGGCGGGGTCTGGTTTGGGCCGCGTTCAACGGGACACGCCTACCGGGCACCCAAGTAGAATTGGGCGTGGAGTCAGGCGGCCCAGTCAGGGGTTCTTGTGACTCCCTAATAACCACGTGGAACAGCAAAGTGAACGAGGTCTTTAACGGTTATTTCTGTCGACAGTACAGAAATGTTGTTTTATGACCATTTTTTATATCAGTTTGCAAGAAAAAATCGAAGGCATCTCCTTGAATCATAGCAAAGCACAGGCATTTCCGGAAGCCTCTAAGTTAGTGTGGTCAGTGTCCTGTAAGATGCTGCCTTTGGGCACAGCTAGGACAAGGAGCGAGCTTGCTGGAGCTGGAGCAGCGGGCAGTGCAGTCTGTGACAACTGACCAGAAATGCTTACACGTAGCCCTCTGCCGGTCGCTCAGCTACGACTTCAGATTCGCCTTGGGCAAGAGCGAGCTCCTCATTGGCTTATTCTCTGGTGTAGGTGGTCAGGTCTCAGAGTTGACATTGCTATGAAAAGCAAAAGAATCTGATAAATTCTCACCCAGATCAAGGCCCATCTCGTCTTTACTTGGAGCGGGTCACTGGGATATCAAAACGACCTACCAGAATTTTTCTTTAAACGGAACGGAACGGTGAATTTACTCAAATGGCAGTTGAATCCCAAGCCGAGACCTCAGAGTGGTAAACTGGTGCTTAGCAACAGTTTGGAAAGTTAAGATGTAACATGTTCCTGGAAAAGGGGCGGGCCGCAGACCATGGTTTGCACAAACAGATACAAGTTCATCCTTTCCCCAACCAAATAATAAAAAGTCTGCAGGTCCTCCAGGGCATGCCAGTCTGCAGGAGAAGGAAAATGCGTAACTCTCACTGAAGAACGTAGCGGGACCATCAAAAATATGCACCAGCAACACAAACAGGGACTCAGACCACAGCTGAGTTTGCCCCTGAAAGTGCAAAACTCATAACCTTTTTAAATTCCCTGAAACCAGGGCCTCTGTCTGTCTTGTTCAATCTATGCTCCAGCACCTCCCAGACCGACACTAGCACATAACAACCATTCAATGAAATACCGACAAAGGACCGAATCAATCAATAGTTTCTAAAAATGGAAACAAAACCCACGAGCGCCATCTCGTGGAAGGCCTTACCATGACACATCCAAGATCCCAGTCACCTGGCTGGGGGAAGGGACACAAACTGCTGTGTGACAGGGCCTTGGGGCCCATGGGCGGCTGGAAGCGGTGGGCCAGGAAACTTGTCTTGGAGCTGTGTTTGCAAGCCAAGTACACCGTGACTTAGATTCCAGGGAGGCCGATGGAGATTGGAGGGGCTCCGAAGTTCCCCTGAGCCAGCCCTCCGCACCACCGGAGTAAAGCTGAGAGGTGTATGTCTCAGAAGCCACGACCGGACCCACCCCGCGAAACGGCTGGAGGCCAAGCCCCGAGCTCTCCCTTTGTGCTTCGAGAGACCCCAGGACCCTGGGAGTGGCCTCCGCCTTCTCGTGTCTCCTACACGCCTCCCCAGCTCACTGAGGCTCCGGGTCGCCCATGAGGCTGGCGTGAACTTGACCTCTCTCCTTTTTCCAATCTCCACCACGCTGGGGGGAGGAAGGAGAGGCAGAGAGAGTCGTCAGGTCACCTTCCACTTGCTCAGCCCCTATGAAACTTCCGAGGAGAGGTGGAGCCACCAAGAGCCACCGAGGTTCTCCTGTCCCAAGTCTCTCTCACTGGGGTCCCTTTTCCATCATCCCCACATCCTCCCCAAGGGCCTGGCACAGGCCGCGGAGAGACCAGATGTGGAGGTCCCCGCGCTCATTCCTGGGGGTGCAGGTGCTCATCAGTCTGCAGGTTTTGTGGATGCCTGGAGCTTACACAACCTGGCGGATCCTCTTCGAGAAAGTTAAAAGAATTATAAATGTGAATTTAGGTATAAAAGTGGATATTTTTATTTAGACTGGGAAAATAAATTATGGAAAATTACTGTCAATCCAAAGATCCAGGCCTTTTGCTTCTGTCTGTGACAACTGACCAGAAACGCTTACACGGAAGTGGATTGCGGCCTGGCCTGGCAGCGAATCCAGTCAGAGCTGCCAGGGCATGGGAACTCCGCTGGACTTCCTCTGACCCTTGACCCCAGATCAAAGGCTGGCACCTGGGCGCTGCCTGCTAAGGGCAGCTCTTGCCACCTCCCCCGACCCCCAGCAGTACTTACAGAGGGCAGAGGGGCCGCCTCCAGGCTGCTTAGAGGTCTCTGTCCTGGGGACCAGCCCAGGTGAGTCACTTGGGGTGCCTCCTGGGACTGCCACCCCCCCACCCCATCATCCCTCCTCTCCCACCGGCCGCCCCTTTCGGCCATTGTCCCCGGAGGAAAATCGCCAGCCAGGCAGTCGCTCTGGAGACTGACTCCCAGGCCCTGTCTCTCGCTGCAGGCACTACCCCAAGCTCATGCCCAGCCTCAGGGTTCCAGGAAGCTGACGCCGAGTGATTTTGTAAGTAGAAAAACGAAGCAGTAAAAATTACATCCCATTACATAAATAATAGAACTCGGCTCAGCCGTTGGCGCGCCTCCTGTCTGCGGGCACCGTCGGTCTGTCCTCCGCGGTCCCCGTTCCAGGGACAGGGAGCAGTGACGCAAACCGAGAAAACTTTCTGGCCAGACGCTGACGCTTGGCCCAAACGTTCCGCACCGCGAGGATGGAGGCCGAGCGAGGACACCGAGGGCAGGCGCAGAGGCTAGAACCTTAGATGGTGGCCGGGCTGGGGGAGGATGCCGTTGCCACGGTAACCGGGAGCCAGGATAAACGCGGGCGCCCCGGACGTGCGCTGGATGCGCGCCGCCGCCGTGAGACTGGGTAAGGCTTCCGTCTTGGTCCCCCGTGCTCAAGGAGACCCGCTGCCCCCGCCTCCAGTCCCCGCCAGGTAGGAGGGAGTGGGGAGCAGCGTGGAGGGTCCGGGGAACAAAGAGGTGTCACCACGCACTTCTTTGTTCCTGTCTCCTGTCTCTGGCCCTCCCTCCGCGGGCCTTCTGCTCCCCGCTGGGACGGCGCCTCTACCTTTTCTGAAGGGCTGGTGATAGGGTCACAGACTTCTGCCAGTAAAGGAAGACTGGGTCCCCTTCGCCCCCAGAGAGCCCTGGCCCCGAGTTTAAGGAGCAACTGGGTGTGGGGAGCACGCCGGTCTTTTCAGCCTGCATGGACCAGTCAGCTAAGCCCGAACACACTCCTCCGCCTCCCGGATCCCAGCCTGGGGCACGAACCGGCCCTGTAACCCAGAGCAAATCCCTGCTCCCCCTCGAAACAGAGGTCCTGACCTTGCCAGGAGATGGCGAGCGGTGGCCCAAGGCTGGTGCCCCACAGGTGTTCTGCGGTGGCTCAAAGACACCCTCCTTGCAAGTTCAAACCTGAATACATTTGAAATTCTATTTGTAAAAAGGGTCTTAGGAAAGTATGTTTTAATGAGCGCACTGCTGAAAACCACACAGATGGGTCTGGGAGGCCAACAGAGCTTAGCGACGTCAGTGTTTGCCCCTGGCCTTTTCTCCTGCGGCGCCCAGTCGCGTGGGCGGGGCACCCGGGGACTCCCCGACGTCGGAAAGGGAAGTCACAAGCCGCGACTGAGGATGGCAGCAGCCGCGAGGCCTGGCAGTGGCCAGAAAGCCGCGGATCCCTCACGGAAACGAGACTGCCCCGCTTGCGCCGTGCACCCCGCGACCCTGCGCTGACACCTCGGGGGCTGCGCCTGCCCACACTCCCCGACACGCCCTCCAAGGGAAACCGCCACCGCGCTCCGCACCCAGTTTTCAGAGCTCCCGGCTCGGCAGCCCTGACCAAACCGGTCTGTGCGACCAGCCTTCTAGAGGGTTCCAGGGACTCCAGGAAGCACTGAGGAGAGGTGCAGGTACAGCACCTGGCACCGGCCCAGAAGCCACCGATCCCCAGGGCTCCGCGCCTCCTCGGCGCAGGGGTTCCCTTCCCTGGGAGGGACGCACTGCCTCACCGACATCCCTCTGGAAACAAGGACATGGGTCCAACGTGGGGTGACGGGTCTACCAAGGCCACCTGCTCTCTGCCCTAGGAAACTCTTGACGCCTGGGAACTTGGGGCTCCCACACCGTCCCGGGCTCTGCAGTGTGAACCAACGGGCCCTTCTGCCTGGTCTCCTGAGGACCCCAGCGTTCACGCTGGGGACAGCCTCTAAGTGACGGGGCTGTCACGCTTGGAAGAAACCACAGCTGTCGTAACAAAAAGTCCCTTTGCTCTTGCTCTTACAAGCCCCAAGGGCCATCTGGGCATTTTCAGGTCACAGGTGACCCCCTTCCACGTCTCATTCTGTCCCTCTCTGGTCTCTAACAGAATCTCGCACAGCCCCTGCTTCTCTGGTCCAGCATGCGAAACCCAGACCCATGGGCCAAAGCAGCCAAGTTTGGTTCTTGGGCGGTAGCTGTGTGTGTGTGTGTGTGTGTGTGTGTGTGTGTGTGTGTGTGTGGCGGGGGAGGGGGGGACGGTGCTTGTCATATTCCATATTCATGAGGGGAGAAAAGGCTGTAACACACACTGGGTAGCGGTAGCCTGGCTCCCTCCATAGATAAGCTCCCCTCACCTGCGCCCTCTACGCTTAGGTCTCTTTCCATTTCCTTACAGTGCCAGAGCCTCCCCCACCCTGCCACCCACCCCTGGGACATCCTCTGGCTAGCTTTTAATGAAGTGCGGACCATCCATTTCCCTCACGGACCCCACACCCCAGAAGCCAGCAGTGATGCTGGCTTCCGCCTAGGTCCCTATTCACCCCCTGACAGATAATACTCACAGATTAGCAGTTAACACCCTCCTCCCCCTCTCTCATTCATGACGTAATCACGCTGTGCTGTATTTCAATTTACTTTTCTGTCTCACGGGTTAAGCAAGAACCTTTCCTGAGGTCTGCAGAGTATCTTGTGCGACCTTGCCCAGGGCCCGATGGAGGGTGGCGCGTGGCAAGTCCTCAGTAAATGTTTGCGGGAAGAAAGAAGAAAGAGACAAGGGAGGAGAGAGACTCGGACGCTTATCGCTTCCAGTAGCGCATTTTATAAGGTCTGCTTAGGACGCTGAACGATAAGCTCAGAGTCACAAATATCTGAGCAGCCTGAAAGGGTGAGGCAAAGCCAGCGAGATGAAATTTAATACTTATCCATATCAATACCTGCATCAGGTTCAAAAAATAAACTTAAGTTTAGCACATACACCCACACACACACAAAAAACCCACAGATAAAAAACATAAAAGCTACCGTCGAAGACTTGCAACCCACTATGAGCAAGTCCCTCGCGCAGCTCCAGACTACAGACCTGGGAAGGCTGGCCAGAGCCCAAGGAGAGAAGAGTTAGGGCCAGACGGCTGAGCGATTTGGTACACGCTATGCACGGGGCCAGGCGGCCGCGGTCTTCCGTGTCGTCGTCATTGCCAGCATCGTGGCCCTGTGGATCTGTCCAACAGTCTGCCGGGAGGAACGCTGAGCTCCCTCCCTGGAATCTCAAGGTTATCACGGGGTGGCCACCTGTGTCTGCGTGTGTGAGGTGGGCGGGAGGCGGGGTTGACCTGATTCTCTGATTCCTGGCCCCTGGTCACCCTCCCTCCATAATCCTATGCTCCAAAGGACAGTGACCTGCAAGACCAAGGTCATGAAGACGACAGATAAAATTCCTGGCTGAGCAAACCATCTTTTACATAAAGAAGTTCTTGCGGTCCTGGGTTGGTTGCGGTGAGCCTCCTTCAAGCATCTCCTCCCCCCACGAAGCATCTCTCTTTGATGTTGAAAAATAAAATTGCTTCGTGTGAAAGCTCCTTTAAATCTTATACAGATACAAATGCCTTGTATCTTTGGGGATTACCAAAGTGCTCAGAATATTTCAGAATTAATCTTATTAGAAAGCTCTGTTTAATCCCCGCTGCTGTTTGCCTGAGGCATCGAACAATTCCCCACGGGATCCCAGCGCCGCCCCCTGTGCGCCCTTCCTAGATTCAGCGGCGCCCAAGAAAACACCTCAGCAAGCTCGGGCTGGACTGCGGCGTTCCCACTTGGTTTAATGCTGTGGTTCTAGCAAAGTTCCTTTAGGTATATTTATCTCAATTTTCCTAATTAAAGAAAAGTAAATAAAAGGAAGGGGTAGGAGGAGTTGCCTGTTAGAAAGAATAACAAATGAAGTGATCAAGCTGCTTCATTAACTATCCGACTCGATAGCATCGCTTTTGATAAAACGTCAGTGTTTCTAGAAAAATGAAGTTTAATACGTCTCTATATTGTCTCTTCCCAAAGAGTATAGGAAACCTTGATTATGTTATCTAGTTTGTAAAACAATGATTGTATATAAATGTACGCGCGCGCGTGTGTGTATGTGTGTGCATGTGTGTGTGCGCACATGTGCGTGCATGTGTGTGTGTGCACGCGCATGCGTGTGTGTGCGCGCGCGTGCGTGCGTGTGTGTGTGCGCGTGTACATATATACGCACTTATCTCAAATGAAATTACCAGCTTGCCCTTCCCAACATACTTCTGCATCTCCTCCGTTAGGAGCCATCAGCAAATGATCCAAATATGCAACCATATGGGATAATCACTTATTTACTCATTTCAACAACAATTATTAATGGAACTCCTACTATATGCCAGGCATCTTGAAGAAAATAAAGCAACGCGATAAGATACAGCGTGATCTGGGGTGACGGGGGCGGGGAAGGGGAGCAGAGGTGATTTCAGATCAGTTTGCTGGGTGGGTGACGTTGGAGCTGAACCTTGAGGAGGAACAGTGGGCATTTGAAGATCTGGGTGAAGAACTTTCCGGACGCTGGAAGGTGATGGGCAAGCCTCACGGTGGTGCCCAGGGAGCCTTGGTGCGTGGCTGGTCTGACCACCTGGGGACGGGGGTGGGGACGGCAAGGGAGGTGCTTAGGGTCCATTTCCGTGGTGGACGTTCGAGGAGAGCTTGATGGACCAAGGAAGGTTAAAAATAAACACGGCCTCCAAAAGTAAACTCTATTCAAGGTGGGCATAGGGGAAACAGCCGTTATGTAGAGTTCCAGGGGAATGAGATGTTCTCTGCTTCGTTTTCTGGGTAACTAAGAGCTAACCGGGAAACGTTTTTTTCTTTCAGCCACTACTGTTGGAAAATCTCCCGGCTTGGTCTCAGTTCACTCTCTGACGTCGTAAGTACTTGAGCTGTGGGTTCTGTGTCAGGCCACGTGTATTCGAGAGCCCTTGGCACACTGCGGCCCATCCAGGGTCACCCGCGGCGGGGAAGAGGGGTCTAGAAACCACGTCTGTGCCCTGAGCGGCCGAAGGGAACACGGGAGGGCGGCTCGTGACCCCCACGGTCACTCGGCAGTTAGTAACACCTGCCACGAGCCAGGCACAGCCTAAGCATCTGGGAAAATCAGAGAATAAAACAAAGCAGCCCACCGTCGGGGACCCCCTGGTGAGGGGAGACTGACAGTCACACAATGAATGTTACAAGGTGACAAGTGCTCCAGACCCAAGGGGCAAGGAGAGCAGGCTGTGGGGGCGGGGATCGGAATGCTGTGCTTGGGCAGGTGGCCGGCCCCACGGGCAAGGTGGTGGGATGGCGGTGGGGGAGCGAGCCAGCCAGGTACCTGGGGAGCAGACCCAGGGGACAGGTAGAGCAAAGGCCTCAGGCGGGACAGGGCCTGGCACGTCGGGAACCACACTGAGGAGGAGCGAGGGAGGGAGGGACGGAGCAGGAGGTGGGACAGGGGCTGGGGGCCGGTCCGGAGGGGCCTGCAGGCCCTGGGCAGGCTCTGGCTTCTGATCTGCAGGACAGGAGGCTTCAAGGGTGCGGTGTGGGGAAGCAAGGTGATGGGACTCACGCTTCAAAAGCTGCCGTGGGCAGCAGAGGCCTGCTCGGTGCTGAGCGCAGTGGCCCAGGCAGGACGCGATGATGGCTGAGCCCGCTGTGGGAGCACGGAGGCCATAAGGGGCAGTGAGGTCCTCCCTGGAATCAGGGCCGAGTCAGAAATCAGACTGACCCACGACGAAGCAGGGACTCGGTCCCAGCAAACAAAACCTGGGCCGGGCAGCCTTCCCCAGGGGGCCTCCGAGACTAAGGGCGCCCACCCCGGCACCGCCATGAGCTGTCACCTCCCCTGGGGTCAGCCACCAGGACCCGGAGTAGAGGACAGACGACGATGAGTCTAGACTCCCCTCTAGGCGGCAGGCCAGGCGGGGGCCAGGCCCGTGGGAAGCGGCTCTCCCCCTGCTGTGGACTGATGAAGTCCCCAGAAGGACGCATGCACACTCGCCTATCCACACCACACACGTGCACACGCACACGCACACGCACACGCACACGCACACTCGCCCGGTGCTGGTTCGGGGTCAGCACGGAACAGCAGCGGCA
>NW_006437828.1:10030202-10041328 GCF_000325575.1 Pteropus alecto | reverse complement strand
TCCTGTGGAGTTATTGACAGGGGACTCGGCTGGTCCACAAGGCTGCGCCCCCTGCTGGGGTGCAGGGGAGGGGGCGGGGCTGGGAGCTGTCACCAGAGTGTGCAGGACCCTGGGTGAGGGGAGGTCAGGGAGCTGTGCGCGGGAACCAAGGCCCCTCGGGGGCCCTGCCCAGCAACCAGAGGGCACTCGGGGTCGCGGGCACAGGCCCCGCCTCTGCCCTCCGTGTCAGGCAGGAGCCTCGGCCACCCCTTCTTTTGAGACTTCTTTTAAAGGCAAGGACCACGATGACCAAGAACTGCCCTTTGCGCTGACACCCCGGGTCAAAGGAGGTCCGCGGGCTGCTTGGCGAACCATGCCGGTTCCAAGGGTCCCAAGGGCAGAGGACTGCGTTGGGGGCGGGGCAGGGAAGGACGGGGCCACCACACTGGCACATCACACTCTCGTGTGTCTTTCCATCCCCTCTCTCTGCCCAAGCCAAGGGTCCCAAGGGCAGAGGACTGCGTTGGGGGCAGGGAAGGACGGGGCCACCACGCTGGCACATCACGCTCTCGTGTGTCTTTCCATCCCCTCTCTCTGCCCAAGGCCACCTCCTGGGGCCACACAAGTTGTACACGGCAAACCGGCTCATCCTAACGGAGCAGCCTGGCTTCCAGCCCTCAGGGGCTACGACCCCACCCAACCGCACATGCTTTGCCGAAACTGGGAGCCTGTCTTAGGTCCTTTACCTGGGAACAGGTTGTGGTCCTCTCGTGTGTCTTTCCATCCCCTCTCTCTGCCCAAGGCCACCTCCTGGGGCCACACAAGTTGTACGTGGCAAACCGGCTCATCCTAACGGAGCAGCCTGGCTTCCAGCCCTCAGGGCTGTGACCCCACCCAACCGCACATGCTTTGCAGAAGCTCAGAGCCTGTCTTAGGTCCTTTACCTGGAAACAGGTTGTGGTCATCGTCCCTCTGCTCCGTCTGTCATTAAACCAGCATTCACGGAGGGAGTGTTCTGTTTCGCTTGTCTGTTTGAATGAGTGACTTCTGTCTTCCTCATTAACTTCAAGTAAACATTTCAGAAATCCTGGCCTCAACCCCTCAGAAAGACAAATGGGATCCAAACCTCGCCGTGGGGAAGTCAGTCTCAGGGCGCCCCATGGCAGGGGTGAGGAGACAGACCTGAAAGGCTGTGGCAGCGTCAGCTGCGATGTAAAGTCTACCCCTGGCCTGGTCACTGAAGAAGCGTGTGCGCACGACGGTAAATGCACTCGGCAGAGCGCATGGCACGTCTTTAACGCTGAACTGTAATTCATTGTTGCCGAACGCCTTGAAGTGCCAAACACCCGCTGGGTGCAGGCATTCAGGGACGAATTGTGCAAACTGCGGCCACCAAACAGCAGAGCAAAGTCCCCACCTCTGTGACAGGCGGGGAAGACAAAGCCAACGCAGAGCAGGCAAAGCGTGAGAAAGATCAGACGGCCTTTTCCTTCGTGCTTTTGATAGAGACAGCGCTGCGGCTGGGCCGTAAGACCCCTGTGATGTGTGGTGACCAGCGAGCAGGAGGTGGGGACAGGTGCTGTCCCGCTCGGGACGGTGGCCTCGGCTCACCACACCGGAGTCGCCCATTTCCATAGAAGCCAGACCCTCGATGTTTTGTGAATTCTGCCATTTCTAAATATTTACTCTAATTAAAAAAGAAAAACACTATTAATGCCGAATAAAATGTCTGCCAGCTGCTTTGATTGAAGCAGCCGCTTTGTTAAGCTAGAGATGAACGAGCTATAATCAGCTGGTTATCGTCAGTTATTTTAAAGTGGATGTTTCCTGTTGTGACTGCAAAACTTAACCTGCAGTCTGTCAGAAGTCAGAGTCCAAATGAGTCGAGATCTGCATCACCGGTCAACACCGGGACGTTTGCCTCGGACGCTGGGTAACTCCTTGCCATTACTAGTTATTTCTGCCCGGCTGGCTTTTCTGACACATTTCTAGAGCCTATAGTGCCATTTCTTTTCTAACTTTTGAAACAAGAACGCAGCTGCCTGGAGCCGTTTTAGAAGGTCCAACGGGAAAATGGAAGCAAAGCCCCTTGGCCCTGAGTGACAGCATGCCGCTGACAAACCATCCTGGGCTGTCCAGGGGGCTGGCTGATTTTGATCTTTTATCTTAAGCCACTGAAGCATATGAAAGGCGGTGGGTCTCTGAAGTGTGGGCACACCTTCCATGAGGAGACTGGCGCCTCTGGGGGAGGTCGCTCCCACACCCCAGCCCCTTCCTGCTTAGAGGGCAGCTAGAGCAGGTGGTGTGTTCAGGTTTTATGTCAACATAAGGTTGGCGGGACTCCTTTAAAACAGGAGAGGCTCCTGCAGACGTGGACATGGCCCCGAAGCTTCCCACAGCTCACCCTTGGGTGCCAAGGCGCTGCCCTCTGCCCTCGTCTTGTGCAGGATTTACACCTCACCTCCCCTCGCCCTGAGACCGTCCGAGCCGGCCTACAGAAAAGACGCGCGTACACCGCAGAGCTGTAGAGTCACAGCTGTAAAGAACAGAGCCGGCTGCTGGCCCTGCTCCCAGCCCCTGCTGTCCCCTAAGGACCTGGGCAATGGCCGGAAGAGCCCCTTGCTCCAGAGCCACTGCGCTCACTCCGCTTCCCCAGTCACGGCCCAGCACGAGGCGCCTCATGCCGGGATGCGGAGCTCTCTACGCCCGGACTCGGCCTGTCCTTTCACTGCGTCGTCATCTCTTTGCCAGGTCACTTTCCCCTGCCCGGGGCAGCTCCGATGACTCCTCACGCGCCCCCTCCCCACCCCAACCTTCTAAAGTCTCAAACTCCCCGTGAGGCTTTTCTCCTCTTTCCCCAAACTTGCCGTCCGTGCTTCCACAGATTGACCTTTTGCGAAGCTGTCTGTCACAGGGCGGGCTCTCTGAAAAAAAGACTGTAAGGTGCAAATAGCCACGATGCTGAGATGCGCAGCGTTCAGTAGAGACTAACACCCAACAAAGGAGGAGCAGAGACACAGGACCCACGCAGGGGACAGTGCTGCGGACCCAGCTTGGCCAGCGTGGCTAGCCTGGCGCTGAGCTCTGGGGTGCATGCCACCTCGCAGAGGCGTCCTGCCTGCGGTCAGCTGGACTTGCACATGCCCGCCTTGCTGGGTCACCAGATGCAGCCTGCCCCGCGAAGGGAGTGGCTTCGGGAAGGTGGCTCTCTGCAGCCGAGGCAGGTCCTGAAGGAGCCGGTGGCTCGTGGCTGTCTGTCGACCACACTCCCTACAACTCGGTAGCAAGTCCTTCTTGGAAAAGAGCTCCGGGCAGCGCACGTCTGCGCTCGCCACACTGCCCCAGGCTAATCCTCCTGAAACCCGGTCACCCATGAGCTCTAGCAGCCCTGCAGGTGACGAGAAGCCAACAGTTCACTCCTCTCTTCACGGGCACTGGGTCGCACATGTGCAAGAAGGTGACCCCAGCCATCTCATCTGGCTGGGTTCCTAGAACAGAGCGTCCCAATCAGAGATCTGGACAAGGGATGAGCCTCTCCAACTCATCCCAGTGTGAAGAGTAAACGTTACCATTTTTAAAACTTTGGGATGCACTGCTCTAGAGTCATTTACTTTCGGCCCTTCATCCGTCACCGATCATATATGTATTGGACATCTACTCTGCATCAGGCACCGAGCCAACCCTTGGAGGCAGAGTGGGGAACAGGTCGCATAAGGTCACCGTCACTGAGGCACGTACAGTCTAGCGGAAAAGACTGAACACGCAAACACAGAAACAGAAACAGAATTAGAAACAGCGGTAAGTGCTCCAGGACGGTATAGGAGAGAATGACGAGGTCGGAGACTCGGGTCGGGACGGTGAGGAAGTCAGAGCGGCTGACAGGCACCGGACCTCGCGGGCCCTGGAGGTCACGGAACGGTGTTGACGCGGCAGTTCTGCGCGGGAAAGGCAGGGCAGCGGCGGAGGTGACAGGAAGGCCAGTTAAGCGCACGTGCGGTCATCCAGACTGCAGCGATGACACGCTTTGCCGCGGATACGGGGCCATGGAGACGAGTGGAAGGATCCAGAATCTGCTTTTAAACAAGAATCACTCCTTCCTGCTCTCGAGAGATTCACAGTCCATGGGAAAGACAGAAAGGCAAACCAACTGTTAAACATAGCAAAATAGTTCCCGTAATGAAAACATACAAGGTGCAGAGGGAGCACAGCGTGGCGCGTGGGAGACTTCCCGCAGCCCGGGTGTTGGAGCTGGGCAGTCGAAACGTCCGGAAGCATTTGGCGAGTGGACTGTGCTTCCAGCAGAGGTGGCGTGTGCCCGGCCGTGTGCGTGGCGGCCTTGATCATGCGCCTCGCCGACCTCCACCGCCAGGGGCCTTCGCTGAGCGGGCGGCCCGGCCACCACGGCTGCACCGCCCCTGTCCGCACCCCTTCCACGGTGCTTGTCGCTTCTTTTATACAAATCTGTTTGCAGGACGGTTTTTCTCCCCAGATGTCAAGCTTCCGGAAGACAGTCTCCGTCTTGTTTATTTATCGTAGCAATAAATATTTCTTGATGAATGAACGAAAGTCTCCTCTAGTGATCCCACCGCTAAACCCTGGTCACACCTTGACTTTCCAGCCCTCCTCGCTTAACCTCCTATCGGTGGGAATTTCAAAGGCGAGGCCTTCGGGCGCGCGGTCTCTCTGCTCGCGCCTTGAGGGTGACGCTCCTGTTCCCCGCTTTCGTGCCTTTTCGTGGGCCACCTTGTACTGATCGGCGGACTCAGAGGGTTGTCCAAAGACTATTACATGAAATGAGGGAACGAAAAATGGATTTAAATCAATGTGCAATAGGCAAGGACTGACTCATGGGCTTTTACTCCTTTCTTGATCCCCAGGATGATGAAGTGACTTCACCTGCTGGCATCTACTTAACGCGTCCCCAGCATGTCTGCTGAAAACAGCCAGGCACCAGTGGGTCCATCGCCTCTTCACTCCCCCACCACCTCCCAGCAATCCACCCAGACCTTCTCCTCAGAGGAAGAGGATGCTGAGGGAGAGAAGGAGAGTCCGAAGGAGGAACCTTCATTTTCTAAAGAAGACGAGTTTCTGGGGGAGAACGGGTACCTGGAAAACTATGCGGAGGAAGATGAGTATCTGCAGGAGGCACAGTTTCTCACAGCAGAGGGCTATCTGTACGCACGCGACTATCTGTATAAAAACCAGTATCTGAAGTGGAGAGAGTACTTGCAGAAGGAAGTGGGTTCGAATGAGCAAGATTATTGGTATGAAAACGATTATCCGGAGAGCAGAGAGAACTTGCCGAAGGAAGTAGCTTCGAATGGGCAAGATTATTGGTATGAAAACGATTATCCGGAGAGCACAGAGAACCTGCAGGAGGAAGTAGCTTCGAAAGAGCAAGACTATTTGTATGAAAACGACTATCCGCAAAGGGGTGAGTAACTGTCTGGAGGACAGCCTCCCAAGAGATGGGAGCTTTAGTTCGCCCTGCCCTGGCCAGGAAAAAAAGAACACACTTGAGATCTAGCCACAGCTTGAATTATCAGCACTGCCTACGGTGCCAGTGGGCAGGGCTGACCGAGCTCTACTGCAAGGCGGACAGCTGTGCCCTGGGTGCTGTGCCAACACAGCAGACAGGGAGGCTTGAGGGACATAAAGCAGCTGCTCGTGAAAAGACATACGCCATAGTTTGTATTTTTTCTTTTCTTTATTGCATAAGTAATACGTGTTCATTGTGGATGTTTGAGAAACTGTGTATAAGCAAAAAAGAAAGAAAGAAAGAAAGCTAAAATCACTGCCATCCATACATGATAGTTTCTTTCACAGAGTCCTCCCTAGACTGACTCTACATAGTGCTTGTAACCCGCTTCCGAAGGTACATTTGTTTATACACTTCTATATTGTAATTATATATAAATGTTAGATACTTATATGAATATCATTAATTAAATTTTCTACAAATCATTGTATTGTGTAATACAATCGTAGAATACGAACTATAATATTGTCAATCGATCCCCTATTATCGATCATTCATTCATTGCTCCTGATTTTTGTTACTTTTTTAAACAGCACTTTGATAAACGTCCTGAATTTTTTCAGCGACCTCTACTTATTTCCCAGAATACATTCCCATCATCTGTCGCTAGGTCAACGGACACCAGTACGCTTCTCGGGGGGACCAGTGGGCCCCCAGATGGCGTCATCTTACCCTGCTGGGGGTATTTAACTTCACAGTGGTCTCCCTCAGCCCGGGACTGATATTTTTCCAGTGCTGTTTCTGCAGTTGGCAACTTTGCCTGAAGCTGGTTTTCATTCTCTGGCAGTGGCCCCTCTGTGCTGTCGTCGGAAGTGGTTGCTGTGCCTTCTCTCACAGGCATCTTCCCTCGATACTGTGACCGCCAGGCCGCACCCAACGATGCACAGAAAGTTAAAAACCTAGGTCCTGTGCATCATCTTAATGTTGACCTAGAAGTAGAACTAAACTATTTTTCTGGATCTGGTTCTGCTACCAACTCCAAGCATCTCAGGCAACTTGAATTTTTAAATCTCCATCGGATCACACACAACCTGCATCCTAAAAGCTGGATGTTCGCGGCAGCCACACAGACAATTTACCCTTACGTCCCTCTCCATCAAATCAGATGTATCATCCTTGAATCCTGCTGCCCTCATGGACCTTTAGTTGGGGCATTGGAGACATAATTCCTCTATACTGGGGTGACTCTCTTCCCTGCGGGCCTCTACCATGAAGCTCCCTCTCGGAATGTTAATATCCCAGCTGTTCAAGTCCTAAGTGCAGTTTCGATACCGAAAAACGGCATCCAGGCCATTCCTTTGGCACAGTAGAATCGATCGTTCTTAACATGCCCCCTCCATGCACTGGCCTTTGTAAATACATTACCTACTAGAGTAGGGCAAATACGATGCTGTAGAGAATAGCACTGTGTATAAAGTAAGAGCTCTGAAAACAAATGCCCTGCTAGTGAACATTGGAGAGGCACAGAAAAACCCGTAGGGGAATGCTAAACGGCCTTAAAAGGCACGGGGAAGAACGTCTTAGTCTACAAAAGCCCATTGTACAAGCGGTTTACAAGAGGATTCTTAACTTTTCAAAAGAATTTATATTAAGATTCTTTATGTGAAATAGTCTTCCAATATCTTTAAGATGTAACTGTGTCTGCCCCTTGTTTTAAGCCTCGGAGCATGACGACAGTGCATTCCTGACCCACAGCAGACGCTCAGGAGATGCAAACTGAATCGAGTTCGGTTTCATTCACTTCATAAAGACAGGCGTGCGTGTGCGCGCACACACTCACGCATGCGCACGGCAGCGTTTATTTTTATAAACTGCTTTGTGAATTAGTTGGCACCTATAACATGAGCCCTACATGTGACAGATGGGCTCCCATCTTTTGTGCAGATGGATAAATTATTACAGGTTAGGGATGGAGCGCTATGTTTAAAAGGATTCTGAGGCTCCGTTTGGGCTCAGCAAGCAACACCTGCCACAGGATCGGGGCAGGGGGAAGAGCGCAAGTGCCATTTATTTGTCTGTCTGGTGGCAGACACCTCTCGGGAGCTTGACTGCCTAGGTCTGAATGCCAGCTCCCTCCCACTTATTGGCTGCACAAAGTCGGGCAAGTCACTTACCCTATGTGCTTCGGTACACCTCTCGGGAGCTTGACTGCCTAGGTCTGAATGTCAGCTCCCTCCCACTTATTAGCTGCACAAAGTCGGTTTCGGAATTCTTAACTATAACTAGAAATAACAACTGACCTACTTTATAGGATGTGTGTGAGGAGTCAAGGGGTTAAATTACATTAAGCGCCATGAGCTATACCAGGCTCCTAGCATTTTAAGCCTCTCTCTCTAAGTGCAGTTATTATCCCCTTCCTGTTGACTTGAGAAGGGTAGTTTACACGGCCCCGGCCGCATTTGACCCCTCTGTGAAAGGGACATTATAAAAAGACAAGAGGAGATGCAATGAACTAGAGTGTGGGAGCAATCTGTGCCCCGCACCCAACCACCTTGTAGGCAGGTAAACTCCAGAGCCTCCCATTGCACTGGCCCAATCAGTATAGGTCAGACTAACAACCCGTCTCTCCTCTCTTCTTTAAAGGGATGATTTTCCCCCACGGTTTGTGAAAAGCCAATAAAATGAGAGAAGTGACTTGAATACAAATGCAGCCTCAATTGCCACTGAATAATTAATAACCAGTCATGACTGATCTCACCCGGAGGTTTCAAATAGTTTTTGTAAAATGTGTGTAAATGCTCTGGGGTCAGCGTCAGAAGATCCAGCACGTGGTGGGCACCTTGACCTTGGCCTGTGTGCCACTTACTTGCTCTAAGTTTCGGTTTCTCCGTGTGTAAAACTACAGTGTGGCCGTGCTAATTAAAAGAAAGAACCCATCTGAAAGACCTCCCACATCGTACAATTAATTATAAGGTGTAAAAATACTCTTCAGACCTCCCAAGGTGCAGGAAGGTACTGGAAGAAGCACAATCTACGTTACTATCAGGCTGTCAGAGAACAAGAAATCACCCTGAAACGCGGGCTTTTTTGTTTTCTAGACCCTAAGACATCCCTAAAGATGAATTCTGCTCGGCGGCAAAACCAGCGAAGGTTGCCACAGTCTATGAATTCTGATTCATCATGGGTTTCGCTTAACAGTATCGATACACGTGTTCTGCTGGATTTGACTGTCTGTACCCTTGCTGTCTCTTCTTCGCTGTTTGCCTTAACTGCTTTAATTCAGTTGCCATTTCCAATAGCAAGTTGGTCTCCCCACAATCATTTCCAACAGAGACCCTAGAAATTCTGCATGTTTAGGAAGGAAGGTACAAGACAGACTGATAAGGTGGGGGTGCAGACCAGCCGACTTGTCAAGCAGGAAGTTCACTGATTGTGGCCAAGCTCCCCAACCAGTGGGGGTGCAGACCAGCCGACTTGTCAAGCAGGAAGTTCACTGATTGTGGCCAAGCTCCCCAACCGGTATGCCTGGAATCAGCAACTGATCGGGGGAGATGCTGAGCCCAGGAGCCGTCACCCCCCAGACCCCGCTCTGCTCCCACGCAAGGAGCACCATTTTCTGTGTTTCTTGCCCCAAAGAAGGTCATGAGCACAGTCCAATGGCATAGTGTGTCTACATGTATTTCACGATCTTTGTCTGCTTTAATTTTCCCAGCCACCATTTACCCCCCACCTGACTCACGAGGAAGCTGGAGTCGGAGAGAGGGCACGTGACCGCTCCGAGGTCACGGAAAATCAGGGGCGCAGCCCAAGCCCCCCCTTCTTTCCCCTCCGACCACTTCCTCTTCTCCTTTCCTTCCTCCTTTCGTCTCTTGTTTCTGCTTTTTAATCAATTATGGCCATATTTTAATTTTAGAAGACTGATATAAAAAGAAATAAAATGTACTTTTGTCTATTTTTAGCAGAAGATTTGAAAAGCAGAAAAACATCACCCAACTCGCCAACATCAAAGTATAAGTAAAGCTGATTCGCATTTCAGTGATTTTTATTCCGTCCTTTCCACCCTTATTGTCTGCATTTTGGGTGGTGGTGGTCCTCGTTTTGTTTTGTTTTGTTGTTTTTTTTTTAATATTTTAAACGTACTGTAAATGCGAGTTTACATTTTATTTTTGCCTGTGTTACTTAATTTTTGATGGCATCGTTTTAATAGCCAAGTAATATTCCTCGATAATATTCTGCCACATAGGTAAACTCCGGAAACATGTAAATGTTGAACATTGGTTTCGAATTCCAATTTTCTGATTCTCATTTCTTTACTATTTCCACTCTGCCATTCTCTTGGAATTGATGGCGTATTTTATCCCAATTGCACGTGAAATTCTTGACGTCATCATTCCAGGCGAACAGTGATGTGGTCGAATTACACGAGCAGATTCTTTAAAATTAAAAATAATTTTTAAAATACTTGTATCCTCTGAATCTCGGTCACCTGTGTTGTACAGATATCCTTCATCCCATGACACGGAGGTCCCTGTGACAACCCAAAAGATTAACACGGCAAACTAGAATTTCCAAAATCACGATTTCATAAAAATTATCTTCTTCAGCTCTCTTTGATTTTGCAGAAGTTCAACGTCAACTTCATAATTGCCAAAGGAAACCATTTAGGAAGACAAAACTAAGGAAAAGAAAAAATTTTTTAATTCTCTAAATCAGGACCTCTCCACCCCGATCCCAGAATTACATACTTAACAACACATTTTTAAGTAGAAAGGAAAATGGTTTCTTTTTTTCCAACCTTGTCTTTCTCTTCTTCTTCCCAATAGAATTCGAGGTGGCCTCTACATCGCAAACCCAGCCTAAACTTGATATAAGGTAATAGTTTTCTTTTGAGATAAATCAGGTAGAAATTCACGCTTAGGGATGATGCCTGGGGAGCCTTTCGATTTCCAAGGACAGGGAGTGGGGGTCAGGCTGGGGTAGGGGTGCAGGGAGCAGGTCCCCTAAGGGAGGAGGGGTTTCATGAGGGGTGTCTCCTGGAAGTCACACACAAAAGACTTACCAGTACTGCTCCCCTCTGCCACTCTGTCACTCACAGGGTGAGGGACGGGTCCCACGACCGGAGTCCCAACACCCAGAACTACAGAGACGAGAGGGCAGGGGCCACTGAGTCAGAGAGAAGGTCTGAGGTGGGGACAGAGCAAAGGGCCCTTGGGCAGTGCTGGTGGTCTGAGGGGCAGGGCGGTCTGCCTCGCCCAGGCCCATGTCCAAGGTCTCAGTGACCATTCAGCGAGGGTCCATCACAGGGCCACAGGCTTGGCCGTGCTAGACGGTCGGTGACTTGCCTATGGAACAAATGATCAATGCCTTGAACACGCTCAGTCCTACAAAGCAGTGTGGGGTGCACACGACTCCCGACCCATAGTCCTGTCCTCACTTCTCAGCCGGACAGTCCCTCCCGGGAGGATGACAGGGCAAGGGGGCCAACTGTGGGCACTGGGGAAGTAGGTCGACGCTCCCTTCAAAGAAGGCGCAGGCCAGCTTGGTTACGGCGAGAGGCAGGGGCCAAGTCCCAGCTCTGCCACACAGGGAAGCCACAGGCTGCGGCCCCAGGGCACAGGGCTCCCGCAGGGCGACCCTCGACCACGCTGAGGCGGCCCCCCAGCCCTGA
>NW_006437828.1:10015000-10028146 GCF_000325575.1 Pteropus alecto | reverse complement strand
GGTAAAAGTCTAGCCGCCCACCCACCGTAAACGCTTCCTGATCAAACACGGCGACATAGGTGGCCTGGACCGAAGGTGGGCTGTATTGGAGCCTCTAAACCAGGATCAGTGACACACCTCATGTTCCTGAAGTTATGTGAGGGGCTGGTCACTACAGCAGAGATTGAAACACAAGGAAAAGCGAGCAATTCCTCAAAATTCATGGAGATTTTTCTTTTCCCTTCTGCCTCTCTGGTTTACAATCTGTCTTTCCGGAGAGCACCAGCAGTAATGGGAAAAAACTGGCTAGTAATAAGGCCACGATTATATCTGACCACTGGAATGGAGCAAATACGTGACAAAAAGACTTCTCCGAGAGGAAGAATACTTACAGACAGAGTGACAGACGGGCAAGGAGGAAACCAGGAAGGAAGGAGCCCCAGGAGGGCAGACGAGCTCGGACACGGCGTCGAGAGGGAAGGACGGTGACACAGGGCGAACGGTCTGTGCGTGATGGGGACAGGGCCCAGGCCGCGAGGAAAGCCCTTCCCTCTGCACACGGCTCACGGGACGCCGAGGGTTCCCGGTGGGGCAGATGCAGAAGCCACCCATCCGCTTGCTGGAGAAACACGGACAATCCAGACAGAGGCCGCCCGGCAGTGGGGGCCCAAGGGCCAGCAGGAGCCAGCGGAGATGGCAGCAGGCGTCGACCCTGCTGACCCACGCGGTCCGAGACTGTGCGTCCCCACCGCCGAGGGCCTGTAAAGATGCGAGTTGCCAGCCTGCCTTACCAGCAGCTCTGCCTGCATTCTTAACAAGGTCCCCAGAGGGTCCTCAGGCACAGGGTCACTGGAGAAGCACAGGACCTCCAGTGCAGGATGAACTCCATTTTTTATCATGGGATCGTTGAGCCCCAGTGGGCCAGAAACAGCATTTGACGTGGCAAAGCCCTTCTCGACACGTTAGACTTTGAATCAAATATGGAGGGAAAACACCCAGATAAGTCCTTGAAACCTGTTACTACAGAGACTGGCCGGGCTGGTGCACAGGGAATGCTGAGGCCTGGTGCCCCGCCTGGGGAAGCGTTCCGAAGGAGGCCAGAAAGACTGCATATGGCCTCACGTGTCTCCCCATCCAGGCACACAGCAGGGTCGTGAACAAAGACGCGAGACGCTCTAATGCACAGCGCCCCATCCGCGCTCATAGAAATCCTCGAGACTTACTGCCTGGCACACGGTCAGCACCTGTGAATAGCTCTCGATACCTGTGAAACTGCTGTTGAATCTTCATCTGATTCGCGGGCAGGCGTGGTGATGGGAGCGTGTACCCTGCTCCCCAAACCAGCCGTGGTGGGAAGGGGGCCGCGTACAGAAAAACGTGCACAGACAGGCGCTGCACGGGCGGGAACGTGGATGAGGGTGAGCGGAAGGAGGGACGAGCTTTCTCTGGAGCGATTGACTTCCGGCCTCCCCATCAGATGGAGAGCAGAGTTAGTAAGCTCCCCAAGCGCAAACTAGCGTTTGCTCAGAGTTCCCCTCGGCCGACTCGGGTTTTGACAGGTCACGTGCAGAGAGGTTAAAAATACAAGGATGCTACCAACGATACATGTAGGGAAATAGCTCGAACTTTAGGAATAGTCTCAGGGGACTTGACGCCCAGGACAAACTTATTCTTACCTAAAGGAAATTGTCGTGGCAGTAACGAGAACCATAAACTGCAGGCGGCAGCTACAGAAGGGGCCCTTTTAAAATAAGACAGGCCAAAAGGTCTGGGCAGACGGGCCGCTGTTCAGGGCAACGCTGAGGAATAATTCAGAGAAAGTCATGTCCTTCCATTGCTACTTAGTTTCGACTTCGCTGCGAAGGCAAATGGTCTTCAGGTTGAAAAGGGTACAACAAAATGGGCCGAGAAGGAACAGAAAGCAAAGGTTGTAGGAAGATGGGAAGACACTTATCTAGACACCGACTTAGATCAAATACACCCCAGAATAGAGAGAGAGAATAGCTTAATCGTGTTGCTGGTTTTTAAGGAATTGTGGGAAAGTGGGGGAATGAGTCTGGAATGAATCTGGAGCAAATACTGGAAGCGAAATGACCACCAGACATCAGCACAGGTGTAACGGGAACAATGTGAGTGATACTGGCTTTTAGGTCAGGCTTTGACAAAGTGATTAGATCAGGGACCGGGGGTGGCCCAGTAGGCCCAAGTTCCACAATGCGTCTCCTTCCTGAAGCCTTCCTGATGTACCTGCAAATGAGACACATACCAGGTGGATGCCAGCGTGAGATGACGGAGCGGTAACTATTAAAAAACCACCTGGAGACCCCGCGTAAGGGTCAAGGTCAGGCCATTCTCCGGGGGGCGCCGCAGGGCTCTGTCCAGCATGACTTGGATACAGATGTAGGAGGACGATTTACATTTGCACTTGACCTGAAGCTGTCGGCCGATGGGAATAATGTAAGCAAAAGAGTCTGACAGGCAGGAACATGGGACCAGACGTCGCGGGATGGAATAGAATGGCCGCTCACATCAGATGCTGTTCCCGGGCCCCCAGACGCAAAAGGATGGAGAAGCACAAGGCGGGGAGCCGTGCTGGTTGTAGATGTTGACTCGGCCACAAGCTCCCCAAGTCCACAGCATCACCGAGGCCACTGCCAGAAAAGTCCACATAACCAAATGTAGAAGCTTCCAGAACGCAGGCTCAGTCCTACCGTAGCCTGCGCTGGGGGGCCAGCCCAGGGACAGCTGTTCATTCCGAGAGCCCCCACCCTCCACGAGGGCTAGAAGCAGATGGCGGGGCCTTGGAGGGGACGGCGGGCTCGGACGGACCCAGAGACGGTTGAAGCGAAGGAGGTGGTGGGTGACTCTGCGCCCGGATAACGGCCTTCGAGTGTCCGATGACGTGCCACGTGACACGGAGACCTGACCTCTCCACCGCTGTGAGGGGCGAGCCTGGCACTAGCTTCAGCAAAACGTGTGAAGAGAAAGAAATTGTTCCTAACGGCCGGAGCTGAGGCACAGCGGAACGAGTTTCCTTAAGCTGGGGCAGTCCCTGTCCGTACAGGGCTCGGTCTCAGCGGAAGGACTGGTGGGCACAGGCGCTGCACGTGGGCAGGGCTCCTGGTCCAGGCACCGCAGACCCGTCAAGGCCTGACGCCCCCATGAGAGATGGAGCAGTGGAGCAGGCCGCCTCTGCTCGGTCACCACGGGCCTGCTGCTCTGTGCTGGAACCTAGGGTGTGTGTGTGTGTGTGTGTGTGTGTGTGTGTGTGTGTGTGTCCACGCAAGCGCGTGCACACTTGTGTTTAGGAGTAGGAAGAGGGAGGAGTGGGGGGAGAAGGAAGAGTGAGGAGTGGGGATGAGGAAGGCAAAAAGGAGTGGGGACCACAAACTCCAGAAGACACAACGTAAGGGTCACCAAGAACTGTAAAAAGTTCTCAAATGCTGCAGCCACCTCCCGTGGCGCATCCTGGCGCACCTACGCCAGACAGCCCTGTGTTCCCCAGCCGGCCCCCGTGACACACATCTTGGGGAGCAGGAACCCCAGAAACACCTGCTTCCTGCAGTGATGTGCGTACCCCATTACACGTCTACATGGCCTTGGAGCCACTTGGCTCTGTGGTTCAACGGTTATCCACCCTACAGGAGGAAGACGATCTCTCAGGTGCCCCAAAGGCCACCATGCTATCCATCCTGGGGCCCCTGACTGGCACCGTGGTGACCAGAGGAGCTGGCCACAAAGGGGCTACCTTTCCTGACCACTGTTCATCGCAGTCCCAGAGAAGGGGAGGTGGGCAGAGGGGCGTTCGGCATGCCAGGAAAGAACCTCGGATCCTAAATGCCCCATATAAACCCACTGGAAAGTGTGAGGTTAAAAGCATTAATGGCCGCCATCTACTGTCTTCTAACAGCACCTTTAAAGCCGGAACTAGAAATGGAGCCAGAAAGCTCAACGATGTACTCGCATTTGGATTCGGAAGGTATCGTAATTTTATTATTTTATGATGATTTTCAATGACTCGCAGAAGTTACAGACCCATCCACGAGAAGGTAAGAAGCCCAGGGTTATCATGCCCCTGACTGGGGGGGCGCACTCTGGACCATCATGGACTGAGGCAGCATTACGTGAGGCCAGAGGCCAAGGCATTCCTTCTAGGGCTTGGGGTCAAGGGTCGGGGCTCAGGTAAGAAAGTAAGCCCAGGAGGGGCAGAGTGCTTTTCAATTTGAATTAAAATTGAATTTCGAAAGGGAAGTAATATTCACGATGGGAGTCAGGAGGGCAGGTGAGGAATGGGCCGTCCATGGTCGGAGCATCCTGGGACACTTACTGTGCAGTGAGTGTACAGAGAAAGATGGGCAAACCCGCCACGGCCTCTCAGGGCTTAAACACTGGTGGGCGAGGTGAACCGCGAACATGGAGGGCTAAACGTTCGTGGAGCATGAGCTACGGGCCGCAGACCGCTACGGCTCATGGAAGCGTCTCCTCCCAGCTCACGTGATCTCTACTCTGGTCTCCCTCATCGTTTAGCAGGTGACTTTAAATCGATCCCCTCAGAGACCCAAAGGTCTGGACTAGTCCACTGTATCTCATTCTATTAATGATTTTCCCTACTGTTTTTCAGTATATGTCATCACTGAAATGCCAGGAGAGGAGAATGAGGGTGAGTCCCACGTAAGACGTCCAAGGACCCCTGCTGCCCACGGCGTCGGGGCTGGGGACGGTGTCCCAGCTGGGCGGGTGCCCTGCTGGTCCAGGCTGTACTAAGTCCTAGAGCGGGCCTGGGAACACGCGGAGCACACAGCCCCGGGACCTGGGGGTGTCCCTGTCCTTTTTGGAAGCGGGGGTAGAACCAGAAATGGAGAGAGGGTCTTCGGTGTGACCAGGACAGGACCGAGCTCGGGTGTGGGGCTCCCACGTTGAAAGAGCGGGCGGGCGGTTGCCAGGCGCCCCGGGTCTGGGCAGCAGGGCTTGGCTGGGGCCGGGGCTCTCCGATGGCACCCTGCTAGGGAATGAGTGGGACCCCTACGAATGGTGGCCTTCAGGACTTATTACATTTTTATTAAGACTAAGTTAGTTGGACCCTCCCTGTGAAGGGGAAGGACAAGGGAGAATCCCAACTCGCATGCATCACCCCGCACACCAAAGCCCTGAAATGGGCCAGCCCCATCCTACAGACCGTCATGTGGGGTGCTCTGTTGTACCTCAGCATGGTGGGGGCTCGGCGCTCTCAGAGGCATCCACCACCTCCGATAAGACTTTTTTAAATCCCTGGCTTGTGGGGAGGCGGGAGGGGGGAGTTGTCTCTTCCATTTTCATTAGCAAATATGAGCCACATGCAATTCTGAAATTGGCAATTTTTGACCAAACCAACAGGAGATAGGAATATTTCTCGGGATTACCACGAGAAAATCACACTCAGAATAAATCCTTTGCAGAATAAAACCTGAAGTCCTCCTTCCCGCAGTCTGCAAGGACCTTGGCGAGCTGGCCCCGTCCTGCCCCGCATCCCTGACCCTCCTCCGCCCCAGGCATGCTGTGCACCTTGCAGTTTGTCAAATGCGCCAGCCACCACCCACTCCCCCGCACCTCAGGGCCTTGGCGCCTCCAGCCTCTCCCCGAGCCGTCTGCCCGCTTCTTCCCTTGCTCCCTTTCCTCATTTAGGACTCACTGAAAGGTCACTTCGTCAGATGAACCTTCAACGGCCACCAGGTACACACACTGACTTGCCCTGAAACTGACCCTTTCTTTCCTATTTCATTAATATCCCCAAATTGAATATTAGATAATTTGATGCATTTATTTAAAGTCCTGTTGACGATGTATGTGTTTTTGTTTAAAATGCCATAAATCGATCTCCTTTTTCTGTTTTTCTTTGCTGTTCCGGTTCCTCTTGCCGTGCCTTCCAGAATTGACAGCCGTAAAGCCTGGCTCTGGAGAGGGCTTGCTGGACAGCATAGTGAACGAGCCCGCCGACGCGCTGGACAGCTTAGTGAACGAGCCTGCCGACATGCTGGAGGTCGACGACATCAGTGACAGCGTAAGTTGGATCAAAACTCGAGGCTCTCTCGCTCCGACGTTGGGGCAGGCGGCCCGAGGCCAGCGGGCACTGGCCTCCTGGGCCCTGAGGGTCATAGAGTCTGTCATTCTGCGCTTAGCACCGCCCAGGCGAGCTGCCTGTAGAACACGAGCTGAAACGGCACATGTTCACCCAAAGGGGTCAGAGGACGGCTCAGCGGTGCCAGCTTCAGAGGCCCCTGCCGGTAATATAAACACACACCACACACACACACCGCTCCACACACACACACCACACAACACACACACACACACACACCACACACAACGCACACCATATACAACGCACACCACAAACACACACACCACTCACCACACAGGAAATGAGTGGGACCCCTACGAATGGTGGCCTTCAGGACACACCACGAACACACCACACACACACACCACACACAACGCACACAATTCACCGCACACACACACACCACTCACCACACACACACACACCACTCACCACACACACACACACCACTCACCACACACACACCACACACACACACCACACACCACACACACACATACCACTCACCACACACACCACACACACACATACCACACATACCACTCACCACACACACACCACACACACCACTCATCACACACACCATACGCACACACACCACTCACCACACACACACCACACACAACGCACACCACACACACAACGCACACCACACACACACCACACACAATGCACACCACACACACCACACAACAAACACGACTCACCACACACACACCACTCACCACACACACACACACACTCACACACACACACCACACACATCACACACACACACCACTCACCACACAAACACACCGCTCACCACACACACACACCACTCCACACACACACACACCACTCACCACACACACACACACTCACACACACACATACCACTCATCACACCACACACACACCACACACACCACACACACACCATACACACCACACACACACCACTCACCACACACACCACACACCACGCACACCATGCACACCACACACACAACACACACGCCATGCACACCACACACACCACACACACCACACACACACCACACGTACCACATAAACACACACCACACATACCACACACACACACACTAACACACACACACCACACAAACACACATCACACAAACACACACCACACACACCACACACCACACACCCCCGTATTGCTTCTGATGGCCGCAAAGCCCAAAACGAAACATGCAAGTTATCTAGACATCGAGGCAAGTCATTCTTTGCGGGAACCTTATGTAAAAATGAAGGACTAGATGTATTTTTCCCACTAAGTACAGCTTAAAAGCCTAGATGTTATATGTAAATCTGACAAAAGAAGCTTCAGAAAGGCAGAGAGAAGAAGGCAAATCGGCTAGGGATCTCGGGACCCAAGGAACAACGTGGCAACAAGTTTCCTGGGGTTCCTTTTTGCCTTGTGTATCCCGACTGGGTGTGAGAAAAAACAGCAACCCAGAAACCCCAACAACCCAGAAACCCCAGCAGCGCAGACAACGAAAGCCCCAAGGAAAGTCCGTCTCTGAGCGAAGGCCCAGGCGCAGGGCAGCCTGGCGAGGCAGACGCTTTGGACGGCAGGCTCCGCAGCTCGGGCGAACTCCCCAGGCTCTGCGGCCCTGCTCGTGCCAGCCCACGGAGGGCAAGGACCAGCCCCCGAGATCCAAGTGGCGTCCACGTCATGGCTGCACCCAGCGAGCAGAGCTGCGATGGGGAGTCGGGATGGTTTGAACCAGCCTGGCACGGACGGTGTGATGTGTGGTCTTTGCTGCGTGAATTCGCCCCTGCTGGGACAGCCCGGCGGCTCCGATCTCCTGTGTCAAACCTCTAAGACACACGACACGTGTTGATTCCAGCGGAAGCGTTAATCTGCATCCTCGCCCCTACGGCTGGGGTGGAAGGGGTCATTCCAACCACAGGCATGAACTCAGACTCAAGCTGATCTACTTTTCTAAACGTACAAAAGAATAGGCAGGGGGGGAAAAAAAACAGCTAGGTATTTTGTTTTGTTTTGTTTTGTTTTTAATTAGGAAATTTTCTGGTCTTGGTTCAGATTGAGCTCTAAGAGCCTTACTTTCCAGACTCGCTCTGTACACTTTATATTAATCGGAATTGCTTTTCAAATACTCAACTGCCACGTGGAAGGGAGAAAAGGTTGCTTGGGCTTGGAATCACTGCACTGGATTTACTGAGACAGGAGAGTAAACTCGGGTCTTATAGGAAGATTTTTCAGCAAGAGTTGAAACCTAAAGGAACTTTTTGACCACAAACTTGAGTCGTTCGGAAACCTCAGCATTACCGTTACACCTGCCAACTGCCGTACCGGGCGGAGCTGCGGTCGCAGGCAGGGGTGTGATGTCTCCCAAGTCACTGTGCAAGGTTCTGTATGAGCACGGCACATCGTGAGGTCCCATGTGCCAGGAGGGCTTCCCAGGTGACCTCTCGTCACGAGCTCCTTGCATCTCAGAGGCTTTGCCCAGGTGACAAAGTATGGCACAGAGCTGGGGGGACGCGACGCCCCTGCTGACTAGTCCACTCTGTCCGTAAGGATCGGAAGCTTAGGAGGGTCCCGAGCAGTGCCCGTGGCCCCGATAATTGCATTCTCGTGACGAGCCGCTGGAGAGCTGCGCGAAGCAGCTCTTCGCCGGGCAATGTCGTAGGCAGAGGAGGCAGTCGAGTGGGGCCAGACCAGGGCAAGAAGAATGGAGAGAATGCCACAGGACACCTGAAAGACTTTCGAGGCCCCTTTCGAAGGAATGCCAGAGACCGCTGGGGCGCAAGCTGGAGATGGGGAGCCAGAGACGCCCTCCCACGCGGCCAGCCAGGCCCGTGCTCGCGGTGACAGCTCGGCCCCTTCGCTGTCTACACAGGCTTGTTATTCCTGTGACACTCCCAGGCATCACAAACCCTGCTAAGCCACCTCTTTTGGTTACGAGGACCAGAGCCACCCAGGATGGGTCTTGGGAGAACTGACACCTGGGGTCCCAGGGCCCCACCATGTCCATGAAGATAGTTCTATAGGCCGATAGGGAGGCAAATGGGACAAAGCTCACGAGATGTCACACATGCTGGGTGATCACGTGGGACGGGAACTTCGCTTAGGCCCATCCGGCAGGTCTGCTGTCTGGTGGACTACGGTGGTCACTGTAGTTCCTGGGAGACAAAATACAGAGTCCAAAGAGGATGGTGAGGGGTCATGGGCCTAGGCAACCAGGCAGTCGCTCCGTCCCTGGGGAGGGGGGACAGCACAGGCCTTAGCCTAGACCCGGTCCGAAGCACTGACTCCAGTGTGAAAAAGATAAACTGAGGCCTGGGACACATTTGAAGAGTTTAGTTGAGCTGGCACCATTGGAACTTGCCACCACCAAACCGGAAGAGGTTAAAAGTGCACCCACAGGAGCTCGGGAGACGCTCTCACAGACAAGGCAGAAGCAAAGTGAGGGAATTATGGATCGGCCAGAGCTTAAAACGATCTGGCTGCTTAGGGCTGGCTGTCCTCAGGTTTCGATTTCATAATGAGGCTTGGATTTTGGTTTGCTTTACGGGCCATCAGGACCTTAGGGCCACCTCAGTTTAATGGCCTCTGTACAAGTTCTCATCCTCATCACCTAGAAAATCTGGCCAACCACAAGCTTCGCCCTTAGACCTGTCCCAGGTCACAGCACCTCAGGGTATGCTGATCTCCTACACACTACGGGAGCCTAATAAGTCGATGGCATGCCACATGCTGTCAGGTGTCGAGGGTCGAAGGTCAGCAGGGCAGCACACCGGACCCACGGCTTCCCCCGGCAGCAAGCCACCATCGCTTTCCCTCTGAAGGGACTCAAAAGAGAAACGCTTAAGAGGGACCCACCTGCGGGTCAGTCCTGCTTAGTGTCATGGCCGTGGGATCAATGTGACAAAATGGAAAAAAATTTTAAAAAAGGCAGCTCGCAGTGTCATTGCTTCGGCAGAATGTTTAAACACAGACTCGTCCACGGCGATCGTGTGCTAGAGGCCACACCACCGCCTCGAAGATGTCATCCTGTGCACCGAACGCATAAGCCACTGCTGGGCACGGGACCCTCCCCGGAGCTCAGAGAGCTCTTCACGCACAGGAGCGTTTTTACTTCACGGAGCCATCTCCGCATTTGGGAGAAGAAGGCACTGCATGCTCTCGGAAGATTTCTTGGTATGCTACTATTAGAAAAAAGTCTCGAGGGAGTCGGGGAGGGAATCGAGCGGTCTGACGACAACGGAAATACTCTTGAAAACACGTCTCGTGAGCCGCCCTCCCGTTCCCGCCTTTGTGCTTTTTGAATCATCTGTTGAAATCTCATCTGTCGGAAAAGTGATTAATCAGTGAAGCGCTAATTCCCGTTTTCTGGATGTCTTATTCTGTGCTGTGTGTGTTTGTTTGTCGCAGTTTTTGAAGAGCTTCTCCTATCAGGCAGTGTTCAAAACCATGATCAAAGAACTGACTGCTCGCAATGAACAGGAGGAGGATATCGACATTCCCCTGAGCAGCCCCCTGGAGGGTGAGACCAGGAGGAAACTGGGGATCCTGTAAGTGACGGGCGAGATGGAGGCACTGGTCAGGGGGGTCAAGTAGGCCAGAGGTGGCAGCAGAGGAAAGAGCCAGGCCAGGGCCAGGCAGGTCCCCTGAGTCAAAGAGCAGGTACAAGCCAAGCACAGGGCGACGGTAAGATGCGGGGCAGGGGACAGAATAATCTGGCTGCCGAAACTCAAGAGCAAGGAGAGACCTCCGAGCATGGGAGGTCCGGGACAGGATGAAGGGGAGCAGGGACAGAGGTTGGAAACCCAGGGCAGGAACTGTCTCGAAGGGACCACGAACTTGTACAAAAGCATGGGGAGCAAGGCCAGACGCCTGGTCCTTTGAAGAGAGGGGAGTGTGGGAAATCAAGGTCCTGGGCATCTGCCCAAGAAACCCCCTAGCTACATCCCAGGCCGAGCTAGTGCTTTCCCATGTTCGCTGGACGGGGAGCCCTGAGCTTTGCTGACCTGGGACTCACAGCCAGAACCCCTATGTGGAGTGGGGAATGATAAGGTTACTGCAGACGGTGGCTGGCACCACACCTTTCTAGTTGGCATGACCCCAGGTCACAGAATATTCCAGAACTCCATTTGTACATCCAGCCTGTGTGTCGTGCATGGAAGCCTAGATTTTCATTCATCCAGCTGTCAGAAACCTTGGTGAGCAAGGTGGCTTTCAGGCCCCCCATGGATTTACTGCAAACTCTCTGGCAGGGGCACAGGGGAACGGGCTGTGGGGGATGGGGTGCCCTGCACAACCTCCTCGGTGAGTTGAGGCTTTCCCCCAAAATCAAGAAGACAGACTGACTGCCAGCAACTTCCACTGTGGGCTCAGTAGCATCCTGGGGCCAGTGACCCCCGAGGCTTCTCTAGGAAAGGGGAAGGCAAAATACACAATGCCAAACACAAAGAACACCCAAGCTTGCAGATCCTTATATAACTGCAAAAAACAAATGCCAAATAACACCCCAGGTCATTCTGCCTCCCCCATGACATTGCCCCTGCCCCATTCCTTCCCATTTGAGCCCATAACCGAGGCTCATTCTAACCTGATTGCACACAACAAACATTCCCTGAGCCCCTACTTTGTGCTGACCTACTGTGTGCCGATCTTACAGCAGTGCGTACTCCACAGTTTCTGCCACCGAGGAGCTGGCTGGTTCCGCTAGCAAAGGTGGGCAAAGGGCCGAGGGAGAAAGCTCAAGTGCCTCTGGCTGGTGCCCTCAGCGGGGTTTTAACTCGTGCACGTATCTGGCACCCCACTCCTGGCCTCGCCTCCCCCACTCTCGGTCCTCACGCCTCCGCAGATGACGGAGGGCTAGGTCACTGCTTCCCCTCCACTCGAAGTGCTGGTCACTAAGACAAATAACGTGTGGTGCAAATGGGCCCTGAAGAGGTCGTTCTCACGTCCTTAGAAGCCTTTGCTTCTAGGGTAGAACAGTCACCCCCGCTCTGCCAGGTGAAAATGTCCAGCCCTTTCCGGGGACGGGGATTTGCTCCCTAGGGCTGCTTGGGGTTAAATGGTCATGCTCTCTTCGAGGAATCTGAACTGGGAACGTAAAGCCTGTCATTTCAAAGGCCTTTCTCATAACGAAGCCTGGGCCGCTCCCTCCTTCTGGCACATTCTCTCTGATCTGAGTCCCAGGAAACACGGCCACCCCTGGAGGGCACCTTCATGTGGACGTTCAGCCGTCCGAGCCTCCGAAATGCCAGCATGGCTCACTCTGCGCACTGACGTGACAAGGGCTTAAGGGCTCGGTTATTTTGAAAAGCTGCACCTTTGGGTGGTTTTCACGGTGTCCTGTTGAGTGAGATCATTGGAAACTTTCCTACCAAATGCCAACAGGTTTCAAGCAGCTCCATCCAGTCCGAGCGATTTCCAAATGTCACTCTCACTGGGGTACTTACTTACAAGTCACAGAAAAATCAAGCTTTGTGAGCTTAGCTCATAGAACCAGCCTTGCACTTGGACCTGCTAGTCCTGTCTGTCATTGAATTTATTTTAAAAGATTTGGGGTCAGCCTAGTTGGTGCCCAGGCTGAAGGCCAGTTAGAGGCCAGGAGGGAAGCACTGAGCAATGCCATGTGCTGTCCCTCTATTCCTGAGTGCTAACTAGAAGAAAAGCTGGGACCGAGTGAGCCGTCAGCCCACCTTCCAACCTAGGAAAGAGGCTGGGCAGGGTCTAACACAGTCTACACTGTGTGGCGTGACAGGTGAACACGAATTCAGCCTCAGCTTTTAAAGATAACTCACGTTCCTTTCAGGTTGAAGAAAAATTTTGAAAAGTTCAAGGAAATTATCCTGTGGATTATGAAGAAACGTGAAAGTAAGGGCAGCCCCGCCGCCGGCCCCCCGTGGCCCACCCTGCCATCTGTGGCTCGCCGCCCCGTGCCTTTCTGCTGTGTCCGTCAAGGAGGCGGAAACTCCCGCTCCCCGCTTGAGCACCTGCTGGTCGAGGAAGGTCCTGGCCGCCATGGGAAAGGCACGGAGCTAGACGGATGCGGTCTGGGATGTCGGCGGGATCATCTGGCAATGGG
>NW_006437828.1:10008684-10014524 GCF_000325575.1 Pteropus alecto | reverse complement strand
AAGGACCCGTGGCAGGCGTAACTAATCAATCGTGGCATTGCTTCTCACTGAGGCAGGACACAGCCTCAGAGTTCCTTTCAAGGCAGTGCTCCTGTCCCCAGTACTAATCTCTGCCCCGACCTAAAGGGGTAATTGCTGTGAGCTAGACGTTTTCACACCTGCTACCCGACTGGAATTCATTTCATAAGCAGAGGAACTGGCACAAAGAAAGGCAGGCTCAGAGGGTGACGAGGGACTCGCCTGCGGCCACCCAGCCACGCTCACACCCAATGCGCTCAGGGCAAACCTAGGGCACGTTCAGTGAACAATGAAAGGCCAGCGAGTCCGGAGAAGAAACGCGGTCCTTCCAAGTGCAGGTCTCACGTCCTCAGTGGGGTCAGGAGGCAGAGAGAAGAAGGACTCCCCCTTCAGTTTCCATAATGGGGAGCCCCGCCTCCCGCCCAGACTCACGATGGGGTACCCCCAAACAAGGCGGGGGGTTCAGAAGCTCAGCAGCTGAACACATAACAGATGGCTGCCACACTCAGTGTGCCCCACCTGTCTACGGCCCACATCTCTATGCCCTCTGGGCTGCAGACACCTGTGTCCTTCATTCTGTGCCCCTCAGCCAGGCACAGACCCGGCTCTCAGCAAGCGTTTCTCGCATGGTCTTGTGCTCCTTTGAAGACATTAAAGCCTTTCCGGACTCTGCAGTCACATACCCAGGATGGGACTTCCCACTGCAAGGTGAAGTTTGACTTAATACAACTGGCTGCATTCCCTCCTCCACCCCCTCACCCCCCGCCCCTGCCCACTCTCTGCTGCTCTGGACAACTGGAGCCTGGAAGGTTTGAGCTTTTTATACAGAAAAGCATCATGCCGAACTGATGAGGCATCCCCAGATGTAGCCGGTCCCAAAGAAATCTCCCATCTCCTCCGAGATGCAAACTCGCTGACCTGCAGTTTCCAGCCATTATTCCCCATGCCAGGCGCACAGCCCACGTCTCTGAACATGCCGAGCTCACGGCCCAGGCTGGCTCTCTGGGCGTGCGTGTGACCTCTGAGGCCACACGGGCCCCACACGTACAAGGGCCCTACGCTTGGGTGAAGGCTCTGCTGTCGCTGTCTTTAACTTCTTAAAAAGTTTGGAACAAGGGTCCCTGCATTTTCGCTTTGCACAGGGCCCCTCGGACTGTGTAGCCTTTCCTGTTCAGAGCCACCGAGTCTGGCGAAAAGCAGTGAGAGAACATGACACAGCTTCAATCACGAACCATTCAGATTCAAAGCTCCCTGCGTGAAGGACACAGATCCCGCCTCCCAGGAGGCCGGCGTCATTTCACGGTGACCCCGGAGGTCACGGTAGGCAGCATTGCACCCTTCTAAGGAATCTGAGGCTCAGAAAAAGGGCCTAAAGCTTCACCTAGTAGAGGCAGAGCCATGTGCACAGCACAAACCAGAACGTCCATGATGTTGACATCCCGACGGGAGGAGATGAGCATCACCGCCAACTCAGAAGTGCTTTCTGCTCATCTCTAACGGGCCCCCGGGAGCCGCAGGTGGCTCGCTTCAGCTTTTCCACACTGACAAATCCATTCTGTCAGCGAGCTCTGGGGGAGGGACTCCTCAGAGGACAAGCCCAGGCCGCTTACGAGGTCCCCCAAGAGCCCCCGCCCCTGCCCGCCACACGCTCCTCCTTTTCCTGAGGAAAGGTCCCACTCTGAGCTCTAATTAGTGGCCTCCCGGGGTCCTGAGGCTCCGCCGCTCCCACCCACAGCTGTTCTCACGGCACCCAGTCCTTTAGATCTCCTGGCGGGCCCTGTGCAGCCTCTGGGAAAACGCCCGCCTCCCCCAGAGGCTCCCCCTGTCCAGTCCCAACGCCACGGGGCCTTCGCCCTCGCGGCTCCTCTGCCCAGAGCTCTCCGCCCCAGCTGCCCTGTGGCCGGCGCCCTCACGTCATTCTGGTCTCCGTTTAAACATCACCTTCTCAGAAATCATTCCCGTGGCCGCCCCACACACGCCAGCATGCGTGTGTGCAACACGCACACACGCACACCCACATTGCTTTCCACCTGTCTCGCCCTGCTTAATAATACTACAGGGCACACCCAGCCGTCTGGCACGTTACGGTTTACCTGTTCACTTACTTAGCGTCTGTGTCCCCTACTAGAGGGGACGCAGGGAGTACGGTGTCCCTGGGACCAGGGCAGTTCTTGGCACACAGGCGCACCATAGCGCCTCACTGAGTGGTGCATAAAGGAGTGACCCAGCCTTCCTGCCACTCCTGAGCCGTCTGTCCCCGCTTACTCAGTCCCACTCTAGCCTGAAACCCTCTGGCTCTTAGCTAGGGGTCCCCTGTCACCCATCAGAGACCTGACTTCCCCCGGAAGTCTCCTCGACCTCGGGCCCAGGCTCAGTCCCCGCCGGGGAGCGCCGGCGCCATCCTGTGTGTTGGTGTGCACACCTGGGAGCTTCCCAGGTGGACCTAGAAACGCCCTTGAGCCCGATGGAGGGAGGGCAGGGAGACACAGCAGAAAGCGGAAATCTAGCCCGGAGTGGCGGGCGGCAGGCTCGCCCCGCGCGGGGGCTCAGTGGGAGGCTCGTCGGGGGCGGCAGCGAGACCACTGGCTCTCCGCGACCGCCCGGCGACCTCCAAGGTGACAGAGAGGCCTTCCCCAGGTTCAGCCGCATCCTCAGCGACCCGGTCTCACAGCGTGTGGCTCTCTCAAGGCCGTGGCCTTGAAGTGGCTCCAGCCGTGGGAACGGTGGGCACAGTCACTTCCAAGGATGGGAGGAGGAGGAGCTTCCGAATGCCCGGGGCCAGCTCCTGGGTCAACCAGCGGCCACGTCCTCTCGATGACCTCCTCCAACACTGTGCTGACCCCAGTGGTGGGACAGCTAAGCTCTCTTAGCTGGCTGCCCCCTAACCTGGCTGTGGGGGGGACCAGGGCCACCCCTTCCGGCCAGGCGCTTTCGGGCTGGCACCTATGCTGCTCCCACCCCGTCGTCACATGTCCACCAAGGGTCACCTGGGGCGGGGACTGTTCCTGAGGCATCCTTACTAGTTCAGTTCCAAAATTCAATTATTAAAAGAAAATAGACAAAAATGAAGATAAAAAGAAACTTATCGCTGCTAAGGAAACTAATGCTTTAAGAATTTAACTGATGCTTCGAATGCCTCAAGAAGACCCAATAAGAAAACTGCTTTTTAAGAAAACATTGCTTGGATCTAGATGTGCACCAAACACTCCTAATAGATTGAGGAATACAGGGAACTTTAAAAACTCTGTCATTCTATGCTCAGACTATTCAGAAATTGCCAAAATTGACATTATAGGCAACACATGTGTGGTTTGAGCAAAAATGATCACAGAGCCCATCAGACCCACACGCAAAGACCTTGACCTACATTTAAAGTGGTGTGTTCATACGCATTTACGCTTCAAGTTCAAATAACATGTTTGCTTCCTTTTCCAGCAACTCCCCACTTCAGCCTATTTTTTTAATTGACTGAATTAGCAGCCACACTTATTGTTGGCCCGTGGCTATCGTGTCACCCTTCACATCCCCAGATTGGGTCTTCTCCACATGGCATCTGGCAGCTAGCACCGGGCTGGCACGGCGTCGGCCTTTGGTAAACAGGTGTTGGATAAATGAATAGAATAAACGAGAGCTGGAAATCCGACCTCTCTTCAAAGGCTCGCTCCTTCCCGGCAGCCTTCTTCACTTGAGAGAATGTGGCTGTCACCCCAAACCCCCAAACTCTCTTTGAGAGAAACAGACCTAAGCTTTTTTTTTTTTCTTTTTTTCCACCAAAGACTTGCTCAACCCCAAGGTTGTAGACATGCCTACTATCACATATCACTTTGGGAGTCAATCCTCAGACGTCGAGGAGCCCGAGAAGCAAGAAGTCAAAAAACCTCGTCACGTTGTTCGTCGTAAGAAGAAATTAGAAATAGATACGGAATGGATCAAGGACAAGATTGAGGTAGGGGGCAGTACGCTGGGGTTTTCACTATGTGCAAGGGTTTTTTGGGGGCTCAGGTGAGAGACACACACACACACACACCCCCATCGGGGAGCTGTCAGAACCAACACAAAACATGAATACAAACGAGAAAAACGTGCCTGATGTCTAGACGCACACCTGAGTGCGTGGGTCACCACGGACTGACTGAAACTCTTACTAGGGTTCCCGGACACTCTGCTTACCGCAGGGCTGGTATTTGGCAATTGAATGGGATTGGGAGTAGAGCAAAGGAAATAGGTATTACATTATATAGGTCCCTCTCCTAATAAATTTACAATCTATATCAAAAATCACTCACATGGTGAATGGATAACCTGTGATACATTCATACAACGGAATATAATTTAGTGCTAAAAAGAAATGAGCTATCAGGCCATGAAAAGACATAGAAGGGCCTTAGATTCATGTAACTAAAAGAACCAATCAGGAAAGACTACATACTGTATGAATCCAGCTATATGGTTAATTAAGGGTACCCCTGACACACAGTCAAAAATCAAATATAACCCTCCACAGGCACAGATTCCCAACTGCACATCAACAATACAACAGACTCTTGAACAACACGAGCCTGTCGCGGGATGGGAGGAATCTGTACACTTTCTGCTCAATTTGGCTGTGACCTGCTCTAAAAAATAAAGCCTATTTTAAAAACTCAGTCCCATGGTGTGTGTATAAAGATGGATACTATGAAGTCATAAGTGAAAACTAGTCTCAGAACATTAGTCATCGGGAGTGAGTTAACAATCAGGTCTGAAGCTCAAAAGGGAGCATCGCGTGGGAACTAGAACCATGTGACAGACTTTATGCCTTCTGTACATGTATACTGAGAACCTACGGTGCCAGGACCCCTTCTCTGTGCTGGAGGCACAAGAGTAAACAAGACACAGCCCCTGAGCCCATGGCACTGAAGTTCCCGTTGAGGAGACAGTCTGTATACGAAAATACTGTTCAGTGCGACACCAGATGCTGTCAGGTGCCATGGGGACGAGGCGGCGGGGGGCTCGCGTGCCGTTGAGCGTGGGCATGCGTGAAAGGACGAGCCAGCCGTGCAGGTCCCTGGCGGGAGAGTGTTCTAAGCAGAACAAACAAATGCGAAGGCCCTGAGGCCTCTGTCTCGGGGACAGCCGTGAGTGAGAGAGGGCAGGGCACGCGCTTGGGTGCTCCGACCAGGCAGAGCCTGGTGGGTCACAGTAAGACTCTGAATTTTATCCTGAGGATGAGCTGAAGCCATCGGAGGGTCTCGAGCAGGAGAGAAGCATCACCTGGCCTGCTCGACAAGAACCTTTCTGGCTGCCGTATGGAGTAGAGGTTGAAGAGGGCAAGAAAAAGGCAGAAAACCCACGCGGGGGCCCGGCCATCCATTCAGGTGAGAGACGGTGGCATCTCCACCATGTATTGGCAGGAGAGGTGGTGAAACGCGGTCCGATTTGGGATAGTTTTTGAAGAGAGAATCAAAAGGGCTTCCTGTCGAACCGGAAGTGGATGTGAGCGAGAGAAAAGCCTTGGCCCAAGCGACCGAGTCAATGGTGGGTTCTCGGGTGGCTTTGGAAAGGAAGACCCCAAATACAAAAATCCTCTTCAACGAGCCTCATCTAGAAGCTTTTTACAGGCCGTCAGGAGCGACCCCACCACAGACGTGTTCTTACAAGGCACTTTTTTAGATTTAAAAAAAAAAAAAAAAGAGCAGTGATCTGTACACTACATGCGGGAGGCAGTGTGTTCCCAGCCTGTCGGGGAGCGGACTGCAGGGGCCCGGCTCCCCTCTCACTGGATGACTTGGTGTAAGTCACTCAGCCTCTCTTAAATGGGGACAATGACTGTGCCTCCTTTG
>NW_006437828.1:9972564-10008633 GCF_000325575.1 Pteropus alecto | reverse complement strand
ACTCACGGTGGTTTCGACCCAGAGGCGCATTGAACGACCTGCCCGCAGCCATCCGGCCGAAAGCGGCTGCATCTGTTTCTTTTGTTGTCATACATCCTGGCACTCTGCCGCAAGTTTTCATGAACCAAGGATTCTTCAGCTGTTTAAAATAATACTTTGAAAGTCACTGGTCTGACTTCTAGAGATGACCTGAAAAGCTGGCTATGAACACCTGGGAAATTTAGATGAAACGTAAAAAAAAAAAAAAAGCGTCCTTTTAAACACAGAGCTGAGTGTGTAAGAAAGTAAGGGAAATAATACCAGAGAGAGAAACGGGAAAGGCAGAAAGAAGGGCGAGCGTGTGAACGGGTGCGGGCGGGGCGGGGCGTGTGACGTGACGGGCGGGGCGGGCGGTGGCAGCAGTAGGTAGGACACGTCCCGACAGCCCAGGAGCCCGGGTTTTACCGCCGCGTGGGAACGAGAGACGATCGGGTCCCTTGCATCATTCCCAAGCGCCCTCGAAATCGCTACCATAAGTGATCACCCACTAAGCCACAAAGGTACTCTCGGCAAACCCCGAGGGGCTGGCATCAGAGCGACCGTGTCTCTCGCCCCGATGCATTTTAATCAGTAATGATAAGAACAGAGCGAAAAGTGACTGGCACCGTGCGCGTTTGAAAACACACCTGCAAATAACGTGCGTGTCGAAGGAGAAATCACACCGGAAATTCGAAAATATTTCGAATGCAATGACAGGTAAATAATAACTACACTCACCGGAAACAGCTACAACAGTATTTTGAGAGAAACGTTATAGCTTTAAATGCTTATATTAAAGGGGGAGGAGGAAGATCGAAGAGATGAGCTTACGATTCAATCAGGAAATTAGAAAAATTAAATGGAGCAATATAGAAAACCCGCAAAAAGTAGAAGTGTATAAATGACAATAATAAGAGCGGAAGTTGATACAATTAAAAAGAAATAATAGAATAAGTAGAATAGTCTTTGAAAAGACTAACAAAAGGGGCCAATCTTCAGGCAGGGTTGATCCAGAAAAAAAAAAGAGAGAGCGAGAAGGTATTAATAACATAAAGAATGAAGACAAGAACATAAATACAAGGAAAAGATTTTTTCGACATTACATGAAAAAAAAATTTATAATAATACATTTGAAAATTTTACGTAAAATAAACGATTTTCTAGAAACATATAATTCACTCACGCAGACTCAAGAAGAAATAAAAACCCCAAACATACCAACATTATGAGTTGAATTCTTTCCCCTCGAAAAGATATGTTTAAGCCCTAAGCCCCAGTGCCTCAGGATGTGACCTGATTTGGAAAACCGGCCGTAGTTCATGAAGACGAGGTCACACAGGAGTGGGGTGGGCCACTGTGCGCTGTGACAAGCGGACGGCCACGTGAAGTCACAGACACGGGGAGAAGGCCCGTGAAGACGGAGGCAGAGACCGGAGCGACATGACGCACGTGACAAGATGAAGCTGGGAGAGGCGTGAGAGAGATTCGGCCTCGGAGCCTCCGGGACGGACCGTCTCTGCCGACGGCTTGACCTCAGACTGCTGGCGTCCGCGGCGGACGGAGAACACATTTCTGCATTTTCAAATGGGCCCCGTCTGTGGCACGTTGTCATGGGAAATGAATATAAACGACGAGCACCAGAGTGAAGTGGCAGTTTAAAATCTGCACACTCACACGCAGACTGACCCATTTCAGCCTCCTCGCCACATGGACACGTGAACCGAGGCCCTGAGGGGTCTCCTGCGCAGACTCCCCGGCCAGCTGGTGGGCGGGGTGGCACAGGGCACTCAGGGTAGGCAGACAGGTCCCGAGCACCGGGATCTGAATTGGGACAATCAGCCCTGCGAGCTTCTCATAGGCTCGTCTTCTCTCCCCAGGTGCATCAAGGCGACGCAAAACTAGATCTCTACCCCAACAAGAACATCTTCCAAATTCTCTTTCCTGACGGATCGGGCCAGATATAGTATCCGCTAGAGCACGAAGACACATAAGGACACATATGGCGCCTAAAATGTGTGTGATTCGGGGCCGGGGCCTGGGTTTTACTGAACCCGCAAACTCTGCGGGCTCTGCCTTTTCAAGGGGACCCCAAGAGGCTGCTTGTGCCTTAACCACCTTCTAGCTACCCATCCAGGAACCTGGCTCTGCTCATCCTCAGCTCGGCAGAGAGCAAGTTCACGTACATCATTCTGGAAGACAGCAAAGAAATGCAAATACAGGCCCTCGTCAACAACAGCGGCCACGCCACCTTCCATGACGAAAACAGAGAAATCTGGTGAGTGTGGGCCATGTGTCCCGAGCACTCTTTTCCGTGGAAAGCAGTGTGCTTGAAGGCTCCATCCGCCCTCCAGATTCTGACCGTCAGGCTGGGGTGGGGCCTGGAGCTCTGCATTCTTCAAAGCTCCCACGCGGTTGGGCAGGTCAGCCGGGTGTGGGACCCCAGGCGGCGCACCCTCCACCAGCCTCCGAGGCTTCAGAAAGTGGCCAGTGCCCACGAGCCGGCAGCAGCTGCCCAGCACGGCCCGTCTGCCAGGGCCACGGCCCCCAAGGGCCATGAGATAATGGCGGGACACTTCGCTCCTCATCACCACCGGCGGGGAGCTGCCTCCCTGGCCCCCCACGGCCCGGGTGAGGGTGGCTGCTGCGCTGACACCCCAGACTCCAGGGAAGCCTCGCCTTTATGAGGAAATGGGCCCGGATGTCCCGTCCTGGAGGGCGGGTTCCCCCGCCTCAGCCTTGCTTCCAGGCCTCGGGCAGCAGCCTCGCAGGCAGCCCAGGGACCGTCTCCCTCTTGCCTTGGGACCTGCCATCCTCTTGCCCTGAAAGTTTTCCGAAGCTGCTAACCTTGTCACAGCTCGAGGGCGGGAGACACACAGGTGGCTTTTCCCTCTAACGCTGAGCGCCCCCTCCTCTGGCGAGGACAGGAGGGAGGCTGCCCGGTGCTGATAGCCAGTGGGTGAGGCTCGGCGTAGCCTCGTAAATCTCCGCAAACGGCCCATGAAGGGTCCTGCCCACCGGGCCACAGACCAAAGCCCCGGACACGCCGAGGGACCTCCACCCTTACCCCAGCTGGCCTGGCCCCTCTGCCCACGGCAAGCGGCCCCTCCACACTCAGCTGGACACTGCTGCCTGACCGCCCTGTCCTGCCTCCCCAGGGCAGCTGCATGCTCTGGCTTGACTTAACCACAGCAAAGCAGTGCTGAAGGCATTTGGGCATCAGAGACCTGGATGGGGGAGAAACTGTCCCTGCGTACCCCCCCACTCCCGTCACCCCCAAAAGGCCACACACAGGGCAGAAGGGGCTCCCCATTCCCGAGGATGGCAGCACCCAAGAAAAATGTGACCCCAAGAAAAATCCCCCTAAGGGGATTCATCAGAACACAGTTCTGTTGTCACGGGACATTTTTGGAAAAGATCTTCCAAGTTTTTCGGGAAGCACAGAGCTGTCAGGCAGGGCCCACCCCCCGAATCAGTGCCAGGGATCCCCGCAGCTGCTGCCCAGGCTGGGCTGGGGGGAGCCCCACACTGCGTGGGCACGGGACGGCTTTGCGGCCACGCCGTCCCAGCATTCCCGGTCATGTTTTGATGTCCACCTCATCAGAGAAGGCAGAGGGCGTGGTTGTAGTTTGCTGGGTGTGTGGACGCTAAACCCCAGCTTCTCCCCCAAACTCCAGGCCCTGGGCTTGAGGAAACCCAGACCGGACCTCCCACCAAGTTTCAGGGTCCCTCCCACCCAGCGAGGGGCCCCAGACTTGCCTAAAATCAGGGACCCTGGTGGGTGGGTCTACCCACACCATAGCTTGGGGTCCTTGCACCCCTTGAGGAGGGACCTCCAGATTCAGACATTTCAGGGTGTTCTAGACCCTGCTTTCCCAAGGAAGCCTTAGCCCAGAGCCAGGTCCCCCGAGGCAGGCGCTGACCTCTAACCCCGGGGAGCGGGGAGGGCCTGACGTGAGGTGGGGGCGATGTAAAGGGTTGGAGCCTGCAGGTCTGCCCTGCGGGGTGAGAGAAGGGTCCCCTCTCTGTCCCCTCTCCGTGGACGACTGTAACCCTAATGTTCGCCGACGTCCTGCAGTGTGCAGGCAGCAAACCCTCACGACGACCCCACGAGGAAACCACCGGTATTATCTGCATTTTTTAGTTGAAATTGAGGCATAGAGAGGTTAATGACTACTGGACTCACTGCTCCCAAGTGTGCGCACACGCGCGTGTGTGTGTGCACGTGTGCGTTTCACGTAGCGTCACAAACACGAGCAAGTAGTGAAAATTAAGTCGTCTGATGCACACACTCCCAGCTGAGGCTGAACGAGGTGGGTGTCCCCTGGCTTGGGGCGGAGGAGGGAGGCAGGAGCACAGGGCCGTGTCATGCAGGGAGCCCCAGCTCTGGGGCCAGGTGGCATCTGCCGGGACGGGCTGTTTGTCGGCTCTAAGGTGACCTAGGTGAGCTAGGTGCACGTATATTTCTCCTAGGACGACGGGTTCAGTATTTACTAACATTCGAAGCGACTTAATAGACCCGAACTGCACATTGCAAATAGCAAGGTCAACTGGACGGATTAGTAAATTATAGGAGGACAGCAACGGGGTGGAGGACAGCAGAGGGGCAGGTCAGGACAGGGCTGCCCCCAGGGGGTGACGCTTAAGCTGAAACCTGAAGGCGAAGCAGGAGCCAGCTGGCTGTGCTGGCTCCATCCCGGGAACAGGAAGCAGCATGGGAGCCGGTGGCCAGGGACAGAAGACAAGAGGGAACTCGGACACGGGTGGGGGGACAGGCAGCACCTAGTCTTGGGTCTGCCTTCCCGGTGGAGACTTCTCCCACGAGCCAAGACCTCTGGTCCCCTGTGGCCTGTGTGTGGGCAAAGAAAGACCAAGAAGGAGGGGCGGTTCAGGGGGAAGGGGCAGGCCCGTGTCACCACAGGAGAGGCCGCGCCCTTCGCCCCAGGGCCAAGCACAGTGGCTGCCAATGCAACGTCTTGGTCTAGGTTGAGCCTGAGCCCAAACCTGGGCTACTACTTTGCCAAAGACCAAGCCCAGAAGGCCTGGAACTGGTGGAATCTGAGCGACCACGTCCACGCGCCCCCCATCCGGCCCATCTCCCTCAGGATCAACCAGTACATCGAGGTGCAAATCAGGACCCAGGACAAGATCACCTTCTGCTTCACCCACCAAAAGCAGCACATCTGCTTAAACCTGGGCACCAAGTATAAGGTACGGTCAGCTCCCACGCCTCTGCCGGGCGGGGGGCCCCTGCACGCGGCCCACGGCTGGATTGCACCGGTTCGTGCCATGGGCCCCAGCCAGGTTCTGCATGACTCCCACCCACAGAAAACAAGGGGCCCCCCACCCCGCCCAGATGCTTGACCATACACAAAGGCATTCATTTCACATCTGCGAGCCGTGAGATTTGGCTCTGAGGAAACTGACATCCCCCCATCGCTCAGCCATGAGCCAGACAAAAAAAAAAAAAAATGTCAACACGCGTTGTCTCACCTGACACTCACGACGGCCCTGTCAGATGGCAGGGCCAGAAACAAAGGAGAAGTCCGTGTCCCCAGCCCTGCCATCCGTGTCCTCATCTCAAAACAGATGGCCACCTGGAAGGCCGTGGCCCCCTGCCTAGGCCGGGCAAGAAAGTCTGGGGAAGGAATAGCCTCCTGGGGCCACCGTGACACATGACCACACACCGGGGGGACTTAAGGCCACAGAAACGTATTCTCTCGCAGTTCTGGAGATGAGAAGTCTAAAACCAAGGTGTTGGCGGGGCCGTGCCAACCTCCGGAGGCTCTGAGGCCGGGTCCTTCCTGCCTCTCCCAGCTCTCAGGGCTCCCAGGCCTCCCTTGGCTGGTGGCACCATCGCTCCCGTCTCTGCCTCTGTCTTCAGGAGCCTTCCCCTCTGTGTCCCTCCGTGTCCCCTCCGTGTCCCTCCGTGTCCCTCCGTGTCCCTCCGTGTCCCTCCGTGTCCCCTCCGTGTTCCTCCGTTCCCCCCCTGCCGTGTCCCCTCCGTGTTCCTCCGTGTCCCTCCGTGTCCCCTCCGTGTCCCTCCGTGTCCCTCCGTGTCCCCTCCGTGTCCCTCCGTGTCCCCTCCGTTTCCCTCCGTGTCCCTCCGTGTCCCTCCGTGCACTCCATCTCCCTCTCCCGCCCCCTATAAGAACACCGGCCATCAGATTTAGGGCGCGCCCTGAATCCTCACCCTGCGGTTCTCCATTTAATTACACCTGCGAAGATCGTATTTCTAAATACAGTGATATTCATGAGTGACTGCGGGTTAGGACTTCGACATGTATTTTGGGGGCCACGAGTCAAGCCCCTACAAATGATGAGTCTGGACCCTAGAGTTTGCACCATAAGAGGACAAGAGGGTGGGCTGAGCCCCCCTCCCGAGGACCAGAGTCAAGGAGAGGAGTGGGGGTGTCCTCGGACCCACCGTTCCTGCTCCAGCTCCCCTGCCCCATCCTGCAGAAGGCGCTTCGTACAGACCCGCCAGAGAGGCGTTCAGGACTGCATGAGCGGGCGGACGGACGGACGGACAGACGGACATGTCTCCTGGGAAGTGAGGCAGACGGAGAAGTAGGCTGAGGGAGGAAGCAGCCACACAGCAGAAGCCAGCGAAAATATTATCTGAAAGGCGCGGAGGGGATGTGTGGGCTTAGAGTGACCCACCACGCCAGTTTGCCCAGGACTGAGGGTTTTCCAGGACATGAGACATTTCGTACTGAGGCTGGGACGGTGCCAAGCAGAGCCAGACAGCTGGCCATCGAGATTCCCTTGCCTGCTGTTCTGCAGGCTGAATAATAAGGCCCCAGCCTCCTTACCTGCCCTGGGCTTTCCAGCGGGCAACCCAGGAAAGAGGAGGCACACACAGACCGCCCCGAGTTTTCCGTTTGCCCCTGCACAGTGGTGACAAGCCAAGAGAGAGCTTGAGGACCTGGGCCACTGGCCTTCGAATCGCGGTGGGGGTGCATTGAGGGAGGAGGGCCAGGGACATCGATGGCCCACAGGGCAGGTAAAGGGCTGACGCGGGCGGAGAGCCTGGTGCCAGCGGAGGGTGCGCCCAGAGGAGGCAGATCAGCACAGACGTGGCTGGCCGTCGGGCCGTCAGGGTGCTCGCAGGCCAGGTGGCAGCCCCGCCACTCCCTGTGTGACACCTCACAGGCCTCTTGGTCTTTCTGAGCCTGTTGTCATCTGCAAAACAGGACACAGCGTCATCGTAAGGCTTCAGCAAGACGCTCTGTGTGAAAACAGTTCAGAATCCGGATACCTCACAGGCACGGGACATGCTGGCATCAGCCTTTGCCATTCCCCCTGCCTCCAGGGGGCCCTGGGCTCAGTCTGCCGTAGGCTACAAACCAAGGCAGAGGTGGCCCAGATACGCTTCTCGGGAGCCCAGGTGGACGTGGGCTCGTGGCCAGGCATGGCAGACAGTCTCTCGGCCGTGGTTGGGCCTCAGTCTGCCCCCACAGTAGGGGATCATAGGGAGAAGCCAGATGCACCCAGGGGGGCACAGCCTTTGGAAGGCAAGCCATGCCGGGGCTCAGGCACTGGCACCTTTGGTTTGGGGTCAGGCTGGGATGTGGCTCCTGGAGCAGGTCTAGTGAGGGTGCTTGTGGGATTTGCCCTGGAGAGTGAGGGCTGGGGCCTGGGCACAGGGGCCTCATCCTGGGGCGGGGAGCGGGGGATGGGGGGCCAGGGCAGCACTTGCCCTCACCCGGCCCCCCATGAACCCCGCAGTTCGTGACCCCAGACATGCTGAGCGAGATGAAGAGCCAGGTGGCCCTGGAGGTGGACGCTGGCCCATGGGTGCGGAAGATCCGCGTCCTCCTGGGAAAGATGAGCAGAGTCGTGAACTTCCTGACCATCTCGGAGTTGGAAAACTTCCTGGAGGCCAGCGGCATCCTCCTGATAGACAACCCAAGCCTTAGCGAGAAGTTCAGGTCCCGGGTCGAGGCGGCCACCACCCTGGTCCCCGGCTCCTTCAGCTCCTACTGAAGGTCTGGGGAAGGCGGGGTCATCAGAGGCACCAAGGAAACCCCACAGCCCCGTGTAGGTCCTTCGAGAGCTGGTTTGTCATTCGGGAGCCGTCACAGCGATTTGATTCAAAAAAAAAAGTGTTGGGCAGATCTGGTGGACGCTGAGACGGGACACAGAAAGGACAATCTCGTCGGCAAGTCGATCCCGCAGACAATACACGGCCCCAGCTGTGCCGCCTGCTTCTCCTGGTGACCTGAGTGTGGCAGTTCTTCCGTGGCCTCCCTGTAGACTTAGGTTGACTCGGGACACAGACTGTCCCCAGTCTAGCTCTGCCAAGTGTTGGCTGCGTGACCTCGGACAGCTATCTCTATGCCTCAGTGTCCCCATCTGTAAAATGGGTCTAGAAAGAGCAGAGCAGGCGGCCCTCACTCTGACCCCATCGCAAACACCCGCTCTGCCACCGCTGGCATCAACCAAGCCCAGGCAGCAGACCAGCAGCAGCCTGCGGCAGGCCCCCCAAACTAGGGCCCAACCGAAGCCCAACCAAAAGGACCCACACTTAACCACCCCCCTCCGGCAGCTGGGACCCTTTTGGTCACTGGTAGCAGCCACCAACTCGAGTAGGTAAAGCAAAATGGCATCCGTAACCTGGGCGGAAGACGCAGTGGGTCCTCCGGGGTGGCGCGTGGAAGGCCTCGCACGCGCACCTCTGGCCCGGGCCTTGTTCACAAGCACGAGTTCCATGTGCCTGTTCACGTGACCTTGTCTCCTGCTCTCCCTCACCCGTGGCCTCTGAGGCCTGGGTCAGGAGGCCACTCCCGGTGCAGCCCGGGGTGGGGAGGGAGGGTGGAGTCATGTCTTGGAAACACAGCTCCTCGTAGATGCCTCAGCATGGGGAGGGGTGGTAGTTTCTAGAAGATGAGCCGGGCAGTGCGCCTTCTACACAGTCACAGCACACTTCCGAGGATGATCTCGGCTGCAGCTAAACCCCGACCGTACAGGAAACCCCTTATTCCGGCTCAGCCCAGCAGTGAGCCATTCCCTGCCAGGGACGGCCACACCCAAGCCCCACCTTTCGGGACCCTGCTCCCCTGGCCCTAACCTGGCCAAATGTCCCGTCGTCACCCCAAACCGCAAGGCTGGGCAGCCGGGGTAGGACTGGAGTGGTAAGGCTGGCAGAGGAGAGCGTTACACGCTCGCTTCCACCACGTGACTGTCACGCCGTGGCGGTGAACAGTGCCATCGGCCAAGACGTGCCGCAGCTGCAGCCGTAAGTGACCGTGGCCCCCGCAGCCGAGTGCCTCACGGGCCAGCCTCGCCTTTCAGGGGGCCTGGTTAGTTCTGCACCTTTGCTCAGTGCGTGGAGAAGACCCTTTCCTTACCAGGCACTAGCGACAAGCTCCTGGGTCACACTGGGCAACAAACGCGTCCTCCCAAGCTCGCAGCCCCGTCTCAGAGCCAAGCCAGACGTTTCCCCCGGGACCGAAGGCCGTGGGGTCGGAGGCACATGTCCTGGCCCCACCGCCTGCTCGCTGGGGGGCGCGTGACTCTGTGACTGCTTCCTTGTCTGTAAATGCGGGGGGTGGAGGCGGGTTCTAGCAAAGACCATAGGACCTGGCATCAGCCAAGCAGTCAGCGGGGCGCTGAACAGATGTGGGCTTCTGCTGTGACCAGCCATTCCCTCCCCCTGGTCTTTCTCCCGTCAGAAGATGGTTCCATTAACGCAGCGGCTGTTAACAGGTGTCCCCGCAGAGGCGTTTTGTTTGGTCAACCCCGATTTAAAGTATTTTGCTGCCAACACTGGCTAGACGGGAGATCTCACAGAAATATGGTTTACCAGCTTCTCCTGTGACCGCTGCTCTGCATCTGTGATGTCAGAGGCCGGACAGAATCCCGAGGCACCCAGGGACGATTTTCAGTAGGAAAAGCCAATCAGCTCACAGATGCCGGAGGAAATGAAGTAGCCACCCGGAGGGCCGGGCGTCACACTCCAGACCCCTCCCTCTGCATCAGCTTGCTGGGGCTGCCGTGACGAAGGGGACACACAGGGGGGCGGCTTCCGCGACAGAAACGTACTGTCCGGCGGTGGTGGAGCAGGGAGTCCGAAGTCAAGGGCCTCCCCGGAAGGCGCTGGGTTTCCAGGCGTCTCTCCGGGCTGCCGGTTGCCACGCGCCGTTCTCCCCGAGTGCGCGTGTCAGATTCCGCCTTCTCATCCAGGCCCCGGCGGTGCCGGACGGGGGCCCCCCCCGCTCCAGGACGGCCTCCTCTAACTAGTGGCCGCATCTGCAACAGCCCCGTGTGCCAGGAAGACCACAGCCTGCGGCACTGCGGGGGACACAATACAGCCCTAAACGCCCTGTCTGCCTCACACCCCGGCCTCTCCCAGCCCCTCAGCTTCCCCAGGGGGCAATTTCTCTGACTCATTTTATCCTCGATGAGTTGGCAGGAAAAGGTGTTTCTCCTAGAAACGGAAGGGAGGGAAGCTGGGCAGCTGCTCGACCCTGCCCTGTCCTGTTACACACGGGGTCCCCGACGGGTAAGTCCAGCAGTGAATACCCGGAGGAGGCCAGTCTGGTCCCCGGCCCCGAGAAGTGAATGCCTAGTTAATTCAGTACTTAATTACGCCACGCCACAAACAGACAGTGTACGCCTAGCATGTGCTTGGGGACCGAAGAGAGAACGGGCTGTCTGCCCTCGGGGATTACAGAGCGGGGGTCAGAGACACGAGCAACAGCGAAACGGTGACGTGGTGGCTTTGTGGAGAAGCGCACGCGGGAGCAAAGCAGCAGAGTCACCTGGGGGAGGGGGAGGGGTCACAGGAAGCCTCTCTGAGGAGGTGGCCTTTGAGCCAGAGCTGATGAATGAAAAGGAGAGGGAGTGGGCGTGGGGGTGCGTCATGGGGGTCCCCAGGAGAGGCAGGGACAGAGAGAGAGGGCACTGAGGGCGACATACAGGTTACGGCACTGGGGGACCAGCTGGAGAGTGTCTTTTTCTGACTGCCTAGTCCTCCTCGTGAGTGTGTTACAGGACAGCAGTGCCCCATTCATCACCAAACCAGCAAAGGCTGTGTCAGTCACAGGCCAGTCAAGGCCACTTAACAAGTTAATACTAAAAGGGAACTAAAGGACAATTCCATGGGAAACAAGAACAGCAAATGCAAAGCAGAGCTCGCCTGACTCACACCTTGCTGAGCAGACGAGACGGCAGCCCGTGGCTGCCGGGAGGGGGGCGGGTGCACAGGACGGGGTCGCGAGGGTGCAGAGGCTGGACCACCACTGGGTACCAGGAAAACTCGCTGGAGAACGACCACTACCAGCCCTCCGTGCTCTGCGGACAGCTGCGGTGTGGAAAGAAAACAGCCCCACCGGACAGAGCCCCGCTTCCCTATGCCTTGCGGGGCACCTCCAGCACCCTACAGAGCCTAACGTCGCACCAGCTGGCAGAGGAGACATGTCTCCAGGGCCCAGCTTCGGCATCTCGAAGCAGGGCAACACAGAGTGGATTTGGAGCTGAGGCAATGAGCCAGTGACTAGCACAGAGACCATCCTCCTCCTTGCTCTAGAACTCTCCCGAGCGTGGAAAACAACGCACGCACACACGCACGCACGCACACTCGCACGCCTCGTGAGCTTGGCTGAGAGAAAAGCAGTTTACAATCCGGGCTGGCAGCAGACAGACAAAAAACAAACACGCAAACCATCTCGTGTGCCACGTGAAGACAGGTGAGCCAGGTGAGGGGGACAGCAAGTGCTAGAGACTGGGGTCCCTAAGCACAGCAGGGTAATTACTCATTGTGGGAGGCTGTCGCATGCACTGTAAGGTATTTAGCAGCCCTAGTTGACTTCCAACAACTAGAAGCCAGTAATACCCCTACACATACATATGCCAGTCAGGACAACCAAAATGTCTTCAGACATTGCCGAATGTCCCTTTGGCGGGGGGCGCCATCCCTTGTCGAGAACCACGGCTGAAGATCACGTTTGGGTTTCTGGTTTTAGGGCCCAGCGTAAGTCAATCTTGGCAAATGTCTCGTGTCCTTGAAAGGAATGTGTTCTGCAGCAGCTGGGGATTCCGATTAAATGAGGCAACTCATGCACATCCAGACTGTAGTTCATTCTGTAATCACCCTCCACTTAAAAAACGAAATCAGTGCTGTGAAAACAAGCCGACGAAGACCTTAAGGGAGGTTGTCTTAAAAGGGACTAAAAACACTCAAATACCAAGTAAAATGTATGAACCTGGGTGAAAAAAAAAAAAAAAGCTGAGACATTTGGGGGACAATTGAGGAAACTGAAATATGGACTACGCGTTAGAAGTTACTGAATTTGGGGGGATGATAAAGGTACTTAGGTTCTGTAGAACGCCCTTGGTGACTGGGGATGGGTGTGGAAGTATTTAAGGGTACCATGTCATGAAGCGTGCAGTTCACTTTCAAATCGTTCACGTGTGTATGCGCATATGCTGATAATTAAAACCCACTTGGTTAAAAATGTGTAAAAGAGCGCGATCTTATAAGAAAAATTGTTTTAGAATATACACAGAAAAACCCAAAAGCTATATGCCAAACATTTAACAGCAGTTACCTTTCGGAGTTCATTTATGAAAGACTCTCATATTTTATATTAAAATTCAAACCCTACAGAAATGTCTTATAGTGGACATATTTTTATAATCAGAAAAGGTTTGAAAAACCCCTTATTTCCAAAAAGAAAGAATATATTCACCAGATGACTATTTATTGGATTCCACTATTTCAAGTTTCCAGCGGCTGCTTCCTATTTGTGGGGGACGGGAACGAGATGGACAAGCTAGCGGAAGACCCGCCAGGAGGGGAATGTTCCAGAAAGGACGCGATGCCTTTGAATGCATTGAAAAGAATGTGTTCTGCAGTTGTTAGGTATTCGGAATTGTAATGAGGAACCCCGGGCGCATCCGGACTGCAGTTCATTCTATAACTAGTCTACACTTAAAAAGAAAAAAAGCCAGTGCCATGAAAACAAGCCAACAAAGCTTAAGAGGAGTCGTCTAAGTTCAAAGGGGCTAAAGAAATGCAAAGACCAAGTGAAGATATTTCTTGGGTAAAAAAGCCCCTCTTTTCTGAGAAATAACGTTCTCATCCTCGTCCCCAGGATCCGGTACAAATGGCTGCTGGTCAAAAACTAAAGTTGACTGTTCTTTCTTACTTGTAAGGAAATAGCAGAAGACAATCGAACACATGGAGTTGTTAAACCAAAAGAAAACTTCAAAAGTGTTTTCACGGCTACTTCAGTAACGCTAAATTTCATCACAAACAACCACAGTCGACACCACTCAGAAGACTGGCACTTTTGTAAATCAAAAAAAAATTAAATTTTTTCAACAAATTAAGCATTAAGATGCATCAGAAATGTCTTTCCACAACAATTATCTTGCCAGAAGAATCCACGCGGCAGCAGTGGAGCTGGGGAGATGGCGTGGCCGTCAGCGTCCCGCTGGTGGACGGTGCGCCAGGCCTGCACGACGTCGCCCCTGGGGGCTGGGGAGAGGTGCACGAGATACTTCTTACAGCCACATGGGGATCTACGGGGTAGCTCAATAAATGTTTCAAGTAAAAAAAAAAAAATTTAAGCATTCACACACATGACAGACCCATGAGGACAAAGTAGGAAGCAAAAATCTTTATTTTTAAAAAATTCACATTTATTAAAAACAGCAATTTCTAGCCAAATAATATAAAGCATTTTAAATTAATTATTTGAAAGTATGTACACTCTCTGTATAAGTGAACACTCGAAACTGTACAGATTTAAACAAATATTCATTTAGCAAACAAGCTGGATCACTATCACCTACTCAGCACTTTGTAAGGGTGTTTGCGTGTTTCAAAAAATAAAAGATTCAACACAAGAACAAGTGTTGTCGAATATTTTTATCCTTAAGAACACACTCTGCTCTGTACATCAAATTAAATCGTTCGCGTATGTACAATAATCATGCCCTCATTTCTTTGGAAAGGCTTTACAAAAATCAAATGTACATATCATACACAAAACTGGGTATTTTACAGTTTATTTCATTAAACACATACTTAAAATAGTTAAGTGGAAGTAAATACAGTCTCCTAGTTCGTTCATTCCATGTAGAGGAATGACCGTGGACCCTCATCACCTTCTACCTCCGAAGCACAGAGTGCTGAGCTCTATCGAGCGACATCCTTCGCCGACTTGCACTGGGCTGGAAAACGAGTGACCCGCTTAGCATGACAGACGTCAGGGTGTGCAACCTACCTACGCACTGTGGGATCTGCTTGAAGGGGATGCGAGTGCCGCTCGTCGCGTGGCGTGAGGTCTGCGGGCTACGGTTCCAGAAGCCTCCGCAGTGTTCAATCTCTAGACTAGTGTTTGAACAGCTCAAAATTCCTTTTGAACCAAAAAGCAGGCTACTTCCACTATGGCGGCAGAGGCAAAACCAGTCCAATCAGGAAACGGGTATTTATAGGACAACGCACAGATGTGCGTAACTTACTGTATCTGATGATCCCTGATACAGTGCGGTACAGGTTTGGGGGGACCTCTTCATCCTCCTTGCCTCTGTTAGTTAAAGGGTCTCGGCTGGAGCAGGTGCGCAGCACGGCCACAGAGTTCACAGGACGTGAAAGCTTCTCCAAGGACGACTGGAGCCAAAGGCAGCGACAGAGGCCGGTGGCAGCACGAGACGCGCTCTTCCTCAGGCGCCAGGTCCGACGCCTTACGCAGCTCGCCCCACTCGCACACTCCCTGCTGCTCCCCGAGGCCCACGGAAGACATGGCGCGTGTCTGCCGCACAAGGCTGCAGCTCCCTGCCCTTGCCCTTGACCCTTCCGAACCTGACCTCACATCGAATACACAGGAAGGTAACTTCCGGAATTCTGGGGAAAGCAGAACATGTCCTCAGAAGGATCCGACCTCCTCCAAACTAAACTTCGACGTGACAGGAGAAACATTCACAAAATCGAGTGTAGGAATAACACGTGTGGAGCACAAACCAGCCGCGTGGAGCGTGCGGTGGTGGAGCGCGCGGTGGGGGAACGCGCGGTGGGGGAGCGCCGTGGGGTTCCACGCTTCCACGAGCCTCACCCCCGCAGCTGCTCGTCAGCGCCATTTCCATCAGGTTCGCCCTTGCCCGAGCTGCTGACGGCGATCTCCACCGCACATCGAGTGCTAAGGGCCGCCTCGCCGCGGGCCCGCCACGCTGCCTCGTAAAGACTTACGTTTCTCGTGGCCACTTAAATGAGGCGGTTACCACCACTCAAAGAGGAATCTTTGGCATGTGGATGTTTTTAAAAGGGAAACACCAATCCTGTCACACTCCGCTTACACTTGGTTCCGCAGCCAGCACTGAGCAGCACGCCGGTGTGGTTCTTGGGGACACTCCTCAATGCCCTGCAGGTCACGTGCGTCCTCAGCCACTCCTACCGGACGGGCCATCCACGCGCGCAGCCCACGGGCCTGGTTATTTAGAAACAGACAGGAGGAGGCTCAGCTGAAAAGCAAAGGGAAAGGCTGCGTTAGCTGTGCCGTGGGGAAGGCGGCCAGGGCCTCAGACACAGAACGAGGGCGAGAGACTCAGAGTTTTGAGAGACCAGTAAACATGGCTGCCAGGTAAAGACCAGACCCGCAATGCTGGTCTCATTCCTGAAGCCGTCACTGGGCGCTAAGTTTGGGGAGAGACCCTCCGTCATCACCCAGCCAGGCCCTCAACACATTTAGAATCCAAGGAAGATGACAGAAAAAACTACGTACCAACGCTGTCCAAGGGCTGAAATACAGCTAAATAATCAATTTCACCTTTTTCTATGCAGAGTGTGTTTTGGGAAGAGTTGTGTAAGTCAAATTCTTCCACTGACTTTTAAATGCATGAGAACAGGCATGACACACGAATTTCAGAGCACATGCCAACTCTGACTGGACCCAGGAGCGCCCTGTCCAGAGCCGGGCAGAAAACCAGAGAACCCATCACGGTGCCAAGGGAAAAAGCGGCCAGCACACCGCACTCTGCCACCGAGCCCCAGCGAGACCTGCAGTTAAGTGAACATGGCGGTGAACCCCCTGTAGAGCACAAACTATTTTGGTAATCGAAATAATCACACCGTAACCTTGTATAAATGTGTACTTCAAAAGCAAGGGACACCAAATCACCTCTGCGTTTTTCCTAGCCAAAATACAAAACCTGGATCTAGTCATGAGAAAAAAGGAAGTCCAAATCAAGGGACACTCTACAAAACCGCTGGCTTGCGGAGGCCAAGAGAGGGGACAAGGCCGCAGAAGTGCCCCAGGTTGAGAGAAGCTGAAGAGACATGACACTTGACAGCACTACTGGGACTGGCCCCTGGACCGGGGAAAAACACACATAAAGGACGTTATTGGGACAACTGAGGAAGCTGAGCACAGACGGTGACTTAGGTGACAGTATCGATGTCACAGTTCCTGTTCTGGTAACCGCGGGGCGGGGGTGGGAGGACCCCGTGCTGTCAGGAAGTCCAACGAGGAGCAGTGTCGCCCAGCGCCCTCTGAAATGACTCGAAGGGGGCGGGAGGGCGGGGGAGGAGGGACCACAACGCTGCGAAGCCCGCGGCACATGCCCACCACCGGGAAGGCGCCTGACTGCCATGCCCGCACTCTCTGTACGTTTGAAATGAACAAAGTTTAAAAACGTTTGTACAGACGCTCAACTTACGACGGGCTCACGTCCTGATAAACCCACCGGAAGCTGGAAATACCGCACGCTGAAAATGCATTCGATACGCCTAACCTACCGAACGGCACCGCTTAGCCTAGCCGGCCTCGAACGTGCTCAGACACTCACACCAGCCTGGCTGACAAAACCGTCCAACACCACGAACGCACTGCAGAGTGTCGGCTGTTACCCTCGGGATCGCGTGGCTGGCCGGGAGCCGTGGCTCGCTGCCCCGCCACCGACGTCATGAAAGTATAGAAATTCAAAATTCCAAGAAGGGTTCACATTGTCAATAATTTGAAGAATCATACATTGAACCATCGTAAGTCAGGGGCCGTCTGTAGTGCCATATACTGGATTTTAAGAAAATGGGTTACAAACTTCAATTTCCAGGAGAATCTGAAATGGGAGGGAATGTGACAGAAAACCAGTGGTCCCCTCCGACAAACCTGCAGTCAGAATAGCAGGTTCGAGTTCCTGCCCTGCAGCACGTGGCCAGGGCCTTAACCAACGGTCGGGGCCACAGCTTCTTCTCCAGCAGAAGCGGGCAAACAGGGAGGTCGTGCGAAGATTAAATAAGATGACACGTGTCAAACGCTTAGGACGGTACTTGGCAGCAGTCAGCGGTCGGTAGTATCACCGATTACTATTATCTGGGGAATATTAACAGCTCTGAAACAGGACCGAGGCGCAGAGGGATGATGGTCTCTGTTAGTGTCTTTCGAACCGCTGCAACCACTGTGCATCATGGAAATAATTCAGTTGTTCATCAGCAGAACAGGCAAGAGAAGCAAGTGAGTTGCACCTAACGTGGGTGCTCACTTGCTGTAAATCTTTAAGTTACACATGCACACTCGTATCTTGCTGGCGGAAGTCGAACGTGGGCGCGGGAGCCCTGCGGGTTCTTGGGGGGCCCACCCAGCATTCCACATCCACATGCGACTGACCACGGCTGGGAGGACAGTCAGACGGCGACGCTGAATGGCCTCTCCTGGATCCTCCTCATACCGAGCACCTCCTCTCAGCGACGGCCCTGCTTCCGGGAGCCCCATCACACCCGCTGCCTCCCCACGGGGCCCACCCGCCTCCTCGCCTCTCCCACAACTGACCCCACGCACACCACAAAGGCTCCGCCCTCCACCTGCCCTGAGACTCTGTGCCCCTTCGCTGCTCAAGGACATTTTTCCAGCATCGATTTGCCCTCTTCGGATCTTCCCCATGAATATACACACACGCATTTCCAAGGTTAATTTCCAAGGAAGGTTAATAAAAGGCTGGACGGACTGGAACGGGAAGCGAGGCGTCTCCACATTTACCTTGTTCTATAATTCTGACTTGGGAACCATATAAATATTTTACATAATTTAAAAATAAAATTAAATCAAGATGGGGGGATCCCCAAATACTGAAAACGACCCTAACTACATATCAAGTTAGTAGCATAATCATAGACTATAATTACTTCAAATGACCTATAAAAAGTATTCCGACCGCACAGCCTAGAACTAGAGGTCTGTCTGTCGCGTGACCCCGCACACCCACACGAAAGGACACACACGGCCGTGAGAGAGCAGAGTCCTGACGGACTGCAGCGCGGATGAGCCTCGGAGACATGATGCTCAGGGGAAGAAGCCAGTCATCAAAGGCCACGTGTTCCAGGGCTCTCGTCAACGAAATGTCCAGAAGAGACAGACCCAGCGAGCCCAGAAGAGGGTTAGTGGAAGGGGGAGGGGAGTCGGCCCTTGGGGATGGGGTTCCTCTGGGGGGATGAAATATTCTGGAATTAGGTGCTGGCGATGGCGCACCACTTAGTGGACACACGAGAAACCACTGCACTGTCACTTTAGGCTGAATTTTATGGTACGTGAATTATACGTCGACAAAAACGTGACCTGTTGCTGCTCCAGCTCCATCTCTCTCCCCACGCAGAAACGCTCGCCGCCTCCACTCTCCCCACAGTCTCCGCCCCCTCCCACGCGCTCTCCCCAAATTCTCTGGTGCTTACCGCATGCTAAACTCCTAAACGATTCTAAACTTGAGCCGCCCCCAGCACCGGCCTAATGCTCGCCAGGTGCTGGACACAAAGCTGCCGCCTGGTCTGAGTCAGTCAGTGACAGTCTACACAGACTCAGCTCTATGCTTAGTTTTCTAAATTTAGGAGAGAGAGAGAAAACAGAAACACGGTCTAACATCTAGTCTAATCCCTAAAATAAGTTTCCTTTTTTTTTTTCATTTGAAACGTGGGCCGCTTATCAAGCATATTGCAAAGAAAATTATTCAGCGACAGTTCATTCATCCTAAACACAGCGACTTTCAGTATCAGAAAAATTAAAAAGCAATTGAAAATTCTAAAACCATCACCAAAAATTGGAGAGAGCAATTCAAAGTTTAAACTCCTGCTCACCGGAATTAAATAACGTCCAATTTTTAATACTAAAACTAAAAACACGGAAACTCAAAGACATCACCCACGAAAACCACCGAGAGCCATGACGGCAGCAGGGCCTTCGGACGACACTTACCTGCTCCATGGAAGGACAGGCGATGATCTGGACGTCCTCGGGGCTGAACTCCTCCTTCAGCAAGACATGGAACTTCTGGAAGACTTGCTGGATGTTATTCTTAGAAAGCGGAGAGGCAATCATATTAAATGTGTCACTAAAAACATATAGTCATCTCAGACACGAAGCGCTAAGAATGCTGGATCGTAATAAACTGGCAAAACGAGCGGAGGAAATGCATCTTTCATGAGATTGCCAAAGACACGCAATTTGTACTTAATATTCCACGTGCCAGCACACCCCGACAGAGACTCAGCAGATAAACTGCCCGGAAAAACCAAACCCTAGCAAGCCCCGTCCCCCGAGAGAATGATAAAGAGTCTTCAGCAGAAATTCCTTACACAAGAGAGAATGAAGTTCCCAGACACATAAAATGTACTGTAAAAATCAACCAACGCCCTGGGTGAAGATGTGAGCCCAACACAGAGCTGGGAGTCATGACGACTAAATTTGCTCTGACATCTAATAGCTCGGTGGCTGCCACAGGCCATTTATTGCTAGAACTCACCAGTAACACGGAGCGTGATCCCTGAAATGCCACTCGCTCAAGTGCTGGGCCACCTCCAGCGCGAGGGTCTAATTTTTCATTTATTAATTTACTACCTTCTGCTTTTAGGTAGAAATTACCTTAGTGCCAAAGGTAGCATAACTTAAGACAAAGTGAAGGTGGGAAATAACAGATATAATCAGACAGATGCAGGCGCTTCTAGAATCACAGTGATTATGAGCCGACTTCACTATAGAACAGTACACCAGCATTTTTAAATGCCTACAGGAAAGGAGAAATGGTGGACAAGATCGCCCTACATGCAAATAAACTGTCACGTACTCACCCTAACAGGTTTAAACAAGATGAACTCGGTATCTTTATTGGACAGGTACAATGACATACTTCTCAAAGTCAGAGGCAGCTTTGTTTTTATTGTCTTGTAGACACTTGCCACAAGGTCACCGACCTTTGCTAGAAAGAAATTAACCTCGTTAGCGTCCCAAAGAAAAAGAAATGTTTCCATTTTAATTCAGAGAGGAATAAAAGGAAAAAGTATAAAAAGACAAGACTATTACCCCAAAGAACTTCTTTCACTCGTCTTGTTTATCAAGTTTAATCACGAGCCCAATAAACATTCATTAAGTATCTACTTAATACAAAACTCTAATCTCTAGGGCTAAAGTGGCAAAAAGACACACACACCCCGGCCCGGCACGCTTTGAGACAGTCACAGGGCTGTAATACGCGGCATTCGGAACTTGGAGGTAAGAGTTAAAGTAAACTAAAAAGTGAGCTTATTCCTTTGCAGACTGACCCACGGTGAGAGATGCTCCTGACTTATAAGATCATTCAGAAAATATCCACACGTTTAATAGGAACTAAAAATTCGTGTGTTAGATTCTTACACTGCATTATCAGGAAGAGAATAAAATTCCAGAAGATTATAACTGAAATAATTCTATAGCTCAGGTGAAGCGTCTGAAAAGAAGTCAAAATGGAAAAGAAGAGTGGTGACCTGGATGAGTATCTAAAAGCGGAACTCGCCCAGAAAGCTACAAAGGAAAAGACTCAAACGTACTCAAACATACTCAGCCTCACTCACGATTAAAGAAATGCATGTTGAAACAACTGAGGTATTTTCAGACTGGTAAAAATTACGAAGTTGTGAATATAGCTCGTTTGGCAGGCGTGTGGGAAAACGGGCCCCTCGCCCACTGCTGCAGGGGTGCGAGCTGGCTTGTGGAGCGGGGTTCATTAGACAACGTCAGGCAAAACCGAACACACGCTCTGCCACTTAACGTTCCTGCCGCTAGAAATGCCTGACACAGAGTCACCGTGGATATCCTCACAGCCAGGGACGCTTATTAAAGAGTGCTGGAAAAACAAAAAACCAAAAGTAACTTAAATACCACAAATAAAATGATTAAAGAAACTGTGCTACGGCGATACACTCTGTGCCTCCAGTGAACAGGATGGGGAGAGCTGGACGGGCTGGGCGGACGGGGCTGCCAGATACGGAACAGGGAAGAACAGGCAGGATCCACACAATCTCATCTGTATAATGCGTCTCAGGCCCACATGTGCGACTTTATGCACAAACGACTTGGGGAGAGACACTTTTAATAGTGGTTACCTTCAAGAGGACTAGTTTGGAGACAGAGAAGAGAATTACTTTCCATTTTATACTTTCTCCTAATTCAAGTTTTATACCATGTTAAAAAAAAAAAAACACTTTAAAACTGAGGAACATTCTGGTAGGGCAGGGTAAGAGAGCACGATGCTCTCAAGAACAATAATCCAGGAGTTGCTTATGTTTCATAGAGCAGATGAAATCTCCTTTAAGACAACTGGTGCCACAGGCTCTGGTTCTACTGTCACTGAAACCCTTCGAGGGTCTCTAAGTCACTTTCAGACCCCTGATCACCAGAAGGGGCGTGGGGAGCCCAAGTCCGGTCCCCCCTCATCTGCGGTTTGACCTTCCACAGTTTCAGCTACCTTCAGTTAACCACAGTCCAAAAATAGTAAATGGAAAATTCCAGAAATAAATAATTCATAAGGCTTAAGCAGTGCACGGTTCTGAGCAGCGTGATGAAATCTGCCACCCGCTCTGCCCTGCCAGGACATGGGTCGCCCCTTTGCCGGCGTCGCCCGGCTCTAGACACGGCCTGCCCGCTCGTCACTTAGCCACTGTCTCAGCCGTCAGACTCGCCGTCCCAGTCCCGCAGTGCCTGTGCTCCAGTCACCCCTCCTCCACCTAAGGATGGCCCCAAAGCGAAGGGCAGTGACGCCGCCATCGGGACATGCCACGGACGGGCCGTCAAGCGCACTGTGCGGAGCGGAACACAACACGCACAGGGCTCAGGCGCCCGTGGAGGCTCGGACGGCACCCGGCGGTTAAGGGCGGACCGCTGTCCCCCAATTCCAAAACGGCGTCTTTCCCAGAGTAAATTAACAGAAGGGCCCCCTAATTTATAACTCGACCCCCGTGAGTTTAGCATGAAATGACCCCCGGGGGCCTGATCAGGTCTGCGTGAGCCAGGAAACCGTGTTCCTAGGGGCCCGAGACAAGTTCCTAGGCTGTTTCTGACGCTCTCACCTCGAAGGCCCCCAAATCCCTCTCTGACATTGAAGCGTGGGCTTCCTGTACCTCAGAGTCAAAAAAGCAACGCCACAGTTCCATGCGGCTAAACAGGACAGAAGACACACTAGGTGAACAAGAGCATCACGGCTTCTTGACCGACAGCTCCTCACTTAGACACAAAAGGCTTACGTGACAAACGGGCTGCGTGACACAGCACCGAGCCCTGCTGAAGTCTGCTTTGTCAATTCTTTTCATCTTTACGAGGACGATTCCAGTAAGCTTAGGCGCACAACGCGCTTAACACTGGCGGTCCCCTCGGGCTCCGCCTGGGAACGTGGCAGCCCGTTCTGGGTAAAAGGGGGCCTCACCCAGGGCACGACGCCCCAAGCCCCCGGCCTTGGCTAAATGTGCCTCTGCCTGTTGGCTTCCACCCAAGAGTTTTAAGAAAGATTATACACCCAAGAGTTACACCCAAGAATGTTCATTTACATAAACATTCAAAATAGTCAGCTCCTATTTCTATAAGTGACTGAAACCTTGACCCCAAGGCCGTGTTAATGCAAAGATGATCAGAACTCCTTCTGGAACTGTGCTGAGTAGCAGACTAACAAGTCTGGGACGGTGAGGGGTCGGAACAGGCGGTCACCACCCGGCCAGCTATGGTTAGAATTTCCAGTGCTGTCAGTAGAAGAACCTGGCTTTCTGTCCCCTCGCAGAACGGACTCCAGCATCGAGTATGCTGTCAGGGTTTCCGTCTCACACACGATAAAAAGGTTTAAAATAATAAAGACAGTATAACATTCACTGCCCCTCTCAAAGTAAATCAAAGGCCTAAAGCATGTCATCAAGCTTATTTGCAATAAAGCAAATCGTACAAACCTATAGTGACGTCAACACGTTCACATGACGAACTTCTGAAATGAAAGCCTGCCGTCACCTCAAATATAATTGATACTTCTCTACATTCACAACTCTTCCTAAGAGATACACAGCTACTCTTTCAACTTCTTAATTCAACTTCAAATTAACCTGAGGCATTACATAATAATAACTAAAAATTTTAGAATGGCCTCAATTCTTTTTCCCAAAAGAAATATATACCTGACAGACATTACATTCTCTCGTAGGAAAAAACGTATTAAAAATCGAGTTCCAGATCGCACGCCTGCAGACGGTCGACTCCCCACGGGCGCTAAGCCGCACCCCACTCTTTGGGTCTCTCACTGTGAGCAAAAAGCTTCCCCACCAACTTGGACACGGCTTGAACACAATTAAAACATCGAGTCTTTCGCCATTTTGCCCTTGTTAGTTTCGAAGGACCTCTACCACAGTATGGGCAAGGGGATGGCCAGAAATAAACGGTCTAAACAAGTATTTATTGTGGTTTAATGGCAACTTCAAATGTGACAAAACGTGCCAAAAATAACCCAGAAAGTTAGTCATGATTTTAAATGTCGAACATCTAATGCTAAAGACAAAAACCAAATGAAACAAGACAAACCAAAAAAGCCTTCTAACACACAAAAAATTCACATTTAGGAAAGAGTAAGACCAGGAGCATCTCGAGTGTGTCTGCCAATCAGACAATACTGCCTGCCACTGCCAGCTGACACCACGATTTTTATAATTTTTTCACTCTATAAACCGTTAAACACAGAGGGTGTAACCTGCATAAAATGTGGAACAAAATAATGCCAACGTTCCTTCATACGAGACTTGGAAAGAGACGCATTCTTCCCCTGATTTCATACTATCAAACACAGTATTTTCAGCAAAGCTGTCAGCACAATGAAAGTGGGTGTACGGGAACCGGCAGACCCACGGTGCTTCTAGCGAAGCCACGTTTTTCGACTGGCTGTGCGTGTGTGTTTTCCACTCTTCCTTCCTCGAAATGCTTGTTGAGATACAGGTAGAACGAGCCAGCTAAGACCCGTCAGCCCCAAGTTGCGTGGGTGTTAACGCAGCCACGGCGAGGAGCCCGACAGCAGCTCCAAGCGTCAGGGCCAAGGACGGTATCCACGCGAACTACCCGATACCCTAAACCAAGAAGCCCCAAACAGTAAAATGAGAATGAGTACCTGGCTGTGCCCAAGGCTGCTGCGAGAGGGTGTACCTGGGTCCTCCCTGACTCGCCATCGTCCTTAATGCTGACACCTAGCAGAAGAGACAAAAAGAAGACAGGTACCATTTCAGTGATGATGAATTAAACCAGTACGTCTCTCCGAGGACACACGGCACCATTCGAACCTATTAAAACGTAATGATAATCAGACGCGCGACCCAGAAAGAAAACGCATCAGAGCAGAACTTCACTCGTGATTTCAAGGCAAACGTCGTCTTGCAAAAAGCCACGCCGGGGTCCTGAGGCGCTGGGCCTGAAGCATCTCAGGGTGGGAAGACAAAAACGGCCGAGAGAAATGTCAACACAAAACAGGCCTCTGCTCAGGTGGACAGTTACGGTACTGTTAAATTATTACTGTACGTTCTCGGAAAAATGTCAGCAGCTAGACAAAACCTCCTTTATGTACCTAGAGGGTCCTTTACTATATCACAGGCAGACAGAATGTTTGTTATTTAAAAAAAACAAGATTTTCAAATAGCATCCAAAGGCACACTTGGCCAACAGTGCTGCGGGTGCGGACGTGGACGCCCATCTTCCAGTCACCCCCCTTTTTACTCCTCAGCATCAGTACAGAGAAGCAAAGCCGAAGCAAGGAGACTCGGTGCCTCAGACAGGACCGTTCCTACGACGGCGAATTATGGCGGGGTCAAGGCACAGCTGGGAAGGGTGAAGGACAGAAACTGCATAAAACATTTTTTGAGAATAAACTGTTAGGTGCCAAAGGTCCAGGCCACGACCTTGGCCTCACCGGAAAGTCTCATTAGCAAAGCTGGAGCACCCACTCTAGATTTCTCATAAAGAAGGACACACGAGTCTACGGCCATGCCACCCTGAACGTGCCTGATCCCGTCTGAGCTCGGAAGCTAAGCAGGGTCGAGCCTGGTCAGTACTTGGATGGGAGACCACCTAGGAAGATGGGGTGCTGCAGGCGTAAAAGATAAAATATAAGAGATTGTAAGATGACAAAGTCCTTGCGATCTGTGAGGTCAACCAAGGGTTGCCTCGTCTAAAAAAATAAATAAATAAAAAGAAGGACATGCGAACATTTAGGCAGAGGCACAGACAGCACGTAGCATTAACCGAAGCTCTGGCCTTCTCTCGCTCCCCGCCACGGTACCCTTCTCGGCCCCTCCGGGCCTTTGCTCACGCCGACGCAGGTATAAAACCGCCGCTTCCTCCTACTAACCTCCTCGTCGTGTCTCTACTTCGCATTGTGAGGTGCGACTTTTAAGAGCAAATCATACATACGATTCACATCAGACACTGCGAAGAGGAAAACACGCTCATGTTTAGTGCGGGGTCAGTGTTCACATGAACACATTTGGGTCAGAGAGTTTCTATCAGACTCAAAAACCGTTGGTAGTTTTTTATTTTCTGGAATGTCACTGTACCGAATATTGCTTAAAACAAACTCCTGAGGGGCTTGGGCTGGTGTGGGTGTCGTAGGAAGAGCACAGCAGCCGAGTCACCAAGATGCCAGCACTGCTCCCCAAATTTGCCCGCGTAAATAGGTAAACATACTAATGTGTCCACACTCAGGAGCACGGTGCTAAGAAAACTTTTTTCCCCGTTTGTCAAATGCCGGGCATTTTTTTGTATGCAACGATTGTTTTAATAGTAAAGACTGCCTATTCCTCCACTGATTGTTCCAGAATTTAACCAATTTCATAACAACATATACTTAGGCTGTAGATATTTATATATTAAAAACAAACACAAACTTGTATACCTGTTTCTATTTACTACCTACACAACATGTTTACCTTTAAGTTAAATCTTAAAGGTAAGATTAACTGAGGAAAATCGAAAGTTTTCCTCAGTCAGCCCCATCTTTTTTAAAACCTTTACAGGATGAACAAGGGGCCCAGCTCTGTCATCATGACACTGCTGAAGACATCTTACTGTTTACATATTCTCTGTCTTGATTTCCCAGTAGGTTATATAACCCTACGAGAACAGAAATTAAATTTAGAGGTCAAACTCTATTACGTACACATCAAGAAATAAACTTAAAGGTATAGTGTTGCTGAGGAAATTAATAACACTCCAGAGGGAATATTAAGAATAAACTTGCAACGCTTTAGGAAATTGTTTGAAACAAAAGGAATATTGCTAAATACAAAGCTGAGTTTTCGGCATAAATTAGTCCTAGCAGGGGAAACGCTTTTAGCTACAAACTTGAGATTGTATTTCCTTAAAATGCTCTCAGATTTTTTTGCTAAAGCAGTATCTTCACTTTAGATGTGTCATATTTTACTATAAAATAACATTTTATAGTTATTACAGCTCTTACAGTTACAAAACACATTTAAACGTATTATCTTCTTCTGATCCTCGTAATAAACTTAGTAAGGAGGAGGGCGGAGGGCGGAAAACCGAGGCTGAAACTCGCTGACTCGCCGGCCTCGCCCGTCAGGAGGCGCGGAGGGGCCTGGAGCTCAGCTTCCTGCCCCAACTGCTGTGCTCTTCCCACGACACCCACCAGGGCTACTTCGAAGTCTGTTTTAGGCAATATTCGGTACGATGACATTCTAGAACAATAAAAAAAACTACCAACGGTTTTTGAGCTTGACAGACAATATGTTACCCAAAAATCTTTATATGAACCTCCACCCCAACACTGAGAGCAGCATCACACTCCTTACGGCCAAACGCGGAGAGAAAACGTTATTTTTCCAAGGAGCAGGAAATAAGGCAATAGAGCACGTAGGTTCTAAAACTTATTTTGCTTTTCTCAAAAAAAATGCATGAATTGAACAAAAAAAAAATCAGGATGTTTATACTGGACAGATTAGAAATGTTTATCCTTGTGTATCCTCTGTAAAACTTGAGGTTCTCAATCTGTTAATGAACTTGTTTTCCTCACTCCAGTACCAAGGATGTAATGGGGATTAATGAAAAGGAAGCATCTCAACAAGAACAGCCCAAGGAAGGAGCAACATAAACGAAAAATCCAAAAAAAGAAAAAGAAAAAGAAAAAAGAAAAAGCCAACTTGGGGATCAAAATCAAACCTGAGTCTTTAGGCTCAAAAAGCAGTGTGAGAACCTCAGAATGTTCTCTACACGCTCACACGGTTTGTTTTATTATGCAAATCCGTGTATGTTTATAAAATCACCCCAAACTCAGGAACAAGCTGAGGACAGTCTGTTGATGGGATTTAACAATCCAGACTGTAACTACAGAGACCTATAAGCATCATCCAAATGAAAGATGAAATGCTGTTTCCTTTCTGTACCTGCGGAAACTGTTTTTCTTACCATCATTTATCAAGGTACAAGCACTGGTGGCCTTACAAACGGCTAACTATAGTAAAACAAGCACAAAATTCTGCATTTGCAGGTTTACCTTTAAAAAAAAATCACTTTAAAGTTTTTAAAACCTTTATGCTGTCTCTGCTATTCAGAACGGGAGTAACATTCACCAGGAAAAAGTGAAAACGTTTGCTCCGTAAATTCTAAGCAGCTATGTCCTAAATGATCACATGTCTAGTGCGGACACTGTATGCCTGTGCGTGTGAGTGTGCATGTGCGCGCGCACACGCACGCGTGTGTGGTGTATCTTTGCTCTGACTCGCTCTATGCCAACAGGACGGGAAGGGGCCTGAATCTGGAATAAGATAATGTAAAAGGGACGCACAGTCCCCTACCAAGTATTCTGACTGGAAACTCGGTGAGGGAAAAGGGAGGTCACCGTGAGTGACCTGAGCGAGGACGCTGCAGGTGAGGGGAGGGCGGGAGTGGCTTCTGAGGGACGATGAGAGGAGGGGCTGTCCTCACCGCCCCGCAGCGAAGGGAGTCTACGAAGATGTGTGAGGAGCTACACAGCGGACCCGGCGACACACGCGTGGCGTGTCCACGCAGAACCACTGTACGATTCAGACCCGCAGTATGTTTTCCACGTAAACCTCTAATGTTTGAAAAATGTCTGAAGTGTCCAGTCTTCCAAAACGCACGCTGTGCCAGGTTTACCGAACTTATACTAAGATCAGCTGGGACAATAACACCAGTGAGTTTTCATTCTCCTGATTTCAAGGAAACTGTACTTTTCTTTAAAAAAACAACAACAACAACAACAACAAAAATCCTTTAACCCTGGATTTCATTATCACCAACTTGCTTGCGTGGGAAGTTTCACTCTGCTGCTGTTTTTGCAAAGCCCTCATCTCAGCATCCCCACCGGCGCCGATGCGGATGCGGATGCGGATGCTGGCCCCAGACGCACCTGCAGCCTGCACACCGGCCCCCACGAGGACGATCTCGGCAAAAACTATGACGACTCGTCTGTAAACTGCAAAGCATCAAAGCCTGTACCGTTTTTTAATTAAAACCTGATAGAAAACATTTCCACTACCTTCTTTCTAAATTTACGTGGTAGGAAAAAAACTCGTCATACACACACATTCCAAGTACTTGACATGCATGGACTAAAGTCCACTAAACGATTAACATACTCCAACAGGAAGCGGAGAGCAGTCAGCCTGGTTTTTAACGTTTCTGTATTTGCTTTTTTGGGTACTACTTTTATAGTTAATATATTGGTTTTATCATAGGCTTCAGGCACATCCGTGTCACTGGGTCCAGCAACAAGTCACTAACAAACGACTTACTTAGCTGTCTCCTCTGGTCACTTCATACATACATCCTGTCTACCCGGTTAAGACTCAGATACGTAAATTTGAGAGAAAAGACTGTGATGTTTTTATTTTTTTATGATGTCTTTTAATATATGTATGTCTGGACGAGCAGTGAAGGCTTAATAAATTAAAGTTAATTTCAAGACTTTTTAAACATCTCTGAGAAAAGTTCTTAGTAACAGCACTTAAATTTTTTTTTTTTTTAATGATTAGGTTGAAACAGAGACGTCAAAGCAGCCATGATCTGAATGTTTCACTGCTGGCATTAGCCAGCTGATGAATTTTAGCTCAGAGACAGAGAGAGAGAGAGAGACAGATAATTATAAACCCATATATCTGGTAATTAACAATGCAATCATAAAAAACCTTCGATTCTTAATTATCCATGCAAAAAAGAAGGGAGAGATAGCATGTAAAACAAAGAGGAAAATACCCACCCATCTGAGGAACAGGAAACCCTGACGGGCAGGACTGTGATTACTGCCACGTGGGTGCGAACCCAGGAAAAGTGAGCGTCCCAGACACACGCACGCGCCCGCCACGTGGATAAACAGAACACGGCCCCCCAGAGGTCTGCTGTAACTAGCTTTGCACTCTCTCTTAAAGCTAAAAACTCCACCAGCCGTTTTTACCTGAAAGTCCAAAATCAAGCGCGGTGACTTCCCAGACAGAGTCACTGAGACCCGGGCTTCCCACCTCATCCTGCCAGAGTGCTCACCAGAGAGAAAGTCCCTGAACAGGAAACCCAGGGCGGAACTCAACCCCCCCGGGACCCGCGCGGCCCGCACCTTCGCCATGAACTGCTCCAGCGGCTCCACGAACTGCACAGTCTGCTGCTGGATGAACTGCTCGCAGGCCGATTTCAGGTGATGGTCCACGTCTTTTTTGGAGTCAAGATAATGTTCTCTTATCTCGGGAGTGCCCTTAAAAAGAAGATGACAATTTCCTCCCGTGTTTATGTGCCTGAAGTTAGCAGACGTGTAAAGAATGTCGTTTGACCTCCCACCACCAATGAAACAGACTCCTTCTCACCTCCAACAAGAACTCTATCAAGGCATTGTTGCTATTCAGCCTAAAAAACCGTGGAACAGTCATAGGGTTCAGGATTTTAAACGCTGCATCTGTGAAACAAAATTACTCATCCGGTGAACAGGTACAGTTTCAACAGAAAAGCCGAGCTACTGTTTCAGAGTGTCAGCAAACCCTGGTTCTGGGACCGCGACCCAACAGCGGTTTCGTCGTCACCGCGCCCTCTCGGATGGGGCGAGACTAGTGCCAACCACGGCTACGGCGCCCACGCCCAGTCATCTGCCAGACGTCAGAACTGAGAAATGACTTCTAAGCTTACTTATGCATTTATAGAAAAACGATAAACGGTAATTGACACCCTAAAATGTCACGGCTTTACTTTTAGGACGCTAAAGAGGTTTTAAAAAAAGTATTCATATACTTACCCAACTTCTTTTGTTATAATCCTGGCTGGCACGGAAATTTATTCATTGGAAGCAGACTGAATAAATTAATGTGTCAGCCAGAGAGAAAACACCAAAAGGACATATTTACCCCTTAACCTCCAGACTAACTAGAATCTCTGCAAAGTATTCACTGAGGTCTCATTGATGTTCAAATGCAATAAGATACGTTAGTCATGAGAGGTTAGAGGCTTTAAAAGTAAGTACAGCGAGTGTTATTAAGTGATAGAAAAGACCATTTTCTCTGCTTTGCTTTGCTTTGCTTTGCTTCGCCAGACTGGAGAAAGCAAAGCATGAAACACTTCGAACCCCAGCTTCCCCGCGACAGTCCGACCTGCCTGACCCTGACCCTGACCCTGACCGTACCGAAGAGACCCTCTCCACCAGATCAGGGTTCAGAGCAAAGCTTTAGGAAATGGCTCTGTTTCTGCTCTTTTTCTACGATATATCTGAAAGTGTGTCCGCAATAGAGAGAATCAAATCACCACAAGGTAGGCTGCATGAGCTTCATAATGTTTTAGGGAAAACATACTTTAAACCGAAATTTGCCAAAATTTTAGGGTATTTCGTTTTCTCACACGTCAGTGCATCTAAACTAGGACCTGGCAGCAGCAAGTTATGAAATTTAAAAAAATGAAAATTCAATAGATCGGCCCTGCTTTATCCCATCGTTTAAATAAAGTACGGGCCATTGGCACCTGGCATCCTTCAGGGCGGGGAGCATATTCCCACAGCTCACATCTCTGAAAGGTAAGGAAATCAACTAGAATGACTGGCACGTAAAAGCCTCTGATGAGAATGAGCTCCGAGAAAATCATGTATTCTCTAAGGGCGAAAGCCAGGAGATGTGGCTGCTGTTAAAGAAAAAATCACAAAGCATATGAATGACACACAGGTGCACTCTCCAAACTCCAAGAGAACTAAAAGGTCCTCTGGTGGAAAGGAGAGAGCATTAGGAGAAGGGAGAACCTTCTTACCATGACCCACGACGCTGGCTCTCGGGGGAGTTAAATCAAGTCTGCCAGGTCCCAGGCAAGGCCCTTAGGGAACCAGCGACCTGCTGCCCTTGGGAGCCCTGGCGCTGCGGCCCCACTGAACCACAGGGCACAGAAAAGAGTCGAGTCGCTGGATCTTCTCGCTCCCCCGATACATACGAGGGCAGTTGGCTCGTTATCTAAGTGAATGGCTAACGTCATTGGAGCTTAATTCTCTTGAAAATGGTCGTTTAGGTAAGTTTGTAAGTAAAGCTAGTTTAGATAAGTTTGTAAGTAATTACAGGAAATGGGGTATTCCTGGGGTATGCTCGTCACTGCTTAAGATCAACATCTTAAAGAACCTAGAATCATCGCTCATTACTTCAGCGGACGCAGCGTCTCCCCCGGCACAAGCCCGTGTGCTCTGAGGTCTGACCACCTCGAGATGACCGCTTAACTGGCCGAGTTAACAACGCACGCATGTGCGTTTAAACGCGTGCGTGTACAGAGCACTTTAACGCATGTTTTCGGTCTCGATGATCTGGACTGACCTCGCTAAGCTGGGAAGGTATCGTGACACGTGGATTATGCGCACTTTACCTGGGGGACAGAAGCGAAAACCCCTGTCCGAGATCACACAAGAGCCGGGAAGTGACTCTCTGGGACTCGGATAAGCACTGGCTCGGCCCCTTTCACCCCGCTGGCTTCCTGAAAGTTCATGAACTGAAAAACTCAACTCGGTGTTTAAAATCATCCCACTAGCTGGCACTGTTAGCAGTTCTTACACTGATTTTTCATTTTCGACTGTTTAGGACCATGCATGGCAGATCTGAGAGGGTAATGCTGCCTGACAAAGTGACATGTTCCGATACAGCTCCCTTCATAAAGAAAACGCAGCAAGGTAGACACCATTAGGATGCCGACAGCTCAGCTTAGAACGAGTAAGGAACATGCTTATTAGCAAGCACGGCATGCAAAACCATTGCAGATGAACATAAAGTAAACCTGTAACCTGTGCTGACACATTTGGACAGGCAGGATGCACCCAACTGTGCCAGCCAGGACAATGAAGTACCTCTAGTTTTCTTGAGGTCCAGGGAAATTTCCTTAATGGTGAATTCAGTGTGAAATGGAGCGATTTGTTCACGAAGAATCAAAAGATGCTTTATTAAGAAAAGTTGTCCATCAATACGAGTCTGAATTGTAAGACAGAAAAATGAACATTATCTCAGATTAAATAAAAATACGAGCATGTAAAACACAGACGTTATTAATCAATATTAAATATTATGTTTATAGCGCTTGACCTAACTTTTTGACTCTTAACTTTACGGCACCAACACTCCTTTGTGGGCAATGAACTCTCCCCACAGCTTCCAGGTTAGACTTACCTGGAAAACCTTGCTTCAAACTCTTATTAACACTGTCACCTGCTCTACTTAGCAAATCCAAGAAAGTAAATCGGACAGGAGGCTGTCAGGCAACACAGCCCACGTGAACTTGGTGCAGGAGGAGAGATCAGGCAGCCTGACGTGGGCACAGAGCAGGCAGGGGAAGAAAAGTTCAATGTACACGTGTGGTCCTGGCCTCTCTCGCCTTTCTAGTTTCTCTTCCGTAATGTGGCCTTCAATATTTGATCAAAGCGGTTTCGAAATCCAGAAATACTCGTATTTATACAAAAATACAAAAGGAGCCTCCAAATGCACAATGATTCGGGGTCACCATCTGGATTACCCTGCCACCAACAGAGCACTGACCCCCTCTGCCCCTGAGAGTCCCTGCCTTTCCTTTTGCCCTCTCAGGGCCCATCCACAAGAGTCTTAGGGTTCCAGCGTAGGCCTCAAAGCCCCGGCCCAACTCCCAAGTGGTGGATCATCACAGCTTTCAGTGCAGAAACGGGTGTGTGTATTAACAACAGCAAGGCTGTGTTTGCTCCTTCTTGCTGCTACTCGAGATAGGACCACCATGAAAATGCCTCTAATGAAGTTATACCACATTAGGAAAAGAAGGGAGGGGCTATGGAACAACGTGACTCCTCCCTGCTCTCTCCCCCCAACTTCTAAATAAACGCATAATCACTATGTGAGCATGCCTCGACTGATGGAAACTCGCTCTGCACTCTGGACCACACAGCATTAGGTCCACGCATTTTGAATACTTGCTCTATTTTTAAAAGAACTAGCAACTCCAATGGGCAAAAATAATATAGATTTAATTTATTTTACTAAAGCTCTTGTGATCCAGGAAATGTACCATGTTAGTTTACAGATATACAAGATGCTCAATTTAAGTACGTAAGAACAATTTCTTGCCTTAAAAAACTAAGACATTAAGTGATTATTTTCACTGATCACGTTTTAAAAAGCTGAGGAAGCATTTGAGATGTGGCTCCCCAGAGTACGTCGTCAGTTTGGCTCAAATAAACTTATAAAAACGCTCTATAGGTCTGGACGTCTCTTACGCAGATGTTTACTCGGCGTAGTCGGCAGGGTTCTGACGAGCCCAGCCAGGACCACCCTGGGGACCCCGGTGCCAGGTACAAGGGCACATTGTCACTCATCAGCTCCCCGCTTTGCATCGGGTGAACTTGGCCGAGCTTCTCCTGGATTTGCAGTGTCCCCGCTTTAAGCAGCAGGCCATGACTTTATTTGGCCTGTTCTCGGAAGATCTCTGAGGTGGATACGGGCTGAGATAACCCTGGGAAAGCGGGGAAATGGGCTGCTGCATTTCATTTGTCTTTAACTGGATTTGCTTCCTAAGTCTGAACAAAATCTTTGCTGGCTGATGAGAGGCTGAACTCTCTTTAGAGCTGAAAGAGAAAGGACACATGAGTCCCCAACCTGAACAGCCAACGGGGTGACGATAATGTTCGGATCCCTGAATCTGGAGGGGCGGGGATGCTGCCGGGAGCCACCCAGCGTGGTAATGAGCCGATCCCAGAGAGGCCGACGGCACCCCGAGAAGGGGCCCTGGAAAGCGTCGGGGATCCAGCAGCGTCCGTGAGCTCTCACCGGCCCCTTCTCGGGCGGGGTGCTCTGGGGTGACTAAGAGTCTCAGTGGGGCTGCCCAAGGAAAGCTCCTCCTGGGGTGTAAAGTGGCCCTACAGGAAGATCCACCCCATGTGACTCCTCCGAGATGGGCACACTGGCCTTTCCTAGCAGTTTGTCCAGACGCTACGCATCTCAAAATTCACACGCGAAATCCTGCCTATGGCGACGAGCCCCACCACAGCCAGCACCCTGTTAATACCGAGATGGCCACGAGGCGGACCCTTTGATGCTTCTGAATTAATCTTCTGCGCACTCAATTAGAAAAAGCTGGCTATAAAATCAGGCAGAAAGAATGAAAAGCATATTTAATTGCTCTCGGGAAACTTCAAAAAGAGGATTTAGATAAATGGATCAACCTACAATGTCATTTGTCAACCCAACTCTTTGAGGTATTAAAATGGCTGTCCTTATTTCAAAAGGGAGAAGAACATTTGGAACTTGATTTGTCAAGGACAGACATAAATTGTCAAGGTCTCCAACACAAAATTTGGACCCAACTGTTCGCTGTGTCCATCTGTGTATGTCTATATGTGTATGTTGAAATGGGAGATAATTTTCTACCTCCGCAGTATTGTTAAAATTAACTTAAAGGCAAGTGCTTGTAAGGATTGGATGTTTTAAAATTCTCAGAAATATAGGAACTAACTCAAAAGCTTTTCAAGTTCACGTGATTTGAGATGAATCCTTAGAAAATAAAAGCTAGCTTAAGTTTGTTGGTGTTAAGTAAAAGAGACATGCCATTATTTTACATGGGTTTTACAAAACTCCATGTTAATAACTGACTTTGACATTTAGGAACTGTTTCTACAGCTTATAAAATGTCTTCGAAAATTTGCCAACCTAGAGTGCTAACTGCTGACTTCTTAGTTTTTATTACAAATTGAGGTTTTAAGGGTTAAAATCTCTAATACATGTAGGAATAACTTTGCAGTGTTCTGAAAGGCCTCAAAAGATTTGTTTTTTATGTTAAACTGCATGAGAAACATTGTAAAAGACGTGATTAAAAAAAGTCTAAGGTAAATTACATGCATAAACAATGACTGTTAACTAAAGAGTCGAGGCTCTGGCTCCTCCCGGCCCCCCGCACACCCCATTGTTCGTTTTTCTGCATTCCTTCATGCATCCCATGCATTTAAGCTCAACTTTAGATGAAGGAGCTCACGAGCCCACATTTCTGAAAGGAGACCCACACTACTGCCGAGGTGCGATAAAACGCCAGGCTGCCAACCGCGTCCGTCCACAGCGAGCTCCCAGGAGACGAAGACTCAGGTCCTGGTTTGCAGAAAGGACGGCAAATAAAGGACACTGTCCCGCCCGGTTCGAAGGGAGCTCATCAGGCCCCGACATGAATGGACGGCCAGCCCCGTCTCTGACACGTGGCTCTGCCTACGACGAACGCCAAAGGCTCCTCGGGGACAGGAAGCCACTGACACCAGAGGCAGACAGCTATCCCGAGACGGCGCCACGCCGGTTCAGCTACGGACTGACACCGAACTCAGAACCCA
>NW_006437828.1:9958745-9972480 GCF_000325575.1 Pteropus alecto | reverse complement strand
TGAGATAACCGCTCATCCTCCTCGACCGTTCATCCTCCTCGACCGCTCATCCTCCTCGACCGCTCATCCTCCTCGTGGCTCACGTAAACGTCACACGAGCCAGAGGCGGAGCTCGGATCACGACAGTTCACAGAGAGAAATGACCCAGAGCGGTTTTCGTGATGAAAGCCACGAGACCCACCGCCCTCCACGCACCTGCCCTTCCCTTTCTGGGACAAATTCGGCCTCAGCTCAGACCCCACGGTTCCGGTACCGCCCCATCCCCCCCAGCCAGCAAGACCATGTGATACTGAGACCTCCTGGGAATGACCCTTCCTGGCGCCAAGGCCACACCACCCGACCAGACGGCTGGTCATCGTGCATCCCTGGACTGACTAACGACCAAAAGGGGAACGGAAAAGGGTTCTACGGAGTCACCTCGCAGGTGCTCTGACCCTAAGTTCCTGCCTGGGCAGTCACGGTGGGTGGTCCCGCCCAGGCCGACAGCTTCTCAACCGAAAGGCTCACCTCTGCCTCGAGCCGGCCCTGCCCACGGCTTCCGAGCATCCGGGTGAATACACCTGCAAGCGCCTCTCTGCAGACCCCTCCTTCCGAGACGTAACCACCCCCAAGAGAGCAAATAATCTCAACTGTCCCGTACTCCATCCCTGCCTTGCCTCCCCCACCTCCATGCCACCTACCCCATGTCCGCCCCGCAATTTCAAATGCTAAAAGCAGCCGTAAAATTGTTACTCTCGGGAGCATGTGAGATCTTGCTCCCCGGCATCTGTCACTGCTTTGGCTCAAATGAACTCATAAAAAAGTAAAATATAAAAAGCTGAAAGGCAAAAGTACACACACTCAGCCATGGAAATGAGTTAACTTGTTTAACTGTTTACCAAACTGAGGGCTTCCTCATACTTAAACACCTCATAAAATGCAGGGAACAGAATTAGATAAGAGAGGCAATGAGGGCAAAGGCTGAATAATCAAAAGGCTCTTTAACCCCCTTAAAAATGACACAGTGGCACAAGACGGCATAAGCATATAAACGTTTTTTTAATTAGGACGTTTTTCTTTCCTCGTGACGATCTAAGAAATATACATGCTCACTGTAGAAAATCGGGAAAATGTTTAAATAGTGAAGGAAAAGGAATAAAAATCATCCATAGTCACCCAAAAGCCTTCAATGCTGTTACATTTTCGAATGTATGTTTTCATTACTCGATGTTACGTGTATTTCGCCTATTATAAAAAATATGAGAGCTCGGACTTGGAAAAACTTTTTGAGGCTGAAATCTGCCTGCCCGTGACTTAACTGCCACCCTCTCGTCCCCATGTCAAAACTTCATTTCGACTCTCCGTCCCACGAATGGGAGAGCGTAGTGGTCTCAAAGTGAGAACGTCCCCAGCAACAGGATCCCGAATTCTCGTGTGAGGAGATTTTCAAAAATCTTATAAATTATAAAGCCTTGAGGTTAGGAACCAAGTCTGGACATCTGGAAGTCTGCAGAGGCTAATGGTTTGAACACTCCAAGCAGCAAAGACGCCGGGGCTGGAAACGGCCCACAGCCCCCTCCCTCAGGCGGCAGGTGTTTGACGGGGAGCACTGGCCAAGCGACGCTCCCGCCCACGCTGTGCTTCCTAAAAAGCTCAGGGGCCTGTGGGAGAAGCACGTGCCAGCAGTTCTCAGCCCCAGATCCCTCCCTGATGAAAAACCCTAAGTCATAAAGTCACGTCAGCTGCTTCTAGTCATACAGGGCCACACTGCCTGTCTCCCAAACTGGAGGACTTCCCAAGAGTGAGGCCACTCGGCCCTTTAAAACATCGTCATAAGTAAACAAAGAAAACAGCGTTGCAGGGATGACTCTAAATGGCTACGTTTCCTTGAAAACCCTGTTTTGGTATCGCAGGGAACCAGCGGCCCCACGCCTCCTCCAGCTGCTGAGGCCATAACGAGAAACCTTTATCCCGTAAAATTTATAACCTAATTACCATCTTTGGTACTTTAGCAAAGTAGGCATCTCTCTTACACTGTGTAGTCTCTACTTAGCACTGCAATGAAATACAACCAGCTTCTCTCCAAGGGCCTTGAAATTAAATCGGTTAAACAAAAAACTCCTACTGCCCAAAGGGCTTTAATCTATCTGCCCATAAATAACTGCCATAGAACACAATGTTATATGGATACCAAGAGTTCACCTAACACTTCATCAAACCTTGTTTTTGCTGATAGACTCTGAGGCTCCAAGTAAGGACTGGATGCAGGCGGACAAGGCTTCCTGGGACAATCCTTGGAACACTGCCCTCTGGTGGAAGAAAAGAGAAACGTACCGTGTAGCAGCACTTCACGAATAAGAAATAAGGTCAGGATGGCTTGCCCTCATCCACTGGCTTAATTTGCGTTACTGGGGTGTCCTATTCCCATGTAGCCTTCCTAGACTAACACGCGGTTTATAGTTTCGGAATCTGCAGCTCTCAGAACACTCACGTGACCCTTTCACGATATTTCCTGAGCAGCTACTGTTCACGCCAGGCTCTGCAAGAGGCTGGGAGAACAGTGATGCGTGGGCCTCAGAGCTCTGACTCCGACATGAGCTCATGTTGCAGGCTGTTTTTAAATACGTAAAACCAACTTGAAAACAAACCCCCAGTAAATCTAGCCCAAGAAATTCATCAGTATTGTTCTGTAAGATTCACGCAGGTGGGTCTTCAACACAGTACTATTATTTAAAAGTAAAAAACTGGAAATAAGTGCTCAATAATGAAGGGGCTGACAAAATACTAGTAAATCTAAATGACACGACACTGTGAATGAAACCAAAAACGCTAAAGGAGGTGGTCAAATTCTCATAAAATATAATTAAGTGAAAAAAATGCAGGTTACAAAACAGTGTGTCCAGAATGGTCCTTAATTTAACTGTCGTGTCTCCGTCTTCCTAGAGGGGTGGCATGTGGCCAGCGCAGGGACTCCTGCCAGTCCCCTCGCTGCCCTCCCGGCATCCATCCCGCCCGAGATGAAACTGGAACGGGTGACTGCGGGCCGAGCAGTTACTGCCAGGCCGCGGTCCCGGGCCCAGCCCAGCCTCGACGCAGCCCTGGATCCGCCCTGTGCACTGCTCTCCTCCCCGTCCCCATGAGGCTACTGCAGCGGGGAGGGATCGGGCGGCTTCCTGCTGGGTCAACGACCCTGTCTCAAGAGGGCGGAAGATGGGCGGCTGAGACTGAGAACCCCTCTTTCTCCTGCTCAGCTGTACTGGGGTCTTCACTGGACTGGTCTTTCCTCGCCTTTGGTGGGGAAGACAGAGAGGGGTAAGGGCTGAATGTAAGCCAGGCGAAAAATAACAGGCATGCCTAGGGCATAAAATAAATACAGGCACAGCGATGCCCTTGGCCGACCTGCAGTTTGGCTACAATCTGTTAAGCATCCAGGAGACTTCGCTCGGGGCTGTGATGACAGGGGACCCTGCAGGGAATATGCCCCCTGCATATTTCCCATGGGATTGTGGCTCCACCGTAGGGAGTTTCTGAATCCCAGTCTGATGCCATCATGCAATACCCCTACTAGAGAACCTGGGGGGGTCACACTAGTGTCCAGCCTCCCTCCAGAAGAGATCTCATCGGCTGGGCAAAAAGGCTGACACACCTCAGTCTGTAGAGGCGATCTGGCCTCACCCCTGAAAGTCCCAGGAATGGGCAAAAGGCACTTTCAAATAGACCCCAAGTGGTGTGCCCTCCACTGAGCCAAGGAAACATGGTGCCACCTCGTCAGGACCTGGGGCCCTGAGGACGGAGCATCTCAGTGACAGGGAGACGCATACCCCTCTGAAACAGCGGCATCTGGACAACTAACGACATGACTGTGGTACTTAATCACTTCTCTTTACGTGCTATTTCGGTTGTTAACCATCAATTTAGTCTACGGTCTTGCTACCCTAAACAAGCCCGATCCCATCTGATCTCAGAAGCTAAAGCACGGTCAGGCCTGGTTAGTACCTCAATGGGAGACCACCTAGGAAGACCAGGTGCTGTAGGTGTAAAAAAAATTAAAAAAATTAAAAACAAGGGATTGTAAACTGACAAGGTCCTTCCAATCTGTGAAGTCGACCAAGGGTTGCATCACCTAAAAAAACTTCTAAAAAATAAAATAAAAACAATCATTAATTTTTTATTTTTTATTTTTTTGCCTACAGCACCTGGTCTTCCTAGGTGGTCTCCCATCCAAGGACTAACCAGGCCCAACCCTGCTTAGCTTCCGAAATCAGAGGGGATTGGGCTCGTTCACAGTGGCATGGCCGTCGTCAAATTAATTTTTTAAAGTACATCAAAACCACTGAATTTTATAAACTTTAGGTTCAGCCGCAGACCTCTAACAGTAAATAAATGTAGTAAAATCTGATCTTTCAAGGACTGATAATGAATCATATCATTAAACCGAATGCTTAAAATAACTGTTACCTGAAATCAATGCACAGTATAAGTTGGTGCTAAAAAATAAAATAAAATAAAATAGTTCTGCTAATATCAGCAAATAACTAAAATCAGTCCATGGTTAGCAAAACATGTAATCTTCATACTATTTGCTAAGGAAGCTGATCTAAACTGAGTATAAAATTAAAGTAGTTGCATTTTATACTAACTGTTATACTAAATGTCTATTACACCTATGCGACACTGGACATAGCACTTAACCTTTCTGCATCTCTTTTTCTTCATCTATAAACTAAGACAAATGAATTAATCGGTAGTTTTAAATTTTTTTGTGGTCACAGACCCCCTACAAGAAGCAATAAAAGCTATAGCCTTTCTCAGAAAGACATAGACGTAGGTACCCACTACGATCTCACCTACGACACCAAGGTCTTCACGGAGCCCCCAAAGCCCACTTGTGAGTTCTACGGGACTACAGAATGCTCAGGTTAAGAATCCCTAAATTAGACTGTTAAAATTATCTCTGTATCTAAAAATCACGACTTTAATCTAATACTAAGCAAAACAGTGTAGCAACATCTTAAAATAAAATGAATGTTGAAAACATTTCAGGTGACAGGGCACGCAGCCTACAGAGCACAAGACTTCACGCACGCACATCTATGCATCTGTAGAGCTTGGAGAGGCAGACGAGGGCGCGCCGCACGGTCGGGAACCACATGCCATGGAGGTCGGCTGGCGACAGCGTGGTCTGTGGCCTCGCGCTGAGCGATCCCGCTGAACCTAGGAGCCCAACAAAAAAAGGAGACACGTTCCACATCCGTGGCTTGCTTGTCTGCAGAGCAACTGTAAAGAGTTCTTCTGGTCAGCCAGCATCAGCCGGAGGCACCTGCCTTCGCGGCCTCACCCTTAATCAGGCCCGCCAAGAGAAAGCTACGTCAGCGGCGGTGAGACGTGACACACTAAGCACATACGCAGGTGTTCGGGTGTGTTCTCACGTACTCGACCAGCTGTTTGTCCCAAACTGTGACGGGTAATCTTTGTGGAATGAACAGTGTGCGCGTTATAGGACACCGCGCAGCCATTAGAAAAGGAGGCAGCTCGCTACGCGGTCACGTGGGAACCGGGGAGCCCGTGGAGGAGGGCGAGGGGGCGGTGCTAACAGGAGACTGAATCGCGGCTGCTCTGGCCGAGGCCCACCCTCCCTGCCACTTACAGACCCTCTCACGCCAGACCCCCACCTCCATCCCTCGCCACCGACCAAGCTCTGCCCACAGTCCTTGACTACGGTGTCCTTCTGACTTCCTGTTTCTCACCCGTGTACTCGAAATACACTGCCAACCCGTCCTCCTCTGGGTTCTATGGCACCCCACCCCCACGCCCGCCTGCCTCCGAACCCCTGCTCTGCTGTCCTTTCTCGGCTGGCCGCGACGCGCCTCTGCTTCCTTTGGCCCTTAATGTTGGCATCTGGCGAGACACTCGCCCCAGATGTCCGCCACTGCCACCCTGCCTCTGCCCTGGCGTGACCTCACACAAGCCCAAAGCAGCGACTCTCTGGCTCTGAACCAGGCCCCTCTCTACAGCTCTAGAGCAGCGCCGTCCAAGAGAAATGCACAAGCCACAACTGTGAATGTCACACAGTCAAAAAGTGAAAAGAAACGAGTGGAATTCAGTTTAACATATTTTATTTAACCAAGTGTATCCAAAACAGCCTCATTTTAACATGTAAGCAGCAATATAACAATTACTGATAAGATATCTTCCATTCTTTGTTTCGCATTCAGTCTTTGACACCTGGTGTGTATCTTACAGTCACGATGTGTTCAGACCAGCCACATGTCACACTCACCGGCAGGTGGCTACCACACTGGACAGCACAGCTCTAGATCCACAGGACACAGGCGCCCTCTGTGGTTCCACAAGGACCCTCCTCAGTCCTCCTCAGCTCACGTCTAGTGTGTCATCAAATTCTGCTGACTCACCCTCGACCACGCCCTTTATCTACACACTTCTCTCCATCCCCCGCTCCAAACCTCCTTTCTCTCAAAAGCAACGCTGTCCTAACCAGTCTCTACATTCCTGCCAGCAATACCGTAGCGTGAAGCCAGGGCTGAGTGAGAGAACCGGCTTTTGGGGGAAGGGAGAGGTACCAGGCTGGGCTGGCCAGAAAGCGGTGCACTGTGGTGTCTCCGATAACCCTTGAAGATGTGTACCAGGATTAAGGCATGCGCTAGGCGCAAAGCGCACGCTAGGACCGAGAGGCATACCAGGACAAGGCGGAGACTCTATTTCGGAAGACGTCAACCCGCTGTGGGTCTCTCGTCCTAGCAAGCATGAGAAAATGGCCTTGTCAGGTGGAGAATACCCAGGCTGCTTGACGATCTGGATTTGGGGCACCGGCTCTTTATAGAGTTGACTCAGAATACTTGATGACACCTATAGCTAAGGACTTGGGGCAGCTGGGGCTCCTCAAAGCCCACAGAGTCTGTGTTCCCACTCCCAGCCAGTCCCATGGGGACCTGGGCTTTAGTATCACCTTTACTGGTGCGGGGGGCACAGAGGGACACCCTACTTCCTACTTCCCATCCAGCTCGCTGTCCAGGTAACCATGAGTCCGCAGCGTTATTCCTGGACAATTCTGTTCCCACATAACGTGCGCCCCAGCCTGAGCTCTCCCACTCATTTCTGATCATTTTTTGACCCCGGCCCCAAGCACCCAACACATTTACAAAACACAAATCCAGTGGAGCAACCTCCCTGATACACTGTATCTTATCTGAAGTTCAAAGTCCAAGAGACTCTATCACTTGACACGTACCACGATCTGGCCTGTTTTACCTGCTTCTCCCAAAAACGATCTGCGCCCACACACACCCAGGCAAACACGGTCTCCAGTGCCGCGTGCCACCCTCCACGCTCCTCCACCCTGACGAACCTGACCACCCAGCTGTCTCGAGCTCATCGTCACAGACACTACGGCTTTCGGACACCCGCCTCTCGCTGAGCCCACCGACCTGCGGTCAAAGCTCACCTCCCTTCACGGTTCTGATGCCCTTGACACAGTCCACGGCTGCCCTGTGTGCACCTGTGGCGTGTCCCCACCAAGTCCATCAACCTGCCCCACTGAAGCGTGGGCTCCTTAAAAGCACAAGCTGTTTCCACGCCTGGGACGTGCCCAGGCCTCGATGCGAGTTTATCACATGGATAAATACCAGCTGGGAGTTAAAACATCACGACATACCAGGTTTTGTCGGATTATTAGGCTCTGTTTCCTCTAACCGCACATCCGAAAACGAAGCTTCTGCAGGAACCTTCTTCTGTTCATCTTTTAAACTCTGAGCGATTTGCTGTATAGAGAAATGAGAAGGAACATTAATTAAAGTGCAGATCTCAGCTGTTTGGCAATATGAACATGCTAAAAAAAATCCAAGTAATAAATAAACAGACTAACGCCACGTGGAAGTGAAAAACTTGCCTTTTCTGAACCACACTGATTTCGGAGCCACTACAAGGCGTCTACTGGGAGCTCAAACACATGAGACCCATACGAGGAGCATAATTTTCAACTTTAAATTTAGAAACAAAGTATCCAGCTAACGAGGGAGGGGAAGGAAAGCACACGACAGAGCGGGCTGAGCAGCAGACGCAGGCCCCGCCACGCCCACGCAGTGAGCTCTGGCGGGGGAGCACAGCGACGGGATCGGGGGGCACAGCGAGCGGATGCGCAGGTGCTTCTCCCCTCCCGCAGCTGCGCGGCCGCAGAAGGACCGACGCCCCACAGCGACGAGCACGCCCAGCACCCACGCCCGATTCCCAGCACCATTCCCCAGGGAAAGGAGCCAGGACCGTGGGCAGGGGACAGCCCGCCATCATGTGCCTCTGGTGTGATGAAGTAGGGTGCACGACATCGACTGTGCAGCATTCTTGCAAAATAACGTGTTTAACCTGAATCTACACATGAGGGAAGCAATCAGACACGTCCAGAATGTGGTGCATTCGATAATCAAACCGGCTCGTCGCCTCAAAAACTCAATGTCGTAGGGAAAAAAAGAGAAGGAGGGGGGAGCCTGGACTTGGTTCAGAGACATAACGACCCGATGCGACGTGGTAACTGTGACTGGATCCCACTTTTTATTTTTTGATCTGGTTAGAGAAGATCTTTGAAGGACAACTGAGGAAATGCGCACATGGACTGTATATAATCAATATGACTGAATTAACGTTCACTTTCGTAGATGTAAACTGCATTGTGATTATGTGGGGAACATTTTTACTCTTAGGAGAACAGGAACCAAAGTACTCAGGAATGAAGTACCACGATGTCTGGAACTCATTTTCAAACAGCTGAAGAATAACACATATGCGCACGAAAAAACAGAGTAAATGTGCCAAGCCACTAACATCTCGTAAACCTGAAAAAATTCTAGAGTCAACTGAATATTTGACATTAAGGAACCAGAAATGCTTTTAGGTGTGATGACAGTATCATGGTTGTGTGAAATAAAAGCGCCCCTGCCATTCACAGTTACCGATGGAAGCATTTATGATGAGATGGTGTTTAGAATTTGCTCTAGAAACGAGCGAGGGCAGAACGGGGAGGAAGAGGCAGGGCCACGTGATGCGAGGCCACGTGACGCGAGGCCACGTGGACACGGGGCCGGTCCATGGGAGTTCACCGCGTCATTCTACTCCTGCTCATAATCGAAAATTCCACTTAAAATGTTCTGGGCTCTGATGCGGTGTTAGCACTGGTATCTGAGGCATCGTGTAAGCTTTGTCCGGCACGCAAAGGAAAGGAAGACACGGATGTGAGCGCAAGATCAGTGAGACGAGCCTAAGTCTTCGAAGCATAAACTGAACATCGGAACTGCAGAACTCTGAGGTGACGGCCTCCAGGGATTCTATAGGAGAGCATGACACGTGGTTACTACGTGACCATCAACTAGGGTGGTTCCTGCGTGATCCACCCCTTCCGTGCCATTTCCAAGAAAAAAGCGCGATCGCAGGGAGCACTCAGCACTCATTCGATTTAAAAACTGACAACGCACACTGCCTGGAAAAGAGAACTGAACAGAATGTTTATAAAACACGACTTGAAGGGAAGACAACCTAACGAATTATTTCTGTTTGATTTTTTTAAATTTTATTTTCTATGATTTTGTGGCAAGCTTATCTGGATCTTAAGTTCTGAGTGAGAATTAAAAAGAAAAGTCCTATCTTAACGAACATGAAACACCCGGAAGTGGAGGGGGCGGGGCCAGTGAGGAGAACCCACCTCCATCATCACCAACTTGTCGGGGTACGCCAGGTCGCCAGGAGCCGGTCTGTAGCCGGCGATGTCCGTCTGGATGTAGATGTGGGTTCGGTAGACCAGCCGCTCCTGCACGTCCTCCAGCATCTGCTTTACTCCAGCTGCAAACGCCCCTAGCTGTTCAGCTGACAAAAAAGTGCCGTCATCCGATCACTGAGATGTAAAAAAACGCTTTCTCGAAACAAGCAAAAGCACTGCTGAATTGTCAGGTAACGGAACAACCCACTTTCGCTTCGGGGACTGTGGCTGTATTTCAGGATGACTTAATGACCTCAGAAAAATTTAATACATGTCTTTTAATTTCTTCAAATTTAAAACTGGGAAATAAATTTGCCCTTACGCCTTCTGCCTGGGACTCTGTAACGTTACTTCATTACCAATATGAATGATAAAATCTGACTTAACGTACTTAGTGCTTTTAAAAGTTCTTTCGTACAGCTTCAGATCCATCCTGAGAGACAGTTAAGGCAACTTACTAACCGGGTGACCATCCCGTTTTACAAATAAATTGATTCCCGCGGACACTAAAATGACTTGTTAATGTTTTCACGAAGTGAGTAAAAAACTAAAACGAGATATGAGTCTATGCAGGATTTCCTCATTTCTAAGATGCCACCAATGTTAAGACACACCAGTAATTCTATGACAATTTTCCAAGGGCTGGGGAGTTGGAGACACAACACAATAGCATAAGTATTCATGTTAATTTAAAAAATCATCTTTAATTCAGAAGCATTAAATGTGAGAAAATGTTCATCTTAGGATAAACTAAATGTAGAATAACCACCATTGGAAGAGTAACAGACCTATAGTATCTCCTAAGGAAAGTCAAATCATTTCTGCCAGTAAAATAATTACTTGAAGGGTATTTTTTAAAGATACCCATGTATCATTAGGAAAAATCGAATCAAATATTGAAGATCGTATCACACAGATAAAGTAAAAACTGTTTCAGAGAATTTCACTTCATTTGTAATTTCAAAAAGATAAATCATTACTGTGTATGTACGCTAAAATAATGCCTGTTTTTTAATCAAGATTACACAGTACAGTAATTACTTTACGTTTTCTGCTAACGGCGTGCCAACATGGTGGTCCATTTTCTCTGGAGTTCAGATGCCAGAAAGAAGAGTTTAACTGTAATTATTTTATTACTAATTTTGCCCAGATTTCAAAATTCTTTCCCCGTTTAATTTGTACATTGAGTCACAGAATAAGATGCAACTTGATTCAAAAAGGAATAAGGCATCAACCCCCACTTCAAAAATATTAACTTTATAGAGGTGGCAGGGTCGGGGGAGCAGGAGCTCATCTTTCTCAAATTCACTGAGCCCCAGATACACTTTGAAAGACTTTGGGATTACCACCTCCGCTCACCCCGCCACTTACCGTTGTTCTGTACGTGATCTTCGAGCACCTCATTTTTAAGAATCCCACAAAGTTCCGAAAGAGTCTCTAAGTGAATAACATGAATGATCAATGGCCTGAAGACATCATACAATGACACACACAGTTTCTCCAAAAGTTCACTAAAATAAAGGAATAAAACATGGTTTAGTAGTCATCTTTTCAGGATTTTCTAATAGTTTAAAAGGCATCACTGATTTCTTCCAGCCAATAAAAATAGTAAAATTCTACTGGAAAATAGTATGGGGAACATTATATATTGAGGAGTGAAAGGCCGAAAGTAATTCTGATTCTGTAAAGTATTTTTGCTTTAAAAGCTCAGAATCAATAAGCGATCAGCAGTCAATGCAAATTAGCTGCCCCCAGGTAAATGTCAATTTATTACAACTTGTACTTATTTCAGCAATAATTTTGTATATGTCCTTCCAAAAGCAATAAAAAATACTTCGGGAGACTTAATTATCCTTTTATAATCTACATCGCTATGAATAAAATGGTACTATCTTCTCCAGAAAAGACAAGTCCAAAATTCTTGAATGCTTACAGATTTAGATAAACAATACTCGAAGTCCTCCGGACGTACAAGTATTTTGACAAAAACATTTGAAAAGAAAAAATCAGGTTGTCTATATTCTTCATATTGTCAACAGTATTCTCTATACGTATTACATCAAATGTGATTGACCCAATCAGAACCATAAGACACACCTGTCTCCTCCCCATTAGAAAGGACACGGTCAAAACAGCCACTATGAAGAAACCAAAAGCAACTTACAGTGCTTCTGAAAGACACTTTGAGAAAAAACTCTTAAAAGGATATTAAGTCTTATCTGTATTTTTCAGTGTCTTTCATTAGTTAGAATCACAGGACTTTTTAACTACGAGAATTTATTATACTTAGTGGAAATAAAAGAATGTAGATCCAAAGACTTAGTTCCCTATATGGATTCTTACTGCCACGCCACACTGTCTCCATAAGTATATTATAAAGGATGTGAAGCATGCTGGCCTTTAAACTGTACATTTATTTTAAAATAAATAACCACTGTCACACCCAACAATATTGCGTTCACACACCCACAAAAGTTAAAACACTCTGCAGTTAACTTAAGAATACTCCCATAATACAATCAGCCATCACGGTCATTAGCACATGAGATCTGAGTTCGATTCTGTGTACCACCTACTCTAATTTTGGTGTTGGCTTTGTGAAAAATTCACTGTAGAGCTGGTGCTCATCCTGGCACACATGGACCATAAAGGCACAGCCACTGCGAACCTGTGGGAAACAAACACACACCACCTACAGTTAAGGACACACAACAATGCTGGCGTTTACAAAATAAAGCAAATTACTGTGTTGGCAAAGATTACACACATATTCATAAAACAACTTATTGAAACACAGAAAATGGTTGGTTTTCACTGCATAATGTGAACATGAAAGATTTTTACTTTCTTCTTCATGCTTTTTTTTCAAAACTTTGGACAATGAAATTGCTTTTCTAGCTGAATGAGGTATTTAAAAAAAAAGGATCTTTAAATATTTTCCTATAGTATGAATTAAAACCACACTAAACAAAAAAGCGCTTCAACAAAAACTAAGAGATAAATCCACAAACTTTGAATTTCATCTTTCAAGGAACAATATTTATTCGTGACTCTTCAAAAATAGATCAAAATGAGAATATTTTGCCAAGTTGAATGCTAATTATTAAAGTATATTTGTCATAACTGAAAGAAAAATTCTTTACATTTGTTGATGTGGAAACCATATGGCATCCAAATATTTCAGAGGAAGGATTAACACGAAACCAAAACAAGCAGGAACTTACCAAGGCACAGTGATCTCTGTTATTCTGGCTGGTTAACTCCGTCACAGCACAAGCAATACTAGGGCCCAGAAGGAGCTCCCGCTGACCCAGGTAGCACTGGTGGATGTCACTCAGCAGCTGCTGGTATCTGACCAAAAGCAAAGGAGACTGGAGAACAAACTTTTGATTTCAGGTATGTGAATTCAATCTGATCAGAAATCCCAGAACAGGCTGCCAAACCTCTAAAGCTATGGTCGCCTCTCATGTGCCTGCATTAAATACTAGAAATATGTATGTATATGTATTTAAAAACCCCACATAATGAACTGCGGTGCCATAATCTTTATCTTCAAAAGAAAGAGTGATCTTCCAAGAGTAGAGCTCTTGCGCATCCACCCAGGGAGGAGGGAACCCTGCTATGGGGAAGAGGCGCCTCGCTGAAAAGGACAGCGGGGCGGTTAGTCGGTGACACCGCACGGCATATCTGAGAGCTGCTAACAGCACAGCTTAAAAGTTCTCATCACATGATGAGAACCTGCAACTACATACAGTGATGAATGTTAACCGGACTTACAGTGGTGATTATTTCCCAATATACAAACATTGAATCGTTACGTTGTGTATCTGAAACTATAAGTTTTATGTCAATTATACCAAATAAAGATAAACAGAGAGATGCCTTGCACACTCACGAAGTCAGGCCTATGACTTTGCTCCCCAAATACGTTGTGCTACGAGAAAAAGCTTACACGGTATGCGGGGTAACTGCTCAGAAAGTATCAGGGACATAACA
>NW_006437828.1:9954575-9957059 GCF_000325575.1 Pteropus alecto | reverse complement strand
GTCAGCGTCCGCAAAAGTAGACCCCTCTTTCCAGTAACTTCACCATGAGTAAAAAAAGATACATGTGCCAGCTCCGGTCAGTTCTATCTCAGATGGGTTATTAAATACATAACATGTATATCTACTCTCTGTGCCCTCTGTTTCCAATCATTCAATCAAGATAAATACTCTGCATTCCTTTAGGTGCCAGACACTGTACTAAGGAGACCAAACAAGGCACGTGTTCCCAGCCTCACAGAATACCCCACAGGATGCGGCTTGATTCGACCCCGATTTCTCACCCACACTATTTCAAAGTCTTCCTTGTCAACCCGCCCTCCCTGTCTCAGATCTTTCTTCACCGTAATCCGTTCTCTATTCAGCATCCTTAGTCCTATGAAATGGCAAATCTGACCCCATCACTCTCCAGTTTAGAATACCTCACTAGTTCTCCACTTTTCCTGAACCGGCATGACGTGTAACGCCCCTCGTGGATGGTCTTTGCCATACTGCCTGTCTTTGATGTCTCTACAATCTTCCCTATACACGCTGATCTCTCCGCACGCAGTAGCGTCACCAACGCCCTCGAGTGCACTATAAACTCAAGTTGTTTAAGCTCGAACAGCGCCTTCATCTAGAAACCTCCCCTCGGCATCTTAGGAAGAGCCTGGAGTTTCCTGCTCTGTGGTCTTCAGGTATCTCTGAGCCAACGAAAAGTCACGTGGAAGGACAGCGCCTTCCTAATAAAAGCAAAGGGCCTAACATAGCACCTCAAAAGGGCTGGCTCCATACGTTTCATAGCGACATTGTATTCCTGTCACTAAACTTACCCTGACTTTGGGGGCAGCGGCTCGAAATTTCACGTAAAACAGCGTGAAGGCATTGGGTGTGGAGGAAGGATCCTGCAGAAACACGGGGAGATGGGGAGGGAAGATGGTTAGCAAACAAGCGAGTACTCAGAAAACGTGATGCAAACCATTTCAGACAGCTACTGCTCAGAAAGTCTCAAGGCGAGATTAAATGTTGTTATTGCCACAAGAGAGAAATACTTATAAGGAACCGTCACCGTTCTCCTCTTTATAATTAAAATTTACCCTAGGTTACATGAATTTTACAGTAAACACAGCTGAATTCAGATTCATACTCAGTCATTGACTGAGGGTAGGACACTGGCCAAATCACTTAACCTCTGGGATTCAGGGCTCCCATTGAGTGGTGATCACATATACACATAAAGACTTCATGCAACTCCAGTAAAGCACTATATATAGTAGGTAGTAGTACTTATCAGGTATTAGTTTCTTAAACTTATTAAAAATTTTACAAAATAGAAAAATTATATAGTCTGGCTGTTATGTCAGCTAAGAGCAACGTGAACGATAAAATGCAACCCAGAAATCAGTGGCTTTGAATGGAAAGCTCAAGAAGATATTCCACGTTCCTTAGAAAGTAAACTTAAAAAAATGCACAATACTCATGGCTTCACGTTCTCGATGACCGTCCCAGGTGGCTCCACTCTTACTGGCCAACCTGACACTGCACTAGTTTTCCACCTGGCATCTACTACAGCTTGTAACTGATTAATCTGTTTCCTTCTTTACTGACCATTTCCCCTGAATATAAACTCCGCGAAGGCAGAGACCCTGCCCGCTCCTGTTCACTACCGTATAATTCCTGGGACAATGCCCAGCACTCAGGAGTGCTCAGTAAAAGGACATTTGCTAAACATAGAAAATTATCCATCCTATAAGGAAAAATATTCAAATTACCTATCACGTGAAATCTCACCACTCGGACAGAACCACTTAGATTATTTTGGTGTATTTCCGTCTAATATTTTCGTGGAAAAGATAAGAAAATGTTTGAAGTGACGAATAGTTTCGATCTTGCTTTATTATTTATCATACACTACTGAATACTCTTCACGCTGTTATACATTTTTTGAAAATAAAGACTGATGGACAGATATAATACAGCCGTTTTCCTATTACAAATGAAACTGCAATGCCTATTCTTATTAACAAAAGGTAAAAAAAGAATTTTGTAGTTACCAAGTACTACTCTCAGACCAAGATCATAGAAGATAAAAAAAAGAAAAACCCTCACCAGTTAACTCACCCTTTTTAATAACTGATTTGTGAGGTTCTGTAGTGTGTTCACAGTATATATCTTCATGAGGTGCAAAGCTTTCGAAAGACATTGCTTAAACTTCAGTAAATATACAGGATAATCTTTAAAATTAGGCTGTAAAGGAAAGGAAGATTTACAAAGAGGAAACAAATGCCGACAAACTTTTAATGAAAATCGACACATCTTTTATATGAAGCTACGGATAAATTCAAAAGGTCTTCTGTAGGCCAAAAGTGCCATGAAGACGAACACTGCGACTGACTTGGTGACAGCCAAGTCCCTTGTGCCTGGCACCAAGTAAAAGGGCTCAATAAATATTTGCCGTTTTTAGCAAAATATATGTTCAGTACTCCACAGACTTCAAGTAATATGTCA
>NW_006437828.1:9939984-9954559 GCF_000325575.1 Pteropus alecto | reverse complement strand
GAATATAGTTGGGGGAATAAATACAGCTGTAATTCCTCAGCGGGTAATATGTAGTGCAACAAAGTCAGTGGCCTAAAAACCGCTTATGCTTTGAGATGGGATGACGCTGGGTCAGCCAGGACCTCTCTCTACTCCAGGGGCTCCCTGTGCAGCTGGAAGTACTTTCTACATCACTACTGACCATGACTGAGAAATGACCACAGTTTTTCTTCAAGTATATTAGTGATATACTTTTCCCTGCATGAGAAATAAGTACTTTACAGCATAAGACACAGTATAATAGGGATGTTAAGATATTTTAAAAGGCGCATTTGAGAGACTGCTTCTCGGTAACTGTTGTCAGTTTTAGTTCAAATAAACTTATAAAAAATTCAAAACAAAAGGAAAAAAGACTTCTTAAAAACATACAGAGATACCATGACTTACGTGAGACGAGATGTATGTTATACAATCATCTAACTTGGCCAGCATAGGTATAAATCCTTCGCTATTCACAGACAATGTAGGAGAATTCAATTTCTTTAAGGAAAAAAAAAAATCAACCTTAATTCACGCAATGCAAAAATGTACAGGTAAAACTTAATAATTACGTATTAGAACTACCATATTTCCCTTTAGGATATAACAAGTCATACTAATGTCTTTACATTTTGAATCACCAAAATATCCTCAAAGGTAGTCCATGTGAACAATAAATAAAGGAAAACCAAAAAAGAACACTGATTTAATTCCATTTATTCGTAATGATCTTCAATGGGGCTCTTCATGAATTATCAAATATTTTATTTACTCCATTGTACAATGTTACGTTACACATCAAATACCTAGACTCATATTTATCAGCACTTTACAACATACATAAATTTTCTATTTTCAAGCACCGGTAATTTTCTCAAGGTTAAAGGATTAACTAGCAGTCAGTCGTACTATGTTTAGCCATCATATTATTAAAGTAAAAAATATATATGTAAAATCTAAATAAATATATAGTAATAGGAACAGTATAAGTATAAACATAAATAATGTGTGATATTTAACACTTGATATATGTAAAATTATATTTTAAAACATAAAACGTACAATAACATAACATAAATGTAAGTAATGTATACAAAATATAAGTAAAGCTGATCATTTCTTATCTCGATATACAAATAGTTTGGCAATGAACTATTTCCTATTGCATTCCACTGTTAATTGGCTAACAGCTTGACTTCTAACTCTTTAGTAAATTATAATTATGATTGATTTAATAATTGTAATAACATCATTTTCATATAATTACTATAATTAAGAACCAGAAATGTCATTTACACAGCAGTCTTTATTGAGACTATTACTTAGGAATACAAGTATGCATTACGGGGACTATACTTTTCCTCACACTAATGAAATTAGTTTAAAAAACTTTTTTTTATTATTGTAGTAGCAAGATTTAAAATTTAGTATTTCTTCTTATAATCTTCTTCAAGGCTTACAGATAAGATATCATGAGAGGTAGCAAACAAAGAGATTTTTAGTAACATCAACACAATGTAAGCAGATTACTTAAATCACATTTGAAAAAATCTGAACTGGTAACCATATGTCCATTGATCGTAAACAAGAATACTAACAGCAAGCAAACTATTAAGTTAAAATATCACTCAAGCCAATTTATAGGTTTTAAGAGTATACTCTGAAAGGGAAATATAAAGTCACTAACTTTACAAAAAGTGAAAAACATGCTTACCGTATTAATAGTTTCCAATTCATTAAAATAGGAAAGCTTCTGTTGAATGTTTTCAGCTAGATCGACAAGTTCCGACTTGCATTTTTTAAAAGAGAAAAATCAATTATTGTAAGAACACAAGAATCAACACTCCAATCTCAAAATAACTTTGAATTGATTTATATCAGACATTACCGATTTATAGTAAACATAAGATTTCAGAATAATGCTCAAAGATTTTTGCAATCATGGACTAAAACAATCGATGATTATTAAAGTAAATTATAATCTCAAAATAATAAATGACTGCCTTTTAATAAGCAGAATACACACAGAGAAAACTCTGATATAAATATAGTAATTAAATATTCTATCTTTAAGTCACAATTTAAGTACAAGCTAGATCAGTTCATCTTTCCCAAAGGCCACCTTCGCTATAACCATGATGCCTGTTTGAAAAGTGTCAAGAGCAGACAGCGCAAACTAATGCATCCTCTTCACTCTGAAACTGTACTGAGACCTAACAGTTCAAAATACAAGAAAGCCAGCCCTTGCCCCATTCGCCTGAGCTGATTTAGAATAAAAGCAGGTTGTCGATGTAACATTTTGTGTGCTTAGCACAGGCCCTCATACAGAGCAGTGTTCAACATATACTTGGAGAAATAAAGGGGATTAGAATTAAATTGTGTACGTCTATTTAAAAATAAAATATTAATATAATCACTGGCCCTCTGCCCTACGCCCCATTACCTGTTCTTTCAGGAGCTGTTCGCAGGCTTCGTGGAGGGCTCCCGTCTTGTTGGACACAAAAAGATACTGTTTCTGCAGTGACTCCAGATGCTGAAGAGCTCTGTTTACGTCATTCAATATAGCATCGCACTGCTCCTGAAACCCAGACAAGTAATCCCTCATCTGTCTAGAAAACAGAACCAAAAGGGGGTTGGCAATAATGTTTTCCCCCAATAAGCATAACCAATAAACAACAAAGTCTCATTTTTCCCCAAATGCTTGGACTTCAGGAGGAAAGTTGGACCTAGTCGCTGCAGTTCATTACATTCAGAAATGTACCAAAAGCTATGTTACGAACTGTTTCAATATTTGAGAAAAATTACTGAAACTAAAAGGAGCAGCTAAAGGAATCAACCGTGAAATCATAAACTGGCTTTTCGCCTGGAAGACAATAAATCACCAGCTCAACTTTCAAAGACGACACCAGGGCCATCCACTCCAAGGCGGTAGTTCAATTCCAGCTTTGAGAGAGTATGATATCATGGGAAGAATTCTAGACTCGGAATTAGAAGACCTAAGTCCAAATGCCAGCTCTGCCCAAGTCTCCGTGACATTAGGCCCGTTATTTAATATTTCTAGGCCTCAGCTCGCTCATTTGTAAAATGGGAATAATATCACCTTTCCTCACAGAGCTGCTATGAACATTAAATAGAATTATATATCGAAGAGCCTAACACAATGCTTAGCAATTATAGCCACTTCATAAATATTCGACGAATGCAAAAAGCTCAACCCACAGTCCTCAAATCAGCTAGAAAGTATATGCCATCATTTCCCCCATGCTACCAGTACACACAAAAGGAACACAGTGACACCCCAGAGTCCAGGTGGCCGTCCCTAAAGTCGCTTGGGTCTTTCCTAAAGAAAGGCAGCAAACACCTCCTGGAGCTCCTGATTAATTCCCACCTGAACCCAAGCCTTTCTAGATTTACCTAAAAACCAATGTCTGCCTCTCCTAACCTATTAATTACAATGTAATTTTTTAAAAGTCGCACAACTTCCAATACTAGTTGACCCAAATCCTCTCTGACTAGCCTTAAAGAAAATGTTGCTGTTGGAGTTTTCTTTGTACCTTAATTTTGTTTAAAGACACAGATTACAAAACGCTTCAGATGACTGTGATCTAAAAATGAGGACAGACAACAAATGCAAGAGCCACATACCTATATTTAGTGTCTTCATCTTGATCCATCTGGGTTTGTAGCTTTGCAAACCATGAGAAAAACTGGAAAAACGAAGAGTATTATATTGTCAATAGAGCTAAAACAGACCACATGAAAAGTGGCCACACGCTAAAGAGCCAGTCAGAAGGGAACCCTAAGTTTTACTGTTTGGGATTCAGACGTGAATGATTAGTTTTATGCCAGGAGACGATAATTTAATTGCACAGTCAATATCTGCATGCTAGGAAAAGCGAAGGATATTAAAAACAATGGCCATTTTCAGAGTTAATCAAGAATATTAAAGATACAATACGTAAGAAGTAAATATTTCTTCTCTGAGAGGCTAAAGCCCATTTGCTAATTTGCCAAATTTGAGTAGGTAATGTCAGGTTTTGAGTAAATATTATTATCTAAGAAGAACTGTGAGAATATAAACTCATAAATAACGTAAGACTAGTTTAAGAACACAGACTTTCACGGCAGCTAAACCTGGGTTTGAATTATGGCCCTATCGCCAATGTGCCGAAAATATCTATTATTAAAAAGAAGTAGGGGGAGGTGACCTTCGACAAGCATGAGGAAACTTTTTGGGGTGACGGAAATGTTTTATATCTTGATCGGAGTGGTAGTTAAACCGGTACATACACTTGTCAAAACTCGTCAAGCTGTACGTTTACAATGATTACGTTTTTCCGTATATAAATTATAACTCAATATATTTGGTTTTTCTAAATTTAAAGAGCGTGCAGGTGCAAATTTAATCCAGAAGATTTTGTTTTCAAACCGTCCAAAGAAATCCAGAGACACGGTGCAGGACTTCGTCCTGTGACTCTCCGTGGGACCTGCAGTCACGGGTACGCTTAACTCTCCCGAGACACTAACCCGCCGAGCGCGCGGGCTGCAGCCCACTGGACCGCGACCATGCGCCCACCACATACGGCACGTCCGTGCATCATCCTCACAAAGATCCGTGACACGGGTATAGGACTGCCATCGTTATGCCCATAAGGAAACTGAAGACCTAAGAAGGTAAGTAATTTGCTGACACTCGAGAAGATGGTAAGTGACGCAGGTGACGTCCAGACCCCGGGCCTAGCTCTGGAGCGCTCGTCAGCACTGCCTGTCTCGACTCACTGTGCGTCCGGTCAGCACACTGCTCCCTGCTTGACTCAGTGAATTTCTAAGCTCTGATTCTTCACGAGACAGACAGAGCAGAGGAAGCAGCAGAAGAAACTACTGTCCATTTAGGTTTATAATCAGGAATAAGCAGACACCAAGAGAAGATTGCACATGCTACATGACAAAAAATAACTCCAAGGGCTCATCTAAAGAGGATGTTTAGGTTTTGAAAAGAGAAATTACCTTGCAACAGGCAGAGAGGGGTGTGTGTGTGAGTGTGTGCGCGCGCACGCACTCACGTACATGCACGCATGCTGGGGGAAGTCAAAAGTACATAAAATAGTAAAGCCTTAATAAATATAATAATCTATCAACATCCAAACTTGGAATATTGTCTATGGCCATGCTATCCTGAACATGCCCGATCCCATCTGATCTCAGAAGCTAAGCAAAGTCAGGCCTGGTTAGTACTTGGATGGGAGACCACCTAGGAAGACCAGGTGCTGCAGGCATAAAAAAAATTAAAAAATAAAACATTGTAAGCTGACAAGGTAGGTCCTTGCAATCTGTGAGGTCAACCAAGGGTTGCCTTGCCTAAAACAAAAAAATATATATATTTTAATAAAATAAAATCAAAACAAACTTGGAATATCACGTTTTTATCTGTACCACAAATATAAGTGGGCAACAGATTCATTTAAAACACTTAATGGCCACAACTAACACAAAATCAAGACTGCTTTAAAAAGATTTTGTGTTAACCACAGTTCCAAATGTTTAGAGCTTTTCATTAGGACCCTTCGTATTAGCCCTGTCCCGAGACAGTTAAAATAATCCCACATCCTTAGACACAGGGCTGCCACTCACCTGCTGTGCGGTCTCGATTCTTCCATCTTCCATCTGCAAGGCCGTGAAACCCTTCGAGAGAATGTCTTCCGTGGAGTCGGGCACTATCGAGGTCTGTGCGATGGGCAGCGACTGGAACGTCAGGCTGCACAAGTCTTCAATTGGCAGCTTGAAAAAAAAGGGCCACACAGACATTTAAATATCTTGCAAATACTCTGAACTTGTCTCGAGACTGGTATTACAACTCAGTTATTTTGTCAGAGAAAGGAATGCTTCGTGTTAAACCATCTGATTTAACAAATGCCATGTAATACTAACGCTTATAACTAGGCTCGCTCTCTCTGTGAAATGCTAGCCTCAAACGTGAGCATGACACTGAGAGCTCACTCCCAGGAAAGGATGGTTTTCGAGTTACCTTTCTAATACTGGGGATGAGTCCGTGCTAACCCACACCCACTTTCTTACTTGAACGTCTCGTGAACCAGACCAAGGTCGAACCTGTGCTGCTGAGAGCAGCCTGCCGTTCCCCGCTGCCCCCCACAGCATCTAACACAAAGCCCGACCGCAGAAACGGCCCCCAACGGAAAACACGTCACGCCCAAGAACAAGTACCGATAAACGTTACCTCCTACCATTTCCGCCGCTGGCACACTTCACCCGCTCCCTCTTGCTGACAAATTTTGAAATTACAACTGAACAGAAAGAATTTCAGAGTCTCCCTTCAGCTTCAGGAGAGCCCACCTCCAAGGCCTCACTCATGTCAATACTTCCTAGTTCCCCACTGCTGCTAAAGACAGTCCAGGTGTGAACTCACCTGGAGTCATACAGACAAGCTACGTTTAGACCGAAAAGAAAGGGAGTGTGGCTGCTGGGGAAAGGAAAAGAGCCCGTTTTGTTGCAATTCCAGTTTCCAGACCTTAGGGCAAGACACGTAGGGTCCAGCAACATGAGATCTTGATCCACGGCCTTCGGAAATGACCTCCCTGTCTATTTTTCTAGATATAGAAATTTCATCTGAAGACAGTATTTTCTCTTTCAAGCTCAAATAAACTAGATGCAAAATACACCATCACTAACTTGGAAATACAACCCCGTAACTAAAGGGGTTTTGTACCTGGGTTTGAGGCACTCTACGTCCTGGCACAGTACATAATGTCACCGAGGAGCCTGGCTTGAGCCCTGCCCCTGCTCACTATAAGCTGTGACGACAGCGAAATTATTTTATGCTTCTAATTCTCCATTTCTTAGCTGTAAAATAGGAATTACATTATCTGCATCATGAGGCCACTGTGAAGAGAAGCTGGAACGGGTGCAGGGAGCAGGCTGCTCAGGGAAGGCTGAGCGCTCAGGGAAGGTCCTCCGTCTGCGGTCCCGAGGGAGTCTGCCTGGAGACCCAGGGCATCGCTCGTCCAGGTAAACTCTTCCTGGACGGTGATGGAATCGAAGCACAAAAGGACTGTCGTGCAGAAAGAATTACGTTTCCCAAATCCGGTAAGAATCTACCTTGAGTCTAAAGTGTCACCAGGAACTGTGTGCTGCCACTGAGGGCTCTGGAGGACGGCGGGAGTCAAAAAGGACTGTCGTGCAGAAAGAATTACGTTTCCCACATCCACTAAGAATCTACCTTGAGTCTAAAGCGTCACTAAGAACTGTGTGCTGCCACTGGAGGACGGCGGGAGTCGTACTGAGACCGTCGCCCCTGCTCATGCTCAGTGCAACCACCCCAATGACCAACCAGCCATCTCCTCCGAGATGACACTCCCTGGACTCCGCATAACGCCTGCCACAGAGCAGACACCCAACGAGCATCATATCATCACCCCTCTTTACCAGCAGCAACACGGTGAACAGATTTATACATCAGACTCGATCCTGCTTCTTGGGAACAGTATAGCCCGTAAGCCACCTTTACAAAATCACATTTTATTAATACTAAAATTTAGTTCTCTATGAACAGACCATGGAGAAATTCAAACGCATAATCCTCTCTGCCCTGTTCACACAATACCTAATGGGCAAAGGGGAGAGAGGCATTGAATAGGCTTAAATTTGAAACATACAGCAGAAAGCATACGGCTAGGCTAACGTAAAGAAAGCTGGACAGTGTTGCTTGCACCCTAATACGAAAAAAACAAATAACCTACAAAATCATAACTATTTTGAACCCATCAGAGGGCAGAGGTCACAGAATAATGAAGTAGCTTAAAATCTATGAAAGATGGGCAGCTCCGGGGAGAGACAGAAGCCAGCACGGGTTCACCTGTGGCAGATCACGGGGAAAGAAATGACAAGCACCACCCAAGTAGGTAAGAATTTTCCTAAAATTTCTTATAAATTGCTAAAGGCTGGGGGGTGAGTGTCGAATGCCCGGAAGCCACAGACACAAGGGGGGCTGCCACCCACTCACACGGTTTTCTTCACAGATCCCCACAGGTGCTTGTGCCACGGAATGAGCCGGCCTAGGAAAGGAGACCGCTGTGGGGGCGGGGCCTAGGCCCATCCGCCGACACAAGGGCGGCAGAGCCTGCCATCCCTGGGGCGCAGAGGAGGACCCGCCAGTGCTGGGGGAAGGGAAAAGAAAACACCACTAAGCCCAGCGGGGGGGAACCCAGCCAGGATCGTCAGAGGCCTCTACCCAGGAGGGAGACAGTAAGAGAGAAAGCTCCACCCCCAATCCAGGGCAAAGGGCCCGCCCCAGGCTGAGGCCTGGAGGACGGAAGCCTCCCACCCACCACCACTCCGGGCTAGACGGCTCGTGCTATGGGAGGGCAAAGGCACAGACACCCCGAGACTCAGGCACAGGGCACACCAAGCTGGGGGACAGAAGCAACGTTAAGAAAACCCTGCAGTGACCCAGCCCCATGCTAAGCGAAGGTAACGCCAGAGAATTTGAAGCCAAAGGGAAACTACACCAGAGCGACGACAAAACCCAAACCTAGCGCAACTCCTGGCTAACCTGACGCACCTCCCCGCACTGACAACCTACCAGAGGGGCATTCTTATTTCCAGGCATCGGTACTATTTTCCTTATTCTCTACCGTCCTGCACACGATGTCCAGTATTTATTCAAAAACACATTAAAAAGCTAGGGGGAAAGAAACAACTGAGTGTCAAGAGACAAAGCGCTCAACTCAGGGATGACCAGTATAAAAGAACTATCAGACAATGAATTTAAAATAACTAAATAATGTTAAAGACTCTGGTATAAAATACAAATAAAATAAATACACAGATACAGAATTTCAGCAGAAAAATTAAAACCGTAAGTGTCAAAAGGAAATGCTAGAAATAAACATCATGGTAACAGAGATGAAGAATCCCTGCAGTGGACTGACTCACCAGTACACTCAACACTGCTAAGGAAAAAATCAGTGAACTGGAAGCTAGGTCAATAAAAATAACCCTTAAAGAGGAAACAGTGGGAAAATAAAAACTGAATGCAACATCCAAGAACTGTGGGGTGATGTCAAATGACCGAATATATGTGTAATCTGAATCCCAAAAGGAGGAGAAAGAACAGGGTAGAAGAAATATTTAAAGATAATATCTGAGAATTTTCCAAAAATAATGAAAGACACCAAACTAGAGCTCTGAGAAGCTCAGAGAATCCCAAGCAGAGTATAACACACACACACACGCACGCACACGCACACACGCACACACACACGCACACACACACACACGCACACACACACCCCTAGACACACCATATTCAAACTCCTGAAAACCAAAGTTAAAGAGAAAATCTTGAAAGCAGTCAGAGGAGAAAAGACACATTACATACAGAGAAAGAAAAATAAGAATCACTGCAGACATTAGCAGACAATGAAGCAATATCTTTTAAGTGATAAAAGGAAAAAACTGTCAATCCAGAATTGTTTACCTAGTGGGAATTTCTTTTCTAAATGAAAGAGAAATGAAGACTGTTTAAACAAAGCTGAGAGAATGCATCGCCCGCAGACCTGTACTACAAGAAATGTTAAAGGAAGTTCCTCGGACAGATGGAACATAATGCCAGATGGAAACCTAGATCTATGAAAACAAAACAAGCAAACAAACAAGGAAAAATCCTGAAGAGCTCTAAGACATGGTTAAAATAAAGGTAAACATGACCATTTTTATTTTCAATCATTCAGAAAGATAAATGTCAAAAAACAGCAGCAATGTATTATGGGTTTATAGCATACGTAAAAATAAAATGCATGACAATAGCACAAAATAGAGAAAGGAAGAATTGGGAACATCCTCTTGTAAGGTTCTTATGCATGTCCGAGTATAATACTTACTGGCAGACGGTGACTAATTAAGGAAGAATGTTATAAACCTAGGGCAATCGCTTAAAATACTGAAAACACACAAAGGACCTTACAAAACTCAGACCTCCAATGCCACCTAGACCCATACCTATATTTAATTCAACTCCTTTTGAGAAAAAGAGATTATAAATGTGTCTTAAAAAGTAACACAGATCAATTTCAAACCCCTGCTTGTGAAACCACACACTAGTTTTGCAAAGTGAAACGGACATGTAATAATCACATTTTCCCATGAGAGTCCATGAGGTCTTACACCACTTAAATCTGGTACTTCGCAATATATAACAAATTCCAAATAAAAAGTAAAAATTCTCTCATTTCAGCATTATTTGTAATACACACAGCAGTTCTTTTAACCACACTTATATGAATAACCCGCAAGGCACAAAATTCAAAGGACGTTCAGGGAAAAGTGTCCTCCCCAAGGACCCACTCCCCGACCATCGTCCCTCCTCAGCGGCCACCACCGAAGCTCCTCACCTCTCCCGTGTCCTTCCTCAGCCACCTACACACACACAAAAGGAAATGAACCTTTTCTAGCACAAATAATAGTACACTATACACCCTTATTAACCTTTTTCATTTAACTTGTACCATTTTCAATTGTCTTTCAACAGACTATAAGGAAAAGAGGAATTAACTCTTTGAATTCATAACTCTCTAATTGTCATTACACTCTAATGGGCCCATTAGTTTTTCTAAAAACCCAGGAGTACAGACTGATTCGTAAATGAAAAGCAAGTCTGCCTTCTCTTCTCTGCTTTTCCAACCCTTCCTCTCAGAGACAATACCGGTGTTTATAATTTAAGAACTATTTCTAAGGAATTTAAGGGTAGAATGAAGACCTTTAAAAGTGGAATGAACCAAAGAGATCATCTGCAGTTGTTACCAACGTTCTTTTACAGAAATTATTCAAAACACATGAACATATATTTTATTCCAAATCATTGAGTTAAAATTAAAAGTAAAATCCTTTCCCACTCTCCACTTTTAACCAAGTTCACTGTATGCAATATTTTTGATGGTCGCCCTGTAACTCTACAATACAGATGTTCAATACTGAGCTTGAATTCACCAATCTATTGAGAGTCTCTATTATGTAAAATGAAGAAATGAGTACCCTTAATTTTTTCTTCTATACCTACTCTCAAATTCTGTCCTCTATACCATCTTTTTAGTGTCGAAATTTATAATATTTACAACCTGTTCTGTAATTCAGTCTTTAGACTGATTTTTTTAAATGATGGTACACGCTTCCTGACTTCCATAAATGTATCAACATTGCAGGGTCACCAATATTGTCTGTGTTTTTGGTGTGCCACACACTTACTACTGTCATGTCAAAAGGATCCAGGCGTGTCATACAAATGTTCTCCCTTTGAATCAAAAAATATTTATCTTCTAATTTACTTTAAAAATAAGATTGCATGAAAACGCCAAATACTTGAGAAGGTACTATAGATATTCCAGGCACAGTCTGTAAGCTAGACAGTGTGAGCAAACATAATAACTTGAATATACGAAAAAGCATTCTATTTGATGACTTCCTGTGCAAATGCAAACTACTTTTCAATCATAAGGACATTTAAAACCCAGACGCAGAAGGCGGCTTCCTGGCCTGTACCCCTGTCTCACTAACACAAAACATTTTCTCTCAAACCAAGCGAGAGAGAAGCCATACTACAACCAGTGCTAAGAAATACTGGTTAAAGTAAGAAAATAAGTTGCTTTCGAAGAGCTTGAGAAAGTCTCCCATTAGGTACATCTGCCAGCTGTGTTCCTTTCTCAAAGCACCTGGAACAGAATGGCGAATCATGAAGGGGCATCCTGGTGTCACACGCTGCCCCGTTCCCACCTCTCACTCGCTCTCGAGGTGAAGAGAACTGAGCCTCTGACTCACACTGGCTTCCGATGGCACAGACATTTACCTCCAGAGAGACAGGAGCACAGACCTAGCTCCGGCTGGCAGTCCGAGAACTGCTGTATAGTTTAGGCCATTGGGGACACCAACGCAATAAACACTAATTACAATAAACTCTCCAGACTTGCCTGACCAGCTGGACAGGTCCAGGAAAAAAACAAGCAAATACACCTTTCTCTCCCCAACTTCTTGCACAGTTCTGGGCTGGGGAAAATCACTTTTATTATCAATCTAATCGATTCATTCCTAAATGAAATCTGATGTTACTTTCTCTAGGGCAAATCAATGAAGAGGTATAGATGGAGTCCTAGAACCTTCCTCAAGGAACCTAAGCTCAGGATCATAAGATTCTAATCTATTCTTTTAAAGTGTGAATCATTTGGGGGTGGGGGAAGCAAGTAGATTCCATGTGCACTGTAAAGACAAGATTTCATTTAATTCTCATGACTCCCCATGAGATAAGGACTATGATCATCCCCATTTTATAAATAAGAAAACAGGCTCAGAAAAGTTAATCACCATGTCTGAGGTCGCACATTCTTTAGGAGTAACTGTAATGGTAAATTACGTGTAAATTTCGGGGCAGATTATTTCAGCATTTTATCAAGAATTACTAAATCAAGCTGAAAGAAAATGACCCTCACTACTAAAACATGTGCCCTGGCTATAAGAAACCAGTCTAATATTCGACTGCAAATTCTCTTCTCTAACACTAAATTAAAGGTATAACTCCTTTCCAAGATACAACAAGTTCTCTTCATAAAAGAGAAAGCTATTTTCTGAAGAAGTTGACAGCTTTATGATATTTGCTAAGAGATAGCTGGACTCTTGCTATTCAACTAACGTGCCTAATTCCAGCTGTCCAGAAAGAAATTCATCTCGTGAAAATTGTGGAACACTACAGAAAATCCCTTGAGATATACTGGTCGGAAGGCATAAAAAAGGAGGCATTCTTTTTCAGCACTAATGTTGAAAAAGTGGTCACAGAGGGGAAAAGAAAATTTAATTCCCAAGCCTTCCCACCAGACACAGAAAACACTTCGGTAAAGGGGAAACGAGGACTGTTTAAGGGCTAAGGAGCAATGAGAACCCCCACTTAAAGGTTCCAGGACGGGTAAACAACAGGCTATGTCATTCTCACAGGGATCCAATACCGAGGCTGCACGGACCAGAAGACACTCACTGAATGCCTGAACTTGTCAGGCTCAACCCCCCATTGCTTTTTCCTCCAGCTGGAATGGTATTCCTGTAGTTTGCAAGGCTGGCTTCTTGTTTTCCATCATGAATTCACACGCCTCAGACTGCTACTTTCTCAGAAAGGCCTTCCGCCTCATCTAAAGGGCACACACGCATCATCCTCTGTGCCATAGCGTCCTGTTTTATTTTCCCTGCCTCTTGGATCGCCGTCTGAATTCACCTTCTTTGTTCTTTTTAACATGCTCATGATCATCACGATCGTCAGCTCCAGGAGGCTAGGGGTCATGTCTTTCTTACTTCCCTTTCTAGCCCCAATTCCTAGCCCAGAGCAGGCATGTCGTATGTGTTAAATGACCGCATGAGGCGAATGACAGGTACTGCAATGCATAGATATGAACCAATGGGGTGAAAATGAAGATTCCATTTACTTCACTCCGAACCCCTTCCTTTAAGTTCAATGAGAGATAATAATGTATGACCTGTGACAATAAAAACAAACTGGGTTACATTTCTTGGAGAACACGTTCCCCCCAAGGTGCTGTGATGTCCAAACATCCTGCTTCAGGAACAGGCCAAATCAATGACAAACGGATTGGAATATTTACAGAGCAAACAACTTCCATTATCCAGACCATAAAAGACTCTGTTTGACAGCCCCGCCAAAGAAATTCCCACTTACTTCCGCATTTACTTCAGACCATCTTCCAGCACAGAATCTCAGAGGTGGACAGAGGGACCCAAGAAAGAACACTTGTTATTTTATGGCGAAGCGTCCCAAAGTAAAAAAATATATATATTAAAAAAGGAACTTCCAAATCAAAGTTTTAACGTTTAAAGTTTGAGGGCAGAAAAAGAAGTTTAAGTCTCTAAATTTAGTCTGCCCTTGGACACAACTCTAAACTGTGTAAAAAGAATGCTTCCAACATCAAAAGTAACGATAACCCCTAATAAAATAATCCTCCTTTACCTGGCCCTCGCGACTAGAAAAAGGTTGCCAAACACCTGAGTTTATGATACTTACTTGTTGCTTTTATAACTGACTGAATAGAACCACGTAAGCAGTAACTCGCGTAATATCCCAATGGTGATGGGCATTAAAAACGTGGACACTGAAACTGCCAACCAGCCTTATCCAATAACGTACTGACCCAGCTTTCAAGGAAAATTCATTTTTATTGCTTTGCGACAGGTCAAATAAACCGGATCTCCCATGACCTGCACTCGCTCGAGGGCTCACTGCTCAATGTGCGATGAATGAAACTGTCACCCAAGATCAAGTAGTGGGCTCCCCAAGTGCCCCCACGGAAAAAGGACGCTGGGTTATTAAGGAGGTGATAAATGGATACGAAGAGGAGGCTGTCCCCAGGCGGGGCACTTCGGGCTCGGTGCCCTCTCCGCCTGGGAGACGGTGGGCAGCAGGACTATGCCTCGGCTGGCGCCGGGGACGCCGGGGGCGCCGGGGGCCAGGCTCCGGGCCAACCGTCCACGCCGCAGGGGGAGGGCTGGGTGCCGG
>NW_006437828.1:9937044-9939585 GCF_000325575.1 Pteropus alecto | reverse complement strand
CCCCCGCTGCCCTCTGCAGCGGCGGGGCGGTGGGGACCCGACAGAGAGGCCCGGGCCACTTCCGGGAGAGCCGGGGCTTCCAGCGCTGCACCGGCAGCGGGGCGGGCCGAGATAACTGACCCGGAAACGCTTCCGCAGCGTGGGCGGGACTGAGATCAGGACTGACGTGGCTTTACACCCGGTACGATTATTTCCGGTTGCGAGGCGGTCGCAGAGGGCGAAGGCTATAGACCCCGACGGAAATAGAAATGCCCCTACCGGAAGTCTCAACATCAATAACTTTATTGTCCGTGGTGTTCACGACAACTGCGCTAAATGACCCTGCCGGCAGGGGCCTTCGTGAGCTCCGAATCTACTGCCTCTGCTTAACGCTGGGTAGACTGGGTGGAGCGTGTGGACTGTGATTTTCGTGTCGACGTGTCGACAGTGGCGGCTGCTTGGATTAAAACCACGAATACAAACTTTTCCAACTTCCAATAACTACATTGCTAGAAAACTAGTTTATTAAAAAAATCATGAAAATTCAAAGATTTATGTGTGTCAGACATCATTATTAGTATTATCCAACCCTGAAGAATTTGATCAATAATTCATGGCACAGACATGTAGTTGGAATACTATTCTGCCATTTAAATCATGGTGTAGACTTAAGCAACAAAACAAATAATGGCATTATTGGCTCATAACATAGAATAATATAAATACCCTTGATTCTATACTGATACAAATGATAGAATTAATAAATAGAAAAGGGACAACTCTATCTTACAGAAAAATTCCAATCAACAAATGTGGAAAAGATGAGGGAAATAGTAATAATTGTAGCAGGCAAGATCTAAGGAAAAATGCTAAAAATTAGTGGGTCAAAGTTTGAGAAACAGAATTTGCATTATATCAAATGCTCTCCCCAAAATAGGTATTAATAGCAAGAGGGCCTATTAACTTTACAGTGGAAAACCTGGCAGACATCATCCTTAACCAAATGATTCTGTGGTATTCTTGCCAAAAATGCAAAACCATATTCTAACCATGAGAAAACATCAGACGAACTCAGATTGAGGGGTGCCCTACAAAACAACCCACCACTATTCTTCAAAGGTGTCAAGTTCATAAAAGACAAGGAAAGACCAAAGAACTGTTGGTCTTTGAAGGAGATGAGGAAGATGTGACTACATGCAATGTCAGAACCTAGATTGGACCCTGAGATAGAAAAAGGGAAAACTATAGAATAAAACAAACATTAGAATAAGGGCTATAGTTTAGATAATAGATTTTGCAGTTTTGATTACTGTTCATGGTTATGTAAGATAATAACATTAGGACAAGCTGAGTGTGGGTATACCTGAACTCAGTACTACTTTTGCAACTTTTCTGAAATCTAAAATTATCCTTAACTCAGAAGTTAAAACTCTTGTTTTGTGGAAAATATTTATGTCTTTGGAAAAATGGTTGTGATATAATTAAGAAGAATGATACAGTGTATGATCTCACTGACCAAAAGAAACACTCCCAGGAGGAAGGTTTTGTTTTAATTATTCGACCCAGTTTCAGAGGTTTATTTCCCCATCACACTGATCCACCACAAGTTCCTACAGAAAAGTCATCTTGTAGACATGTACAGATATGAGGATCTGTCTGTGTAAGCACCTAAAACACTTTCTCTCCCTCAGTTCCAAAGATCTCAGAAATAAAGTTAATCCTGTTGAGTTTAGTGATGATCATTCTTCACCAAACATCATCCTTCAAGGGCCAACTATAAGCATCTTCTCTCCGAAAATGCATGCCTATTACAAATTTTCCTAAATCCATGATCACTCTACTTTCTTCTACACACGAGGTTTAATTCTTTAAAATATTTTTACCAACTGGTGATTCATGATGCTGAAGGCTTGCAGTGCAGGTCATGGTACCCATCAGAATAGTTGGGGCCAAGGCTGGCTGTTTAATCAGCTGCCGTGAGGTCAAATGAGGAAAGAGGAAGATAGATACGCAACACAATAACGCCTAGGTTATTCCTGAAATGAAGAAGGGAGGACAGCTGCGCCTAGTCACCAGCTGGCTCTGCAGGGGTGGGGGAGAGACAAGAGCAATGAAAGGGAGTAACGGCAGTTTTTATGGGGTGTTTTAGTTTTGCAAAACACTAGCACGGAAGTGTATACATTTGAACAATGCGGCGGTTGCTCATATAGTAGAGAGTGTGGTATATGACATACTAAATTCTGCTTCAGGCTCTATTGCTCTTTTCTATATGGACAAATATTATCTAGCCACCCCTCCAAAGTACAAACTTCCTATAATAGATCCATTTTTATACTCTGTATTAGTCAAATTTCTGGTTACTTTCCACCGAACCCCTTTTTTCGCCCAGAAGTTCCGTTTCCAGCTGGTGATTAGCTTATTCCCCGAAGCTCCAGACGACATGACAAAGACAACTGCAGTTTTAATTTTGAGTTGCAGTTGCTTTTCACCGAACCCCCTTTTTCCATCCACAAGCCCGACCGTTCCATCTGCGAGGCTGGCCCCGGGTGGGTAATCCAGGGG
>NW_006437828.1:9920589-9937001 GCF_000325575.1 Pteropus alecto | reverse complement strand
GGCTCAGGGCCAGATGATGAAAGGATGTGCCCTGGGTTTCTTCTACGCAAAAATGCAGGCGACTTGTACCTCTGTGCCTCGGTGTCCTGACGTGAAATGTGTACGAAATGAAACAATCAAAGTACTTGGGCACGGGACGCGTGGTGAGGATAAAACGAGGTGATGGTGCGTGAAAGCCCTAGAGCCACACATGGGATGTGCCCAGTTCCGTTCAGGTATTGAAGAAGAAAGGGGTGGGGAAGAAGAGAACGAGGACCCAGGAAGAGGAAGAGGGAGAAATTTTCCACTTGGTTAGATTTTAATCCCTCTGGAATTCTCCAGGCTGATCCTCCAAAGCCTCGAGGACTTAGTTCCAGCTGTACCTCTGCCTGGGGGCACTTTCCAGAAATTCACTGAGCATATTCCAAGGACAACCTCAACTGCTTTCCAGCCAGTTCTTGGGCCACACCACAGAGGGATCTGATCCAGTCCCAACAGCAGCGGTGTATTGCAACCTGGTTCTCGAGTGGGTGGGGCTCCAGACAGGGAAGTTCCCTGGATCCGGAAGCCCTGAACCTGATGGCCACGCCCCCTTTCCCACACCCCATGCAGAATCGTTGCCCTGCACCAGACATCCACCGAGTGTGCCTGGCGTCTGAGCCTCTAAAAGCTTTGAACTGCATGTTTATTGGTAATAAAATTAAAACGAGTACAATAGAAAAATGATCACGTGCTGGTGATGAGACCAAACACTGATGACGTTGGTGAAACGTCTTTGGAAAAATCCATCAGTAGCTTTAAAATATTCCCTTTTTTGTTTTTACTCCATCGTCTCCGGTTCTTTCAAAAATTGATAATCTTAAAGATTTTTTAAGAGCTTTATGTAAAAGATGTTCGTCATGGGATACTAACAAACGTTTGAAAAATTTAGGTATAGAAATATGATAAATTTATTGGATGGCTTAGTCATTTTTAATTGTTTAAAATTTCCTTGTATTTTCCGTTTATATATTTTTAATGAGCGTGTACTGTTTATGATGTGTCTATATAATTCCTATATTATGTGGTGTGTGTGTGTGTGCATGTGTTTAGGGATCTCAAAACAACCAATTACCCATTCATTCATTAACTCATTCACTTATTAAATATTTAGTGTGTACCTACTATGTGCCATGTTATATGCTGTTCTGAATATTCAATATTAAATAACATTTCTTACTTTCGAGGACCTTATGATCCAGTATAACAGACAAATGCTGGACCATGGCATACGCTATAAAAGGTAGGATCACTGGAATAAACATAAGATGATGATTCAGAGAGCACAGAAGAAAAGCGTCTGATCGATTGGAAGATCACAGTAGGTTTCCTGGAGTGAGGGCCCTCTAAGCATAGTGCTTGGTGTACAGCAGATGCTCAATAGACAGATCTGAGTGAATGGCATCTGAAGGGCAGTAGGAGAAACCCTTTCAAGCCAGAGGAACAGTGGGTGCTACGGGTCCAGAAGCAAGAATATAGAACATTTTTAGGGACAAGTTTTCCAATACGGCTGGAATTTGGAGTTGAAGATAGAAAAGTGACAAGACGTCAGGCCAAAGGGATGAGGAGGGACAAGACTATGAAAAGCGTGACTGTCACGCTAAGGAGTGTGACCTCAATGCTGAGGAGAATGGGCAGTGAGGACAGCACCAAGCTGCCCCTGTGAGAAGGTCCTGGACAGAATAACACCTGCATTGACAAGGGACGACCCCAGACGTGTGGACAGAGTAGAGACTGTTTTAGTCATCCAGGAGGCCTGAACTCAGGAGCGTCACTACAGACGGAAAAAGGAGGAATGGAAGAGATCGTAAGAAGACAGAGTCCGCAGGGCTTGAGGTTTAACTGAATATGACATAATATGGACAGAGCGGAATCCAGGCGTCTGGCAGCAAACGGAAGCCGTATGGGATCTGCAGTATGGACCTTGCACCAACAGTTCCTAAAGCCTCGGGTAGGGGGCTCGGGTTCCCATGGCACGTGCTCCTGCCCACATTACCTCCTACCTTTTCCCTCAAACCACACCCATGGCATCTTTGGGACTTCTCCACCGCCAGCTGACAAAGAGAAAACTCAGGCCTGATTTACTTACTGATGGTTCTGAAGAAAATTCAGGCATGAAAAATGGACTGCTACCATGTGACAGACCCAATCAGGAGTGTCACTGGAAAAGAATTGGGGAAGAAGAGCCTCCTTCATGATCGTGGACGGGGCGTGGATCCCCGACTGCCCTCAAATCTATCACACCTGTGCTGTGCTCAGCGCTTTGGGATGATGGCCCCCTGGATGTGGACTGTATTACTCCGCTTCCTTTCTGCTTCGGTTTCCAATTGAGTGGAGCCAGTGAAACCCGGGCAGGACATCGGATGGGGAGAGAAACGGTATTTTTTCACGCTCTCCATTTCACTTCGGGTCCCCGGCAATAGCTGCGCCCTCTATGATGAGCTCCTGCCCAATGCTTCTCCTCCACTGGGCTCCGGCAACGCCATTTCCTGTCCTCGCCTCTCAAACCCCACAGGTGGCGATGGTTTCCCACCGTCGCTCGTCCCTAGGTGTATCAACAACCATCGCTGGTCTCCCCAGCTCTGCCCACGCCTCTGCAAGTCCTTGCTCCAGCACAGTCTTTTCATTGAAACCACCCAGGTAAATTCTGCTTCCTGATGGGACCTGGCCGGATACCACCCTTTCATCCTATGCGCTGTGGTTTTTAACCCATTTTCCATCTCTTTGTCTTATGTTGTATTTGGAGAAATTTCTTTAGATCTAGTATCCAGTTTACTAATTCTCTCTTCAGCTATATGCCTGTTTTCATTTCAACGGTATGTTTTTAGTTTTAAAGATGATATTTTTTAAATATCATTTTTAAAAATCGGATTATTTTTATAAACTGCCTGGCTATTTTTTATAGTCTTCTTTTCCTGTTTGGTTTATTCCTTCCGTTTTATTAATTTATATTTGCATTAGGGTCATACTTTTACCTTTTTCTGAAAATTATCCTCTAACAAGGCTAAGTACAGGGTGCCACAGGAGCATAGGGTGGGAGGCTGGATCTCACCAGGGGGCTAAGAAAATGCCCCTGGGAAAGATGTTATAGCTGAGAACTGATACAAATGGTGCCCAGCCATTTGTATCCAAATTACTGGACTCACCCCTATTGGTGGTTTGCCTGGAGAACCCTAACACACACCCTTTAAATCCATCCTCTACTGACATAAAAGAAATGAGTTCATGGTATACATAGGAGTCTGCATCTCAACCTTTTTCCTACTTAGCAACATATCATGGGCATCCTTCCAGGTCAACAGGCTGAGATCTAACTCATTCCTCTCAGGTGCCACACAGTGAGCCATTGTATGGACGGACCACAGTTTAGTTAGGCAGAGGACAGACAGACGCAGAGGCTGCTTCCGGTTATTTGCTCTCGGTTACATTATCTGCATCAGGCTTTTAAGAAACAGATTCATACGCTGCCCTTGTCTTTTATTCCCAAATGCATTTACTTAGAATCTACCGAAAATTTACCCTATCGGATTTTGCCAGCTGCCACTTTAACAACAAATAGCCTGTATTTAAAGCCAAATGTGTCTGACAGGTGCCACGATCCGAGCGAAAGTTCTGTTTGCAGGGATCTGAGACACACTCGCAGCCAGCTGCTCTCCCGGCCCTTCCCGTGAAGCCAGGCACGTACGGGCATGTCATTTAATCTCTTAGGTAGGAGGCCTGAGACAAAAAGTCTCCCTCTTTTTCCCAATTATATATTTTTCCAATAAACCACTATGTTTGATCCAAATGCTAAGAAGACAGGCACCTAGAAAATACTTATAAGTTAAAAAATGAATGAACCATGTTTGCCTTTCACCCGCTGGTTATTTCATGGCGAGCAGAGGTGTCTTTGCCTGGTCCACGGTTTGCGAGGACCCCAGCTCCCACCTCGAGCCAACGTGAAAGGCTGGAAGGAGGACGGGGGACTTCAGGGCACTGATGTCATCACACTGGTATTCTCGACCCAGCCCATGAAGCGAATTCACTGGCATCTGCTGAGCTGCGGAATATTTCACATAATGGGAGGTCACGCAGATGTCCAGGCGATTAGTAAGATGACCCCAACAGCTTCTCTGCGCAGAGAGAAGTGTCTGCGGCCACCGTCACCGTTGCCATTTCTACTCCAGCCTTCTGGAATCTTCGGAGCTGGTCTTTGTTTAAATGTTTCTACTTATCTGAAATAACCACAACTCATTTTTACAATTATATATTACTCCGGTTTATTAAATAATGAAATAAAGTTTATGCCACATATTCCAATGTTTAAAGAGCTCGAAGTATAAAGGCTTATGAAAATTTTATAGATTTTATATAATTAAACTATTTCAGTGCAAGAATAAATACGAAGAACAAGAGGTGTTTTTTACACCACAGATCAGCAACATTTAGCATCAATGATTACACAAATCCACAAGCAAACAAACAAAAAAAAAATCCGTCTTTTTTCATAAAAGCTAAAAATCCTTTTGCCACATTTAAGCTATACCCAAGGGGACGGGGGACTTATAGCCACAGCCTTGAAAACGAGAGGACCAAATCTCCCAAGTCTTTCGGTTCCTTCTTGGTTAGAAGCTTCAGCAAGCAGGAAAAACGAGAGACCGAGATCCCGTTCTGTAAAGTGTTTACATCTACATTGAAAAAATACTGTATTTTTGTCTCTAAAACATGCTTAAGTTTTAGTGAGGTTTGAATTTCTTTTCATTCTCCATGAACATGTACATAATTTTAATCAATCGATGTAATGAATTTCGCATGACATTTACTCATAGACAGTATATGTACACTTAAAAAATAAAATGTTTTCTATATCAAAAAAATCAAGAGTGGTTCATAGAAAGTAATCCTTTAAACTCAAAGAACTCAAAGGTGGAGGCCTTTCTACAGAGAGCCCTGACCACGTCCACGGAATGTTTTGAAAGAAGGAAAAAATCTCTTTCTAAGACGGGGTCCCTACCAGGAGTGAGGCCCGAATGAGCTTGGCTCTCCAGAGTCACCCCGAGAGCCAGCCAGGGCACTGGGACTTCCCGTTCGTCTTTAAGCATTTAACACCTACTGGCCACTCGCGCCCCTCCTCTTTCTTCCTTCTCTTTGTAATGGGGGTCTGAGCTCTTACTTTTGGAAAAAAAAAACAAAAAACCTGTGTCCCTTCTATTGTGCTTCAAGGCAGGAAGCAGCCCAGGGGCTGGACAAGTTCCCGGCACATCCTGCAGAAGCCTCAGCCTGGAGGTCAGGCCTCCGCAGCCACCCCCACTCCCTCCCACCCCCCACTCGTCAGTGTGTATCTGAGTTCTCCAAGGGAAGGACGGAAGGTACTCAAGCCCACATACTCCCATCCCTTTCCTGGGGCTGTCTTCTAGAAGTGTCAAGTTCCTGAGACTCACAGAGTCACTTTTATTTTGGAAAGAATAAGGTAAAGACAAGAAGGGAGAAGGAGAATGATTTCTCTCGTGCTGAGAAGATGTGGCACACCTCTTATCAGAGCCCAGATAAACAGGTGCAAGACTGAAGAAATCGCTTCTCAGATTTCATGCGCGTCTCTCCCATCCAAACTGATCAGGAAGTCCAAGACGGAATATTTTACCAAACGTGACTCGAACAAAAGTAAAAACTGGGAAATCTGGAAAAATCAACTCTGATACAGAGGCGACATTTTGCTACTGGATGCTGTGACACCTGACCCGACACAGCCGTCTCTTTCACAAAGGCCCCACTCAGGACTACAACGGGTGTCCCCGGAGCGCGGACTTTGTCCCATGTCCACAGACTGTCCATCCTGAGATCACAGCTGTGGGACAGCACCAGCAACACACCTGTCCTGCAAGTCAAGCAGTAGCAACTACTGTTTTCTTCATTTGACCCTCAACGCTGTTAGATGTTATTATCCCCGTTGACAGACTGGGAAATAAACTTCGCTAAAAGTCAGAGAGCAAACTGCAACGTGACCTAAGACAGAACCCACGCTGCCTGAAAGCCTCCCACCAACACGCACCCACGGTGTCACACCACCGTGAGATGAGACTTAAAACTTTGTAACAATTCCTCACAAAGGTCGAGTGTTCAGAGGCTTAATGTCACTTATTGTAAGTGAAATACGCTGCCAGAATAGGAAATTACAAAGCAGTGCAATGTCCCAGGGACCCGTCTCCTGCACTGTTGATACCTGTGGCGGGAAAGTCCAGGTCTCCACATGCGGAATTTCTTCAGCTGACAAGCAGCAAAGGACCCCTGACGACGTGCGGGGACAGTAAACCGTCCTGGGGGGGGCCTGCCCCTCCTGCCCCCGAGGAGAGCACCGTGCAGTCCTTGGCCTTGCAGTTGCTTCGGCAGGAGACGTGCGGTCCACGTCCCCTCTGCTGTCAAAGGTCACCGACGCTCAGGACTGGAGCTTGCACAACGCGGGGTGTCCACACCGAGGCGCGGCAGCCCGAGCAGCGTCATCCCTGGGTCCCACCTCAGGAGCCGGGAGGAGCCGAGCGGTGAGCAGCAGCGAGGAGCCGCGTGACACAGGAAGCTTTACTGTGGGAACTTAGCACTTGCAGAGGGGGGGGGGTGTCTCATGCAGCCTGGACTTGTCACAAATCCAACTTCTTCAACTGCTCATATGTCACAAAGAACTACAGTCATCAGTTAAGGCTGACAAAGAAAATGTCATCTCCCCGCCAACGCATAAAAACAGACAGACCCACAAAGAGACCCCTGGCTAACAAATACGTCTGGGCAGCATGATGGAGTCACAGGGGCTCCATTCTGACCATCCCGGAAGATCACCCCGTGCCCCTTCCCGAGGGCACCCGGGGACAAGAGCACAGCTGAGATGCACAGCCCCTGGCAGCAGCTCTGGGACTGCCCTGCGCGCCTAGCGCTTGCAACATCACTGGACTGGGAGGACCACAGAACGGTACATTCTGTGTGACAGAGAAACACTGCAAGCCCTGGGGAGCTGTCCTCAAGGGTGTCCGCAGGGCAGGCTCCCACGGGAGGGAGGCGCTGGGAGGGAGGGAGACGAGAGGACGTTGAAACCGAACCCCCGACCTTGTAATTCTGCCCCTTCCCGGCTAATCAACCGCCACTTCTCACTACCCGCCACTTTGGCAGACGGGAAATAGCACTGCTTGGCCAAATAATTCTAGAGCTAATTACTGTTTCTCCCTAGGCACTCTCTAAAACAAAGATTCTAGAACACTGCTGCCAAACCACACCCTTCCCGGGGTGGCTGGGGATAGAAAGTCAACCCTGCCTCTCTCCGAAATCATAACTACTCCCATCGTTTAGAGCAGAATCTAAAGGTTTTTATTGCCACCACTACCTTTTAATGACGTGTTACATCATTAAACCAAGATTCACAGTGCCTAGCCCAGACTTCATACCTCCTGAAGAAGAAACTGAAGAGTTATTTCCTGACTCACGGGAACCTGCAAAAATAAAAACCTACTTCTAAATTATCTCATGACATGAGAGTTTATACAAACAACATTCTTTCTAGCTATACCTTTTCTCGAATCCACTGCAACAGAAGAGGATACAATGATATTCCAGGGACCAAGTCTCAACCAATTCGGCCAAAATCCTTTGTAAAGAGCAAAAAACCCTTCATTCTTCCACGTCTGTTATAAAAGGGGGAAAAGTTAATTTCTGACTTTCCAATTATGTCAAATGCTTTAATAATAGTATCTGGATGCAACTGATCTGTTTTTCCTAAAAATAAAATCCTGTTTGGAAGGAGTGTCTAAGAAATCATTGCCCTCTGCCTCCTACCAACCACAGGGCAGGTGAAGACTAAGGCTCCACGCCAAACCACCCCACGCCCAAAGCGGACGAACAGCAGCCGGATGAATAAGAAAGGAGATCAATTGCAGCCAGAGTCCTTCGTCTGATCTCCTTGACATTCGGCCCTCACAGCTCAGAAGGAAAGCAGCGAAGCGGTGGCGGTAAAGATGTCATTCAGAGCACCACTGCGTCACGTTGTTGGATGGATAAAAATAAGCATCTTTGCTTCGTTAAAGCAACACCTCAAGTCTGGGATGTGCCAGCAGCGTGCGGGAAAATGGAAACCACGAAAGCGGCCCCTGATCTCTGGCTGCTGAGAATCTTGATCTCTGGCTGCTGACAATCTAGTGGCGGGGACAGTCACAAACTTCTGTCCGCTCGTGAACAGCAGGGCCGGTGACTTACACCAAGAATCTCCAAAAGACTGATGTGATGTCTGGACGAAGGACATTCGGTCCAGTGTGACTTAACTGGAAGGAAGGAGACACAGCGCTGCTACGGTCGCAGGGACCAGGGCCGTTTGCTCGCCCTTCCCAGCAGAGCAAAGGCATAAAGAAGATGAGTTTTCGTTCCTGAAAACTCATCTCGATTCTGTATTTATAGAAATGAGCCCCTGGGTGGCAAAAGCTGTGCACCATCGCAGGGCTGTAGAGTGTCACTCACCTTACTTATAATAGTTACTTCTTAGTTTTAATAAGTAACATATAATACATAAATATATATATATATATAGGGCAGTTTCACTGACTGAAGCAACCCACAGAATGCTGAAGATTAAGTAAAACTTGCTTACTTCACGAGAATGTCCCTCGTTACTATGAATTATTCTAACAAGGCTATGCGCATTATTCCAGGCACTATGCCGTTCTAGGCATTTCTCAATTATTTCCACAATAACCCTATGATGTAGGTGCTATGACTGTCTCATTTCGCTTATGAGGAAACTGAAGTCTACAGTCTGTACCTTGACCAAAGTCACACAATTACAAGTGACAGATCCACAGGTCTGTCTTGCTCTAAATCCAGTGTTTTGAAATCATGATGAGAATCTCGTGAGGGGCAACATGGAAGCTGATGAGCTATGCGAGGGATTCGCGACCCTGTGCAGATAGTGGTTCGTTCTCACCTGTAACAAGCAATCCAGGGTCCCCGTGTAGCCAGCGCATCCGCCATGGCGAAGGACTCTCTGATTCATCATACGTGTCCTCACGACGTCGACAGGGTTGGAGGCCAGGGCTCCCGCCAGACCGCAGGTGAAGCTGGCACTGTGAAGAAGATACCACTGAAGAAACACCAAGCTCACTGCCATGGGGAGGGCAGGAAACGGCCTCCTCCCGAACTGCACGATAACACGTGACAAGACGGAACACGTCGGAACCGAGGTCCACATCCCTACGGCTACACAGAGCTCTTAAACGCCTGCGCGATTGCAGCGCCTTCTAAATTCCAGCCTCGGCGGGGACTACCTTGGAGGTTCTGGGACGCTAAGGAATCAGAGAAACACGGAGGAGCGGCCTCTGAGCCTGAGCCACCGCATCGGTTCACCTGCAAGCAGACCTCGGAGTAATTTCAGCCACATCGGGACCGTACTTTCGTCAGGATCAGAGAAGAGACTTTCCTCTCTGCGGTGCATGCTCACCAGGGTCTCAGGTTCCACGAAGCCTCCGGTCCCACAAGACGGGCCGCAGACCACACCTGGGATCGGCTACCTGGGATCGGCTACCTCGGAGCAGCGCTAAGCTCTGGGCCAGATCGTCCTGTGCGTGGAGGCCTGTCCCATGGTAAGGTGCGTCCCAGCTCCCGGGCCCCGACCTGGGAGATGCCAACAGCGCACCCCCCTGGTCAGAAAGGGAATCGTCTCCAGAAATTTCCAAGGATCCCAGAGGGGCAAAAACACTCTCAGTGGATTAAACTATGATACATCCACACTGATCTACAGCTATTAAAAATAAATAGCGTCTGTGTGTGTGTGTGTGTGTAATCGAATTTTAAAAAGCAAGAAAGACAAATACTGCATGGTATCACAAAGGGAATCTAAAAAACCAAAAACTTGTCAAACTCATAGCAACAAAAACTCATAGAAAAATGGCTGCCAGGGGCTGGGGGTGGGTGAGATCAGGAGGCTGGTAAAGGGTACACTCTTCAGTGTGAGAGGGATCAGGTCTGACAATCTGACGTATATAACATGTCACTGTGGTTGGGGACATCGCACTGAATTACTGAAATCTGCTGAGAGCGGAACCTAAATGTTTTCACACACACACACACACACACACACACACACACACACACAGTAAGAATGTGAGGTGACACGTGTTAATTAACTGGATGGGGGTCCTTTCGAAACATGTATGTATATCAAATCATCATGTTGTACACTTTAAACATCTTTCAATTTTACTTGCCAATTATACCTCAGTAATGCAGAAACAACGAAAAGAATCAAAATAAAAAGCAAGTAGGGACTACAAAGCATGATCCTGTCTGCGCAATAAAGGACATGTAACATACCTTCGCAGACTTATTTGCACATGCATAGAAAACTCTTGGAAGGTGCTCATCAAACAGGTGACAATGACTTAAGGGATAAGGACTCTTACTTTGTCCCGGTTTACACCTGCACTGCAACTTTTCAAATATGAGACTATAATGTTTTTATAACAAGCTTTAAAATTCCTATAAATTTGCAGCAAATTTCCACCCTGAACTCACGTCTACACAAAATATTAATTTAAAAAGCCATCAACATACAGGAAGTGAGTGTACACAGTGTCTCCCATCAGGCCGGAGAGAATCAGATGCTTCTTGGTGAGGTCATAGGCTGGCAGCTCCACGCCGACGACAATCGCGGCCCTCTGAGCAGTAAGGGACACGCCCTGGGTAAAAATATTAGTAATAAAGATTCAGATCGCTCTCCGAAGAACAAGCCTTGCAAATGTGCAGAGGTCCTACCTAACTATGGCCAGTTTTCACGTTCCTACTGGGACGTGGAAATTCAGGGTGACAAAGCAGAAAAGACCAGCGTGTAAGAAGTCAGACGCTCCAAAGTCGAATTCTGATTCTGTCACCTTGGTGTCACCTTGGCCACACCCTGGCCAGAATGAGTCCCCTCTCAGAGCCTCCAGTTCCCTCATCCACACAGAGAGGATGGCGCCAGACGACCCGTAGGGTCTGTCCTGTGAACCGACGAGTCACTAGAATAATAAACAGCCCTCCATACCAGTGCCTGACTGTAACAGCCTTGACTTAAGAGTCATGGAACCATATCGATGTTCAACCTTCATAGAACTTTTTTTTTAATTAATTAATTTATTTTTAGGCGAGGCAACCCTTGGTTGACCTCACAGATTGCAAGGCCCTTGCCAGCTTACAATACCTCACAGATTGCAAGGACCTTGTCAGCTACAATCCCTTGTTTTTTTATGTTTTACATCTACAGCACCTCGTCTTCATCGGTGGTCTCCCATCCAAGTACTAACCAGGCCCGACCCTGCTCGGCTTCCGCGATCAGACGGGATCGGGCTTGTCCGGGGTGGCACCTTAGCTTCCGAGATCAGACGGGATCGGGCTTGTCCGGGGTGGCGTGGCCGTAGACAGAACTTCTTATGTGTGAATTATTCAAAACGGATGTTCAGATCACGACACATTCCTTATATTTCCATTTTATAGGTGAGGAAATTAAGGAAGACGATACCTTCGAGGGCAAATGTCATTCTCCTTCCCTCCCCCCATTGTACCATTCGGGTGAAATAAAGTGATGGAAACGGGAAAAACAAACTCAAAGCAGGGCAGCGGGCCCCATCGTGCTCACCTTCCACAGCCCTCTCGCCCCCTCCTGCTGGTAAATGTTCACGAAGTTGCCTATCATCCCTCCCGGAACCGTGTTGCTCTGGGCCTGCATTCGTATCTAGAGGTCATTTTAAAGACGAGCGTGAGAAGGAGACCAGCACATTTCTCCCCAAATGCAGATCCCTGAAAATCGTCCCGTCTGTTCTTTAATCGCCATTTGAAAAAGCCATAACATAACTATTACTATGACGCTAGTTTAAAATATCCTCCACAGACTAAGAATGCGTAAGCACTGGTTCTTAGGCACTTTGGATTTAACGAAAAGCATCTAGCAGACTCCGGAAAGTCCTGTATCTAGCGGCTCTTTGCAAGGGTCGAAATGAAATTAATTTTTTTTTTTAAATAGTCTTTTGAAAAGGAAAGAAAATGGCCTATTCCCCTACAGGCTGCTGAGCAGGCACGGACCACTGTGTTCCTTTCACCCGTTACTCCAAGACACTGTTAGTTCCGACCAGCTGAGCCAAAAGGTGTGCGGACGAGTGGGCCACGGGACAGCCCAGGACGCCCGCCACACTGTTACACTTGAACTCACAGATGAACTTCACGACGGCCATGGAATTCACATGACCAAGATTCCAGCATAAAAATAAACGTTTGATGTAGCTCTCTGCATTTTTAAGAATGAAAAAAATCTCACTAAAAAATTGGTACCTTATTTTGGTTCAGGGGGCAAATATATTACCTGTAACTTCTTAAAGAGAACTGCTATTGCTACCCTAACATGGGAAAATAAACCAAAATACAGGAACTGCCTTTCTGTAGCCTTGAGATATGTTTTAGAGATTCATCGTATGGATAAGCAATCTTACCCCAATATAGGGTAAAATTATGGCTACAGGGCCTTCACGCACATGGTACCATCATGTGCATAACTGCAGTGAATTCAATAGGCTGCTGCGTAAAATTCTGACGCTGGTCAGAATCTCCCATTAGACCGAAGGCTGAGGGCCAAGGTCCTTGTCCTACTCATTTTTGGATTCTAAATGCCAAAAGAACACCGACTAGTACAAGGTAGAAGCACAGTGAATTCTGGTTAAATAACGGGGACAAAAAAATAAGAAAGAGGAAAATGTGAGAGGATTCGAAAGTAACTCACACCTAATTTTTCTTTTATTTAGTTCGTTGATTCCCCTGCCTTATTCCGAAAGGGATTTAAGAAGGCTGTATTCCTGGTATTGTCAACAAGGTCCCCTAACCTGTCACGTCTAACTGTGGAAAGTAAATATTTCCATTTGTATTTCCTGAAATTGAATTAATGGATGACGTATGCATTCAGAAATGGTCATCGACAAGCAGACTTCTGTAAAATCTGAAGCCCGCCTGTTTTTAATGAACCAATAAAACAAGGGAGATGTTCAATGAAAAATATAATTCAAATGCATCCAAGCCTAAATTGTTTTTTTCTGCTTAATCACCCAAAACCTCATCTCTAAAATGAGCTCTCCTTTTGAGATCATCTGTACCAGTGGCAAATGTACCCACTGGATATTTATGCTAGAGTCCTCATGGCATTTAAATTATAAACAGATTCACACACACCGAGTATGTGATATCTGCAGATTTTCATCATCTGCACATTGTTCTCAATAAGAAAACTTGGGGTGTGCCCAGAAGATACAGGGAACACTGCTTACTTTCAAAACGTCGGTTGGATTGGCGATGGCCGATGATATGACCCCAGAGAGGATTCCGCAGACCACATTTATCAGAAGGGTCTCATCTGTAAACAGAGACATATTATTCGATTTTTCATATACCAGAGCTCCTCGGGGAACTCAAGTACAGGTATAACTCATTTACCTACATTTTCCTCTAGAGAAAATGGAGAAATGTATGCGTCATGAATGAAACAATTTTAAAGAATTAGGAATTTTGCTGCCTAAAGGGATTCTGCTTCACAAAACTTCTTGCCATCTAAAAAGGAATGGGAATCGTCACACAAAGTAGTACCCATGTGCCACCCTGTATGTAAATGCTGGCCCTGCAGTGACTGAGATGAGGTGGATCTGGGGAAGGATGAAAAGTCTACTGTGAGGCTAACGTGGGGATGAAGTTTCCAAGCTCATCGGACATATTTAATCTGAAGCATCTCAGCTCCTGTTCATGGCGCTCACACAACAGTTGGCTGGTGCTCGTCCCATTGTAAAAAAAGATCAAGTTCTATGGGTTGAAGCGAAGTCGCAGAGTCGACCAGCGACACAGCATGAGAACTCGGTTCTTAACCCTGAGAAAGGTATTCGCTGCTTTCCTGAAATATCGGTGGTGATTCCTCTGACTTTAGAAAACTTTAAGTTGGCTGAACTGTAACGACACATCCTCTAGTCTAGGCATTTTAGAGATGAGGATGACTGATTAAAATGTTTGCTCCTTTTAACTGTTACTCCCCCAAATTCAGCTGATAACTGACCTGCTTTCAGCAGAATTAAAGTAAACTTTACACCCAGAGTTCTCGGCAGCAGCGGTAAAGTCACAAAGAAGATGAAGAAACCCTGACGCAGAGCCACTTGAATAAGGAAATGAACGACCCGCTTCCTGTCCCCAAGCGGAGGGGGCTCCCTGCTCACCTTCCGGGCGCCCCACGAACGCCCGCTTCAGGCTCTGGTAAGTGCCGATCTTGATGGTGCCGTAGGAGGCCTGGCGAAGGGTCGCAGGCGCGATCCTGTCGGAGCCACGCACGAGGGACAGAAAGTCCAAAATCACTTAAAATCCGCCGGGAGACCCACGCCAAGAGTTACAGCCACACGTTCGCCTCCCAAAATCGAACTACACCGAAATGGATTTCTTCGAATTGAAAATCCAACAAAAATGGAGCGTTTCAAAATATATGTAGGTGTAACACAGAAAGGATGTAAACGCTTGAGCAAATGATCAGCTCGCACGTGAACACTCAGCCCCCTACATTTATTCTCAGTGAAAGCCCAGAACGAGTGGGTGGTTCTACTTGTCCACTCGCGGGACAAGGGATCGACTTTCCTCCCTCAGCACCAGCGGCCCGGTGAGATCGGGCCTCCGGAAGCTTCTACCGCTCCTGCACTGCTCTCTGGAGCCCACCTCTCCCTCCCTGGGGCCCGTCCAGTCACCTCCTCTCCCTCCCTCCACCCTTCCTGACCCCAGACCCACTCAGTGGCATTTACACGTCCCCACTCTCTTTCCGTACCTCGTACTTTCTTCTCGAATTGCAAGCTGGCTCCCTCCACCCTCTCCATCAAAACAGGTGGCCAACTGACATCTCTGTTGCTAAACCAAATGATGCTTTGCGACTAGCAGCTTACACAACACCGTGCAGTATCTGCCACCGTCCACTGCGCCACCTGCAGCTGCCTCCTCTCTGAGCTGCCGTTCCACGCCCTCTCCCTTCTCTGTCCTCTGCAGCACCCCGCCTCTGCCGCTGTCCCAGGGGCTCCCCAGAACGCCGTCCTACGCTTTCTTCTCTCCCTGCTCCACACGCTGCCTGGGTGCGCGCATCTGCGCCCGGAGCTTTAACTGCTGTCTAAAGACCGATGACTCCTAAATTCACGTTTCCAACACGGACCCGAAGATACCTTCCCAGACACTTCCTAGATTTCTCAATTCGCAAGTCCTGCACCCGCTCCCCGGTCTGGCGACCCACACTGAACTGGTTATCGGCCCCGTCCTCACGATCACCTCCCCTCCTGCCTCCTAGGCCAGGGCATGGAGGCCCCATCTACACACTGGCCGAAACCAGAAGTCGACACATCAGCCGTGTCTCCTCCTTCCATACAACCCGCCTCATACACTAGGTCAAGTAACGGGTCAGTCCGGCCCTGAGTAGCCTTTTAGACCCAGACTGTCCTTTCTCTCCACCCAAGGCAACGCCTCAGGCCAGACCCTCGCCACGTCCGCTTCCTGCGAGAGGGCCTGAGTCCAGCCTTACGAGTCTCTAATTCTCTCTCTCCCCAGCACGTCAGTCCCTCCACTCAAAACCCTTTGGTGGCTCCTGTCTGCCACAGGCTGGCCCTCTCACAGGCACAGAAAGGGGCCGTCGTGAGCGCAGCAGGCTGAGGCTTCGGGAAGTCAGAGAAGCGTCCCTAACTCAGTCATGATCGTCGTTAAGTGAATGAATGTGGGAAGATGGAAACCCAGGGTTTTATGTGCAATTTCTCATATTTAAGGTATTGGCTCAATTAAAAAACAAAATTCTTCGGGGACTGGAGCGGGGAAGGGCCGTGAGGCGCCAGTTTGGGGTCTGGACAAAATCGAGGTGCTTCGCATGACCTGCGGCTGTCCACGTCCTAACCCGGTTCCCACTGCAGCTCCATCTCTTGCTAGCCGCCATCTCCCACGCTGTACCCACGCTGACTTACTCGGTTTCTAGAATGCTCCACGCTCTCTTGCCCATACTATGGTTCTGTACAAACACAGTTCCTCTCTCACTTCACCTGGCTAACTCTTCTTGATCTTTCAAGGTCAGAGCCGGTGTCTCCTGGATCGAGCAGCCCTCCTGGAACCCCCCGCCCCACCCCCCAGCCTGGGACTGATGCCTCCGCTGAGAGCCCGTGTACTCGTCACTGATCAGCAGCCCCCAGCACACAGCGGTCCCTTCGGTACAGTGCGCTGCTGCTGGGCCCGGCTGTCCTAGATCTTTCTCACCTTTCCCTGTTCCGCTCTGTGCCCTGCGAGGCGGGGTTTATGGACCAAATCAGCCATTCCCCCTGCCAGCTGACTTTCAGATGGATTCTGCCAGTAGAGCCAGTAGAAGATGAGAGGGAGGGAGGGGG
>NW_006437828.1:9914888-9920576 GCF_000325575.1 Pteropus alecto | reverse complement strand
AGGGGGGAGGGCAGTAGGGAGGGGGAGGGGGAGAAAGAGTTCCTCCTGCACTACTGAAGCATCCTTCCCTCCTTCCCTCCTTCCCTCCATGGCCACTGCTGGCTCCTTCCAGGCCAAGCTGAGGCTCTGCTAAATTATTCCTGTCCTTGGGTTGGTAACAATTTCTCGCTCTGCTGGTTTCTAAATATCTCAATATCCTTCGTTTGTTCCCTTAACCCTTAAGTAGCCCTTCATTAATCTCTCTTCACTCAAACCACCCAAATGAACTGTGTCCTGCAGGGCCTCTGACCAACACAGGCAGGGCCCTGTCTCACTCACGTTCCCATCCAGTGCCTACAGCACACTGCTCGTGAACTGTTGTATTAAAGAAACTGGTTCACTGCAACTCTCAGCCGGAGAGAACACTACGCCGTTTTCATTATGGCAGAAACCTTGGTAATTCAGAACGGCCAGGGGAAGGGCTATTTTCAAACTGAAAAACTAAATTACAGGATGTTTTTAAAACCAAATGTAATTCTGCATTATCATCTGTATTTGAATATTAAAAAAACAGTTTCACTACAATATTCGCTACATAAAATGCACATACAGAAAATAAAGTTGACATTAAAAATGAAAAATCCACCACGTTACTTGCTCTTTTCAAATACACGTGAAACTTTCGCTTTTTTCCTATGAACTCTCAGTCTGCAGTCTACTGGTCTGAAAGGTCAGCAGCGGGATGCAAGGGTCACTCACCCAGAATACAAAGCTTTCAGGCCTTCTTCTCTGCCTATCCTCACCAACGCATGCAACATTCCCCGGTACCTAATTTCTTTAAAGTTTGCATCGTTCGTCTGGCCTTGAATCTGGAGCCGTGTCTTCGTCAAATCAATTGGAAATGTGCCTTAAAATTTTGAAGAAAAATATTTCACTCAATGAAAAGAAATTCCACTAAACAAAGTCTACACAGTGACATGTTACTGATGAGACATTTAGACCACAATGTAAACTAAGAAACAAAAAGTGTCAGATACTTTGCAATCTTTTTTCTATTTACAAAAATTAGGAACCAAATATTTTTTTTTAAAAAAGCATAAGTATATTTTCCTTTCTTTATATTCCTACTTATGTTCCATCTTATTCTACGTAGGATTTGAGAAATCTGCATGGCTGTAGAAAGTAGATATCAATGGAATGATTGACAACCAGAAAGTACATTTTAAAATAAGTTATTTTTTGACATCTGTGAAGGCTAAAATTGGGTTCGACATGAATGAAGAGAGATAAGTTTCTAAGGATTTTCTCACTTTGTTCTATAGTCTGAAGTAAATCTGTTAATGTAGATAAAATGTTTAATACAGAGCCTAACAGTCCACCCAAATGTATCAAACTCACACTCGGCAAGCATGACCCGCTGTGTCTGTGGGAGAGCCCACCCACACAGGGAAACGGGGCGGGTGGTTAACGCGCCGCAAGCCTGGGCCTCACTGGCTCCTCGGGTTGGCCTGTCTCAGGCCAGCAGTGACTGAGCCCTGGCAGCGAATGAAATGTCCGGCCCAGCACCTGGCACTTGGCAGCTGCTCTGTTCAATCAATATTTGTTGAATGAATGATTCCAGGTGATAAAGGAATAAACAGGATCTGACGTGGACTTCAACAGGTGAGGAAGTCACAAGATGTGCATCAAGTGCGTATCAGAAAGTGACTACATAATGCCAGCCCATCGAATCGGGCTCGGGGAAGACCCTGGAACATCTCGAACTTCTTTACAGCCAAATGCATTCACAGAGGGGGCAAACTGAGGAAATGAGCAAGGCCGACTGGGACTGGCGTCATCCCAAACCGATCCGCCAAACTTCTGTTTGGTCAACAGATTCGACTTTCTCCCCATTAAACTCTGAACCCTAACTGCCAATAAGTAGCCAAAATGACTGTCCTAAAAGCATACCAAAAGGAGGAGGAAAATCTGAATTCTGAGATTACTGTTTCATAATCTCACACTCTGTGCTGAAACTGCGTTCACATCAGACAGCAAACCGTGACCTTGGGTCTTACCGGCCGTCACATGCGGCGGGTACCTTGGCCCGACCCCTGCCCGCGCTGCTTACCGCACTCGGCCGTGATGGAGGCCAGCCCTCCGTACACGAAGGGCTTCCAGTTGACGGCCGACATTCTCATCCCTGTCCCCTCTCCCGCTTCACAGAAACACGGTCTCCGACAGGCTTTTTCCTGGACACAAAAGTCAGACGTTTCAAAGTTGGAATTTCTCACATAGGCATTTCTTCTTGAAATCTGCATTTCATTTGGAAAACGCTCATCAGACACTATCACCGAAACCCCCAGCAACAATTCCCAACGAGTCGGGGATACCAGTCTTGCCGTAACAGAGAAGCATCCCTATCTACTGAGGCCCGAGTCAGCAACTACTAGTCTCACTTTAGCAGGTGCCTAATTCTCATTAGACCTTGAGCGACCCAACACGCTGATGCCTGGACATGCGTGTGCGAATTCAGTGCACTACAATAGAGGCGATTACCCAGGTAGTCTATTTTATCTCAAATCTCTTCTCTAACTTTTGCTGTTTGTCACCGTCTTAGTGGGTCCCTTCTGGGAGGGACTGAAATCCTCAGGTGCAATGGAGTGAAAGAACGCTGCCACCCAATGTCACACGGTGAACCGACAATTACTTAAAACTGCTGACGTGTACTGCTAGCTTACACTCTGTAAATAAATGGTAGTTCTCGTCTCTTACCCACGTGAGCAGCTGGGAGCTCGGGGTGAAGGAAAGAGGCAAACTTCTTGTTAACCTCTAGGGTTTTTTCCTTCATCAATATTGTCGACATCATCGTCAACGTCATCATCATCATCAGACAGTGCACATATGAATCTTTTTTTTTCAGAGTATTTTTACTTAGGTGAAATTCACATACTACAAAATAAACCATTTGGCCAAAAACTTACCGTGTCACCTACTAAGTGGCACTTACTACATTCGCAATGTTGTGCAAACACCACCTTCATCTAGTTGCAAAACATTCCATCGCCCACAAGAACACTGTTAAGCGGTTGCTCCCCATCACCCCCCGCCTTGCCCCGGCTCCCTCGGCTGTGACACCACCAGTGCGTCAAGCATCCATGAGGAACACAGGCCTCCTGATGGTTGTCCCTAACCTGGCTGTGGGGCTTCTTAAGCACCTGGACACCAAGGCCCTTCGACAGAAGGGGGACCTCAGGGAACCCTTAGCAACTGTGTCGTTACCGAAAATCAGTGAGTTAAGTAGATGATGGCCAGGTCACACCTTGGAACTCTTATCACCTAACTCGTTTTAAGTAGTTAATTTTCTTTTCTTTCTTTTTTTTTACGCCTACAGCACCTGGTCTTCCTAGGTGGTCTCTCACCCAGGTACTAACCAGGCCTGACCCTGCTTAGCTTCCGAGATCAGACGAGATCGGGAGTGTTCAGGATGGCATGGCTGTAGACATAGTTCATTTTCAAAGATGACAACACCGTTCGTTCTTTTAGTGGTTTTTTTCCTACAGTGAATATATATGTGTCTATGTATACACATGCAGACACACACACAAATATATGCAAAAGATATCCTCCAAATGGCAGCAAAAATTTATGGGAAATGGGATTATACTAATCTCTAAAAACAAAACGTTTTTTGAAGACTGTACTGTCACATGACCTCATGCCATCTCACTGATTAACTTCCTGGTTTCCTGCCATTGTTTTATTTATTTATTTATTTTTTTGCTAGGTTAGTTCTAGTGAGAGTTGCCTTTTTCTTCTGTTTGGTGTTGATATTAAGTTTTTCGTTAGATTAAAACTCAAAGGTTCTGGGTTGCATTCACCTGTAAATACTCGACTAGAGCCCGAGTTTGTCGTGGAATTGCCTCCCGCATGCTCGAAGTCACATGGGACAGAGCACACACGCACAGTTCCCACTCAGATGTCCTGCCACAATAAATGATCTTCACAAACGAGTGTCCACTCCCGCATCCTTGGTTAAACTATAATAAAATAGCTTCTATTCATTCAATTACAGTTTTTAAAAATTAGCTAGGAAGACGGTAAAAAAGCGTTCGGATTCTTCTCCTTTCCTTTGGGAACGCCGAGAGTCGATCCCTGAGCAGGTAAGAACTATCGCGCTCTCCAGCTCAATGTTTACTGAATCAAAGAACAGCTCGGCTTAAACAACAACCAGAGAAGCATGTGTAGTTAGTTGGTCAAACATCCAAACAAGAAGAGGTTCTAGCAAAGACTGGAATTTCCGGTAAGCCATCCTGACCACAGCCAGCTGGGACAGGGTTTCGGCTTATCTTTGGCTGAAATCTGCTCGGCACACTAAACTTTTTGTTTCTGAGCTCTCCTTGGAGGGTCCTGCCTCAGACCCAGCTCTGCTGAAGTGCAGAGACTGACAGGCCAACAGTCAGGGGGACTGATGCGTCCTCAGCAATCACGACTGTCCTGGCTGCATCTCAGCCCGAGAGCCAGGGAAGAGATTACGACTTGGCAAAAATTCCAGCGTCAGGTGTAGCCACGGTCAGATCACTTCCCTCTCTGAACTTCTCCTGAGGTGAACCCTCAACCAGACTAAAACCCAGTGACCACTTCCCTGGCCTGCCTTCGGACCAGAATGTTACTAACAGCTGTCATTATTGAATACGTTATGTTTTCCCCTTAAAGGACTTTATTTAATCCTTACAACACTATGAACAGGTACATTACCCACATTTCACAATTGAAGAAATACAGCCTGAGAGGAAAAGTGACTTTCCCTAGTCACACAACTACGAAGTACTCAAACTAGGGTCTCCACGAAGGAATACATGCGTTCTTCCACGTACTACAAAGCCAAATGCTGGTTTTCAAAGACTGCGAAAAATCATCGGTGGGTGGGAGGGTAGGGAATTCTGAACATGCAGAATAAATGTGAGATTTTTCTGCAGGATAAATACAAAACTCTATTTTTTAAAGCGTTTACTGAGTGGAAATGTCTATACAACTTAAGAATCCCAAAGGATTCTCCCTGCACTTGGGAAATATGCTCAGAATGACACTGTCCATTAGCCTTTCTCCTTTCCTTATTTGTACAGCTGCAGAGAGAGGTAATTCAATACAGTAATTGCTACTGGAACTTCTGAAAGCTTTCCAAGTTTTTCTCACATAATTAATTCTGGGTAAATTTTTCACTTTTACTGGTGTTCCCGTTTCGGTGTGCAGTCTTAAACTGTAATCACAGTCTAGATACTTCTGCGCGCTCACATACCTTTGCTCCCCCCCGCCAGTACTGCCTTTCAGGGACTTTTCCATCGTGAGATTTAAAAGGAATCTTGGAAATCATCTCATGTCGCACAGATTTACTGAGCCCAGGGTCACAACACTTGGCAGCCGCAAAGCCAAGACCAAAATTCATGCCTTTCGACCCTTCTCACTGCATGGGGATGAATCGAGGCTCTGCAGGCGGTCCCGACATTGTTTTGCTGTTCTTTGGGCGGAAACGATAATGCTCATCATTGCAACACCTTTTCATGAAATTACTTACTCCGAGAAAGGTGCTAAAATCCCGAGCTACATGAACTTCCCGAGCAAAATGAATTCAGCCCGTCCTCGCGAACGGGCGCCAACCTGGCGAGTGCCGGGGGCCATTCGAAGCTCAGCGGGCCGGGTGGCCGGAGGGGTGCGGAGGCCGGCGGAGCA
>NW_006437828.1:9885866-9914255 GCF_000325575.1 Pteropus alecto | reverse complement strand
AGCCACCAAAAAGGAATCTTCGCAGGGTGCTGATTCTCTTTGTCCACTGAACCTCCACTGTCAGAACTTGCACTGTTTTTAAAATTTATTTTTACTTTTCGATTACAGTTGATATTCAATGTTATGTTTCCAGTGTATAGCATAGTGGTTAGACATTTTTATAACTTATGACGTGACACCCCTGATAAGTCTAGTACCCACCTGGCACGACACATGGTTATTATAGTTTTGACTACATTCCTTCTGCCGCGCTTCACTTCCCCGTGACTTTTTTGTAACTACCAACTTGTTCTTTTTAATCTCTTCCTGTTATTACCCATTCCCCCCAATTTCCCCTCCCATCTGGCAACCAAGATAAAGCGCATGTTCTCTTTATCTATGAATCTGTTCCTGTTTTAGCTTGATCATTTACTTTGTTCTTTCGCTTCTACACATAAGTGAGATCATATGGCATTTGTCTTTGTCTGACTTATTTCACTAGCATAATACCCTCTAGGTCCACCCATGTTGTCACGTGTAGCAAGAGTTCATTCGTTTTCATGGCTGAGTAATATTCCATTGTGTATATGTACCAAATCTTCTTTATCCAGCTGTCCATCAATAGATACTTAGGTCGCTTCCATATCTTGGCTACATAAATAATGCCGCAGTGAACATAAAGGTGCATGTATCTTCTCGAATCAGTGTTTTGGGTTTCTCCAGATAAATCGGGATTGCTGGATCCTATGGTGGTTCTATTGTTAATTTTTCGAGGAAACTCCACGCTGTTTTTCGTAGTGGCTGCACCAATTTTGCACTTCCTTGTTCCTTTTTTATTTTTTTAAGCTTTTTAGTTTGAAAATTTACAAACCAACCCAAGAGTTGAAAGAATAGTACTGTGAATAGTATGTCCTTCCTTAAACGTCAACATTTCACATTTGCCTTCTCTCTCATGATATAGGCTTTTTCCTCTGAACCACCAGAAAATTGCAAACAACACTGTTTCTCCCCTAAGTACCTCACCATTATCACATGCAAGAAATTTAACACCACTATCACATGCAAGAAATTTAATACCATTTCAGTTGTATCATCCAGTATACCATCTATATTTAAATTTCCTCTCTTGTCGCAAAATGTCGTAAACACACACACCTTTTTTTTAATTCAGGATCTCCCCGAGAGTCATTTGTCACATTGGATTTCATGCTTCTTTACAGAAACTCCTTTAGTTACTACTCTGCTACCAGGACTTTCACTTAAAAATAAAATCTTGCATAACTTTGGCATATTTGAAAAGCCCAGGCCAATCATTTTTGTGGACTGTGTCAGTCTGGATCTATCGAATTGTTTCCTCATGATTAGACTCAGGTTAAACTTTTTAGTAAGAGAAGTAGAAGGTGACGTCGTATACTTCCACCGGGAGGCACGGTTTTGTCCCAGTACCCATGATGCCATGGTCAAGGTGTGGTCCGGCGATCTCCCACAGAGACACCTACCTCTCTCCCTCTGCAACAGGTAACATCTGCAGCGATAGGGCTGAAACTAGTATTTTCACCCGGCCGGAGGAGCACACACTGACGAACACGTACCGCATCAGTTAGAAAGGAATTCTCTAGTTCTGCCATCCCTTCTATGTGTGTTAGCGGTCATTCCTGTCCAAAGGAGAGCGCCCTCCCCCTTGGCCTCCTTTTCTCTCTTTTCCTTTTCTCCTCATCCTCGTCCCCTTCACGACTCCGTTCCCCTCTCCTCCTTCCTGAATAAGGGTGTGGACTCCTAGATTCTATTTAATTCAGTTATTATAATCAAATACCATTATTATTTTGGATGCTTAACTTGCCTGTATTTGGCCAGTGGAAGCCTTCTGCCTGGTTTCTTTGTCTTTACATATATCCTTTCAATCTTTGAGTACTTCTTTGCTTTATGACCCAAGACCTACTAGCTCTCACTGTACTTTCGAGAAACCCTAGTTCCTTTTCGTAGGAAACAGCCTTAGAAAATTAGATCTGAGTACTTGCTGTGCTCATTACTACTGGGGTAGCATTTCTTACAGGCCCTTTCAATGGACGAAGCATATATATACTCACATTGATATAGATATAAAACAGTCAGCAGTACACGCTTCGCCCACTGTATGTAAATCATAAGTTCATACTGATGCCTCCAATGGGAAATCCAGCAACATAGGGTTTATCCTAAGCATCCGCTTTCTGCATTTGCATTTTCCTTCTTCCTCGGTGAAAACCCCATTTCATGTCAGCATCAACAGATTTATCCTACAGCACACACAAAGCAGTCGAGACTTACACCTCAGGACTTCCACCAGCAACAAACCTTCTGAGTTCGAGATATCTTTGCGGTTCTTCTTGTCTTTATGATATGTGGGGGAGGAAGAAACTTTCTTCTACCCTTGGGGTTCTTTGGGCTGGTTTCATAGACATGAGACAGATCAGCAAGAGAAAATGGCCAAATTCAACTGCATACACGTGTATGAGAACCACACATCCGTGAGAGTGCCAGAGACCCCACCCGCGGGAGGGTCAGAGCCCCCCACACGTGGGAGAGGTTCCAAGTCAGGGAAAATGACGTGAGGTCCATCTGGCATTCTGAGCTCTGGCTGCGGTAATGTGCCTTGGACTTCAAAGCAGGTAAAAGGTCGTTGCAGGACAAAGAAGCGCAGATGGTAACTGGAAGTTTGCCTCACCCTTTGCATAGGTCATAAAGGTCATCTCTGATAATCTCTTACTAGGGCAAGGTCCCTAAGTCCAGTCCATTTAGGTAGTTAAGTGCGGGGAGGGCAGAAATTTCTCTCGAGTCACCAGGGTCTTCGTTGCCTTTTGCTCAAAACAATCCACACACCACAGCAGGGCATCTTGGGGTGACTCGTTCTGAACCCCACAGGTACAACCTTCTAAACAGTGTGCAGTTAGAGCGCTGGGTTCAAAGCTACTTAAATGAATCGGCTTTTCAATATAATTGTTATTAATTTAGTATTTTTATTTGCATCAATTTTAGAGTTCGCTTTTTTCATCCTTTTTATTCAATTACACTTTTTGCATGCGTAAAGCAGTCACACGGTGCAAAATAAAATCTTACAAACGTTGTACGCAAAAGAGTCGCACTCGCCTCCTGTCCCCTGTACTGTCCCCACTCACCGCTGGCCATGAACCATTTCCAATAGTTTCCAGTTTATTCTTCCATCCTCCCAAAGTAAGAATATATATCTACATATTTGTTAGTTATCTGTTGCTGTATAACTAAGCTTAGCAGCTTCGAGTGACAAACATTTATTACCTCCTGGCTCCTGGGCCGGAAGTCCAGAGGGGCCGGGCAGGTACCTCTGGCAAGGATGCAATCAAGGTGCACTTGGAGCCCCCACAGTCACCTCGAGGCTCATCTGGTGGGGACGGGGAGGACTCGCTCCCAAGCTCCGTCAACCTGGCTGTTGGCCTCGGAAGATCGTCTTTCAGGCTCACTCGTGTGGCTGCTGGCCGACCTCAGGTCCTGGTTGGCTGTCAGGCGGAATATCCGTTTCCTGGGGCTGCCGTAACGAGTCACCACAAACTGGACAGCTTTAGAAGAACAGGAATTTATTCCTTCACAGTTCTGAGGACTATAAAGTCCAGAGTCAGGATGTCCACAGGGCCCTGTCCTTTCCACGGGTGCTGGGGGGACCCTTCCCTGCCTTTCTCCCGGCTGCTGGCAGTGGCAGCTCTCCTCGGCGTCCTTGGCTCATGACTGCGTAACTCCAGCTTCTGCATCTGCCTTCACATGGCGTTCTGCCCTCTGCATGCATCTCTGTGTCCTAATTATAAGGACACCGGTCATTGGATCAGGGCCCACCCTGACCCAGCATGACCACATCTGAACTTGATTGCATCTGCAATGACCCTATCACCAAAAAAAGGCCACATTCAGAAGTCCAAGGTGGGTTAGGACTTCAACACACATCTTCGGGACTCACAGTTCAACCTTCAAGGCTAGAGATGCCAGTTTCTCACACTGTGGCCTCTCCGTAAAACCGCTCATAACGTGGCAGTTTATTTTGCCCTACAGAGGGGGTGCAGGGGGTGGAGGAGGAAGAGAACAGAGAGAGAAAGAGAGAGAGAGAGACAGATTCCAAGATGGGAGCCACAGTCTCTCTGTAACCTAATTTACGACGACATCCCACTACATTTGCTGTAATTCTATTTGCTAGAAACGAGTCAATAAGTCCAGCCCACACTCGGGGGCAAAGTTTACACAGGAGCATGAAAAACAAGAGGCAAGTTTGCTCTCTATCACTATATATATTTTTTTTCTTACCTCTCCTTTCTCACATGAAAGGCAGCGTATTTAAATTCCACCTTGCTTTTTTCACATAACTATATATAACATGTCCTGGAAATCACTACAGAGCAGTTCACAGAGGCCTTTCGCATTCCTATTACCGCAGGGTGGTTCTGCTTTCTATGAACGGACCCAGGGTATTTATTTATTCAGCTTCTATGGTGTGATGAGCAGAATTCTAAGATGGCCCCCAAGAGGCTTGGCCGCTGGTGTACGCACACCTTCTTGCAGTTATTTGGTCAAACGCTAATCTAGGTATGGCCATGAAAGGATTTCGTACAGGTATTAAAGTCCCAAATCAGTTAACCCTATACAAGGAGATCATCCAGGGGGCCTGGACTAATCTCACAAGCCCTTGCACAGAGCTCTCTCTAGCTGGTCAGAAGGGAAGTCAGAGCCTCAACTCACAAGGTTTGACACACTGGCTTGAAGATGGAGAGCTGAGTGGCAAAGAATGCAGGTGGCCTGTAGGAGCTGAGTGTGGCCCCAGGCTGCCACCCACTAAGGAAAAGCCACCTTAGACCTGCCATCACAAGAAACCACCTTCTGCCAATAATAAGAATGAGCTTGGAAGTGAATTCATCCTCATTAGTTCTCCAGATGCGAACTAAGCCTGGCCAACACCTTGATGTGGCCTTATGATCTTCTGAGCGGAGATCCCAGCCACAGCATGCAGACTTCTAATCGACCGAATCGTGTACTAATAAATGGGTGTTGCTTTAAGCTTGCGGTAATGCATTATGCAGCAATAGAAGACTAGTACATGTGACATGTAGATTTTTTACCATGTTTTGCTATGACAGATAATGATGTAATGAATAAACGTTTGCATATATTGTTTTTCTTGGAGGAGCTGTAGCTTCAGGGTAAATTCCCAGAAGTGGGATCACTGGGTCAAAGAGTAAGTGCATGTGTGTAAAGCCTGCATCTATTGGTGCAAAATGATCCTCCAGGAACCTTTATATGCAATGGTTTATTCGGGCCACAGAAGTGTAATTTCCATGTTACAGCTGGGGGAACTGGGGTTCCAGGAGCTCCGTGGCCTCTGCCTCGTTCCCTTCTCCTGTTTCTGCAGCTCGGCCCTCAGGTCAGACTCAAACCATCCCTCTTCTGCTCCCCGACTGGAACTCTCAGGGAGCCCCCGGAGTTCTGTTCACACACTGGTTTCAAATCAATACAGTCTGGACCCGTTTGAGGCATCACTTGAATCCTGCCATGAAAACTGGCCCGGTCCGCAGCCTGTGGGAAAAGTCACTGGAACGCTGTCCTTTCTGGGGCAGGGCAAGAAGCCGTGACTGCTTCCACCCCCACTCTCGTCTCCCCGGGTCCTGCCCAGACTCGGGACTTCGGTGCACCTGCAAACAAAGGCACTCGATTTCCCCCTTTTCTACAGATCCTTGAGACACCTAAACTCCCCCATCACCCTACGTGCCACCAGCCCTGCTGACACATGCATAATGCTGGTAATACACACATGATGGCCAGTAATTTATATTTAATGTTGTCTATTTAGTGCTTAGTAATACACAATTTCCAACCTTTTAAGTATAAGGATTCCTTTGTCATGTAAGCTAAACTTTCAAAATTTTCGGAGTCCTAGGAAATAGATGGCACACTTTCAGCATCCATCAGGAAAATTCACACTGAACTTGAAGACCCTCTGAATAACCTTGGGTCCCCCGAGGGGTCTCGATCCACAGGCTGGAAATCAGTACTCTTCGGAATGGCAGCTTGGTTACACCATCACAACCAGATTAGAGACAAGAATAACAAAAAAGAAGCGGAAACACTAGACACAAGTCTACCACCTACGCAGTCCCCACGGAACACAACCGACTTTTCATCTACTCTGAGCCTTCAGCTTTGTGCACGCTTTGATCTGACTGCAGTAAACACACCCAGATGACGACGTGGAAGCGAAGACGTAGCTTCTTCTCAGTTCTGGCCACAATTTGCTTAGCTTCCTGCCCTCGATGAACGTTTCAAAGTCCTTAGTTGCAAAATGGAAACAGTACTTACCCAGCAGAATGTTAAATGAGGTGACGTGTGCAAAAACACACTTCGTAAAATCTAAGCGCCGCAGAAATAATGCCAAGTGCACCCGGACGACGTGGAAGCGAAGACGTAGCTTCTTCTCAGTTCTGGCCACAATTTGCTTAGCTTCCTGCCCTCGATGAACGTTTCAAAGTCCTTAGTTGCAAAATGGAAACAGTACTTACCCAGCAGAATGTTAAATGAGGTGACGTGTGCAAAAACACACTTCGTAAAATCTAAGCGCCGCAGAAATAATGCCAAGTGCAGCAATAACGCCACGTCACCGGCTTAAAATCCTTCATCGACTCCCAGGGGCTTCAAGATCAAGGACAAACCCTTAGTCTGGCACATAAGCCCCTCACTGCGTGGGATCCAGTCGCAAGAGTCCAGTCTCCCATCCCATCATCTGGTCATCTGCCTCTCAGCCCTACGTCCTAACATCTGGCCATCGAGGCCTTTCTCAAGCAGCTGGACTTTCAGCCCTATTTCCACTTAGGCTCCTTATTAGCACACTGTGCATGCTCCCGTTTGGAACAGCAAGGTCCTATAGTCACAAGGCAGCACCACAGTCTCTACGTGGGACTGCGCCGGACCCCAGGAAGAGCTGGGCAAGAAGCGTTCCTCACCCAGCTCCTGGTTTTCATCATCTTGGCAGCCATACTTGCACGGTATAGCGCCAATAAAGAGCAAATGCTTTAGAATCAGCTGGAATTTAGTAAACGTGTGTTCAACGGCACTCCTCTACAGAAATGACACTGGTACACCGTAATCTGGCCCCACATCTTATCCGGAAAGAGTCTCTTGGGTTTTTCTGGATGCTTGAGGCCAGGCAGAATGAAAGGCCTAAATCGGAACCCCCTCTGTGGTTGGTGGAGGGAGGAGGTGGTATCTGAGACATCTGGTCACCTCCCCCTCCCCTGGGCAAAGTGGAGCAGTAATGAGCCATGGCTGCTAACAAGAGCACCTGGAGAGGCCAGTGCTCCCAGCCGTCCCCTGGGAATGAGCCGGTGAAATGCTTTATCGTTATATCTAACAGCAGTAATGGTCATCCAGGACATTTGCCCCCCAGGGGCCATTTGGCAATGTCTGGAGACATTTTTGGTTATCATAACTGGGTGCTTGCTATCGGCATCTATTGGGATGCTACTAAACATCCTACAGTGAACAAAAGGAATGTGTACAGAACACACGCTCACCAAAAAAATCCCACAATGCCGGGTAAAGGCCCCCCACAGCTGGGAATGATCCAAATGGCAGTCGTGCTGAAGTTTGGGAAATCCTGTTTTGTCGAAATGTTGCTTTCGGCGCATTTTCCTTGGTGACACTACTTCTTTGAGACCACATCTTCTGCGTATGTCGGCGAGTGTGTGCCTGAAGCACGGCCAGCGCGCCAAGCACGCCATCGTCCCGCCACCTCTGCATCCCTGCAAGTGCTCAGTTCTTGCTCTCGCCAATTGCTTCTCGCCCTTCAGGCCTCCGTTCGGACATCGTCTCCTCCAGGAAGGCTGTCCTAATCCCTGAAAACTAGGCACAGCCGGGGGCCTCTGTGCGTGTCCATCCTGCTATCGGAACAGTTACTGCTCTTCGGGAGAATCGAGCGTCTGCTCATCATCGTCCTCACCGGACAGTCCGCTCCTCGGGGCAGGTGCCCCGTCCGGCTCAGCACTGCATTGCTCACGCTCAGCACAGCACCGGACGTGGAAGGCGCCCAACGCATCTAAACGCATTTGAAGAGTCAGCGTCCTCTGGGCACTGGCTGGGAGATGGGAGCCTTTTCAAACACTCTATCCTCTCCCATCCATGTGACCGCACCTGTGAGCCCCGCGCAAAGCTTCCTGAGGTGTGAGTGTCCGGTCGAGAGAGCTCAGAACAACAGGACAGGGGAGACGTCCTCGTGAATTCGGTGACTCGCATTTAGAAATCTCATTTGTTGCTCTCTACATTTACTTCATTTTTATTATCCTTGAATATCCTTTTAATTTTTATGTCCAGGAACCAGCAGATTATGGTCTACGGACCAAATCCAGGTAGCTGCCTGTTTTTGTACAGCCCCAGAGCTAAGAGTGGTTTTCACATTTCTCACGGTTCCATTTTAAATGGCTGTGCAAGCACCTACAGAATAACCTTATTTCGCCTCTGGGAGCACACAGGGTAAAATAAGGACAGCCTGGCCTCTTCCAGGGCACATTTGCTGGTCCCCGCTACAGCCTTTAGCAGAATTTGCGTTTAAATGTTCCAACTTCCCAGTCTGGTCTCAGCTGTGTTTTAGCTATTGTGTCTTCAGCCTGTCGGGGCTTGGGGCTCGTTTGGCAAAAGGGAAATAGCACAGCTTCCCGACAGCCAGTAGTGAGACTGTCACAAAGACCTCCTGGTGGGCTGACGGGACAGATGAGTACCACAATTCTCTTAGCAGTCGAGGCAGTGTAAAGTCCACCGCACATTTCAAACTGGGATCACAAGGTAATCTGTCGGATTCTCTAAAGAGCATAATTCCTGTTTTTATTATAGACACGTCACATAAATAACAGATATATGCAGATTGTCTTACACTTTAAGGTTAACGCTAAAAATATTAGCACTGTGGGTTCGATTTAGCTCATCATTTCTATATTTAATTCTAAACCTTTTCAGGGTTATATAATCATATAATAACGTGCCCAACTAACAGCAGACTTCTCAGTCAAGTCAGCTGAGTAACTGGATGGTGAAAAAAAATCAAGGACATTGATGAGATTGTTTATCTGGAAGAATGTGAGACTGGGACCCGACCTGGGAGCCACCGTCTAGTTATGTGTCCCCTTTTATGTGTCTGACACGTAGTAGGGACCTCGAGTCTAAGCCTTTCATTTAGACTTTATTTTCTCTACCTTCGTCCCTCTTCATTTTGTCCCCACAAACCTAATTTGTTGTGTTCTGTTTTAACTTTTACAGCCTGATTTAGGTGGAAAAAGAGAAGCAGGTCACAGTTAAAGGACTGAGAATAATAATAACTTCCAACTTCGCAACAGCAACGCCAGAGGCTAGGAAATAATGAAGTAATGCATTAAATTTAGGGGGACAGCATCGCTAAACTAATACTATGTTTGAGAGAATAAAAGAGTTACAGTCTCAAAGAACTGGCCCCTCGTGTGAGTGTCCTCGGAAAGGTCATGGAGGATACACTTCCTTCGAACGAACGAATAGACTTTAAAACATGAAGCCATGGGGGCCAGGAAATAGGAGATACGACACAGGATGGTAGAGGAAGAACTGCTCGAGATGACGGTGAAGGTAAATGTCGGGCAGCAGGAGCCAGCCTCGCCTGGACGGAGCAGGGGGACAGAGAGAGTGTAGAAACACGTTGCCCCAAAACCCAGTGAAACTGACAAACCACCTGATGTTTGTGAGAGTCTAGATAGAAGGCTTTATCCTCCTAGTAGAGAGTGTGGGGATGAATTATACATATGTACCCAGAAAAGCGAGCCCAAATAAATGATCAATAGATTAATTCATTCTAGGGAAAACCAGCGGTTATATAAAAAGGAGAGTATAGTATACTATATGGCTGAGCTGTAAATAACATTGACAAAGTCAGAGTAATGAAAACACTATTTAACGACTTAACCCCCAGTCGTGATGTCATTAGAGGACGGTAATGAACTCTGCGTGTCTGTGTGTGCACATGTGTGAGCGTGTGGGGGGCGAGTATGCTTGGGCGTAAAGAATACCTCTTTGTCTTCAGTTGAAGGACGTCTACAGATATCAAAAGGGAAAAATCAACAAATAGCAGGTAAAACAGCTATTTAGACGTCAAGGATGTGAATACCACAAGAAACCGCTTGTGGGATTATTGGAAGTGGTCATCTCCGAGGACGAGGGGTCAGGAATGGGAAAGAATGAGATCGATGACTGTATTTTTCATGAAGAATCCTGAAGAGCAATTTGACTTTTGAAACCCGTGACCACGTATAAGTGACTTACACATTTTTTTGATGAAAGGAAGATGCTCCTCGTGTTCGTCCGTCATCATCGTCAGCCTCCTTCTCTGGCTCCTTTTCTCTGCCAGATCTCGGAAAGTTAGAACGCTCGGGGCTCCATCCCGCAGGCCTCCTCTCCCCAAACCGGATCCTCTCCCCATGGTCTCAGCTCATCCAACGAATCCGATACGCATTTGCTCTTTGCGACTTCTGGTCAGAATCCATTGGCAAGAAGCCGTCGGATGCAACGCCCCCCTTGTCCAAGGAGGCTGTGAAATGTGGTTTAGTGTATGTGTTGGGAGGAGAAACAGATTTTGGTGGATACCTGGCCAAACACTCCGCCTTCACGGGGACATATTCCCATGAAGGTGTGTGTGTGATAACGACTTCCCCACGTCCGCTCTGCATCCCAGATCTCAGGCAGGCAGATGCCTGGGCCTTCTGAGGCACCTCCTGGGAACCTGGCCTTCACGGCTCCCCATAAACACTCAGGAATGCGTTGAATTTTTCACCCCAGTTAACTGGCACCTGGTGAGTTGACAGGCAAAACAGTCAGGCAGGAGGGTGAACAGAAAGCACAACTTCCCTCCCCCACGAAAATGGCCGAGAGGCTTTCTTCCGAGGGTTTTTGTAACAATTAAAGGGAATAAATGAATAAGGAACACAGCGTATAAGAAACACTACTATCGCCATCATTGGTATCATCATCACCACGACCGACATGGTACCGAACCAATGTCTGTCCACGTTATACAGAAGGCCCACCACGCTTAGGCAAAACCAGTACTGCTAGATAGTTAAGAGTCTAAAATTAAAGCCTTTTATATTTCTTAGTGGTCTTGTCCTAAGGTTTATACTGGGCGCTTTCAGTTAACTTTTAGTGAGTGATACAGTTTCAAAACCACAATGTAAACCAAAAATGGCTACTTACTTGCCATTATGTCTAGTTAGATCTAGTTATATCTGTGGGACACCAAGAAAACTAACTGATTTAACACGATTTTTTAAAAAGTCATCTGAGCCCTAATTGTAATTGTCTACATTGTTTTTTACTCAATCGTTTGACTAAATATTTTACTCTCTAATGTTCCAGGTACCTTCATGTAAACACTGCCTAAGTGTCTTAAGTTTATCAGACTTATGTTTATCAGAAGCGACGTGAAAAAGACAAATGGCTATCTCCAACAGATAGAATAAATGGCTTCTTTCACAAAAAAGAACTTGGAGAACTGGCAGAGAACAGTGATGCCTAACGCTGAGGCACAAGTATTGAAGGAACTCAACAGGTGACTTTCGTGGGATAATTTTAGCCAGAGGCTCTGCAGCTGCTTCTCAGGAGTGTAAGGGAGGTCAGGGCCCTGGCCTGGGGCTGCAGAAATGCCCTAGAATGTTCGAGTACATTCACAAAGTAACTGGGGGCAGCGAAGCCAGGGCTGACCCTTATTTTTTTTTTAAACATTGCAAAGTTGAAAAGATGTACAACCTCATGGGGGCTGCGTTCTCAGTTCCTGGGTGCAGGCCCTCACTCCTGGTTTTTGCCTCTGATGAAGATGCACATGAGTTTAGCATGAGGACTCTGACCACACGCACGATGTGGCCCCCTGGGAATATCTGCAAGATGGCCAGGGTGGCAGGCAGGCCTGAGGCGGGTGATGTTCAAATCTACGCAGTTCTGATGGGACCACAGCCGTTCATGCCCATGGCCTTCAAACTGTTTAAACTGTAACCCACATTAAGAAACATATTTTACATCACGACCCAGTACACACACATACACACACACAGCCGAGGCAAACATTTCAGGAAAGAATATTTACTATGAATACAATGTACTCTGATACTTAGTATTCCATTCTATTTCATGTTTTTTGTTCATACCGTTCTAAACCCACAGTTTGAAAAATACTAGTTATAAAAGTCAATCAAATCATACACTTTCTGAGCTATTCTGCAATTCGAGGGGCCTAAGAGGCCCTCCTTTTTGATCTCTGGAGTTAGAGAAGGTGAGTGACGAAGAGAAAAGCGGCCACTCTCTGCCCGTGGCCACCGCCGGCCCAGAGCCTCGTCTCACGAGGTGGCCGTGCCCGCCCTGCCGCCCGCCCGGGACTGTGTGGGGGTCCACGAGCTGAATCTGCGACAGCGCCACGCAAGGTGAAAGGCTTTCGGTAAGGGTGAAGAGTGGCCGGCCCTCTGAGAATTCATCTTGAGGCCTGAACCTGGAAGATCCCTCTCCCCGAGGAGGGGAATCAAAGATTCTATGTCCACGTCGGACCACAGCTGGCCGCCCACGGCCTGTCCCTGCCTCGGTCCGCTCGTTTGTCGTTTCACGTGGCTGTAACTGCTGTCTGAGCCGCCATAAAACGGTCAAGCCATAAACCGTCCGCGAACGAACAGCTTCCCCTGGAAATTCCGCAGCTGCGGGGGTTTGGAGGGGGGCGGGGGGCAGGTTTCTGAGAAGTGGGCGAGTCTGAGTGACACCGAGTCAGGAAAATATCTTTCTCTGTGTGAAGCCTGTGAGGAAGCTGAGGCCCTACCCCTCCAGCCCCGGGGAGAGGCGGGCGGCGGCCTCTGCCACAGAGAGGACAGGTTCTGCCCTGCGCCCCGAACACTGACCCAAACACACACCTCGAGGTCTGCAGCGAGGGGGCGGCTGCACGACACTGTGGCTGCACCAAAGGCCATGGAATACACTTCATACACTTTAGAAACAGACAAGTCTTATCGCAGGTGAATTTCAATTTTTTAAAAATTGGGAAAAAAATCTAGGAACACGTCCCACCAGAGCAGCGAACATGCAGGCTTTTATGTTGTTGCGTCCCTTGTTCTAGGTTTCTGGCATGCTGTACGGTCAGAGCAGAAAAAGTTTAGGGAGAAACTTTGAGCAAATGAAGAAAGAAAGGCAGGTAACTCAATAAACGGCAAAGCAGCTGCACTACAAAAAATAATTAAAACGGCCAGTTTGACAGGGCTTGGTCCACAGCCTGGAAGTGGGGACCCAGGACTAGCCACCACTTCATTGTCTCCTCTGTAACGTCTCGGGGAGCCTGTGTCCCCACAGTCCCATCTGACCGGGAGCGGCAGCACACGGTCCATCGCCCCGGCCACACTAATGGACGGATGGAGCCACCGCCAGGCCAGCCAGAGGCCTGAGGTGGCCTTGCGCGAGCGTCCGGCCCACGGGGCACCTCGTGAAAGCTGCCCAGCAGATCCTGCCCTGGATGTTTGATGCAAGAGGCGAGGAGCCAGTCCGCTGGCGAAGGCGGTAGCCACAGGCTCGGGGCAGAACATCTGAGTCTCCATGGTGAGGAGCCCCAAAGCAGGGATCCGCAGCGGCCGACGCTGAAGCATCGCCACCAGGTGTCATGACGATGTCACCACAGCTGCTGTGGGAGTCAGGGGGCGACGGCCTCATCCGGACCATCCCGCAAGGCCTGACCTTGTAGCCTGGGATGACCGCCCGTCTCCTTTACAACTTTATAACTAGCCCTCGCGACTGGACGTCGCCTGAGGAAGTGACTGTGCCTCGAAACCAGGAAGAATCTCATTAACATACAAGCTCCGTGTCAGGGCGCAGCCACAGGGACGGGGGCGACCGTGCCCCCCGGGGAAGGACCGGGGCTGCCCGCTCTCCTGTCCTTGGCCCATCTGTGCCGTGTCACCTCCGCCGCAGAGACGAAAGGGTGAAGCCTTTCTTCTCCAGTCCTTCTGCAGCTGAACTTGGCCACGCGACACATTCTGGCCAGTGGGACGACAATGGGACTCTTGGAGGGAGCATCTCAGGAAGCTTCTAGGGCTATGGGGAAGGGCCCAGCTCCGGCACAGCGGTCGTGGGCACTGTCCCTTCCCGTCCTCCTGCCCTGCTTACAAACGCAGTCCCTGGCACGGCGGCACCGAGCGATGGCAGAAGGCTCACACGCTGACAAGGGCCGGACCGAGAGACACGAGGAGTCCCCAGGGTCCTCAGGGGCACCGCTGGACACTCACCTGCCAGCAGCTCCCTCCTGCCAGACTCCCCGTTCTGTTAGGAAACAGCACTTTAACTGGTATCGTTACTAGCAATTTTCCTAACCAATATCACCGTAAAACTAAGAACAAACCTGTCTTTCTGGATTTATAATTTCCTGAGGCACGTTATTTGTTCCGCAGTACGGTCCGGCTGCTCCAGCTCCTTCTCGTGCCATCTCCAGTTTCAGAGATCACCTTGGGCTTTGCTAAAGAGAGGGCCGCAGGGGCCGCCGGGGACGCCACCTCCGCACAGGGCAGCGCCCAGCCTTGGCGGACGCGCCCGATGGGAGCGATTTACATGTGACTGTCCCTCCTCTCGCAGAGACGATGCCCGTGTGGGCTGCTGTGCGGCTCCGTGCAGTAAGAAAGGGAAGGAAATTCTGCACACGACCAAGCACACGTAATCATTGCTGACGTGAAGGGGAGCTATTCCAGAATCAACGCAGCCCTTCGAAAGATGATCAGAGGGCGATTCTTGGAGAAATACAGTGATGCACACATGTTACACATCATCCCAAAATATTCCACGTAGCTATGAGCTAAAGAGCGCACGCTCCGCTAGCCCGGCCGACCAGACACTCGGCAAACACTGGCGAACCGACGAATTCCTCTGCAGAACGCAGAACAAACAGCAGCCACGTTGCAGCCCCCGCTCATGCTGGAAGTGACACCGAGGTTGTCACTTTCTCTCGTCACCACTGCCCTTCCCCACAGGTCAAAGCCAGTTCCGACGTGATGGTTTGAGTCACGTGAACACGCATTCCTCTCAGAGCGGACACATCCCAAACTGTCCTACTGACACCACAGGAGGGTTTTGAACGGAGACAGGTCTCCACGTGACCGGGGACCCCTGGCCGTAGGCTGGAGTTTTCAGCGGCCTGGGAAAAATTCTGCAGCCAGAGCTACCAAGGACCCATGTTACGCTGTCACCCCTTCACCCACTTACCTGGAAAAGGTTAAGTAGACTTTGGCTGAGGCATGTGGGTCTATTCAGGAGAATGCCCTCCACACTTTGATGTCCCTTTCCGGAAAAAAAAAAAAAAAGTCCTACATAAACAGGGTGACCCTTTCCCCAAATATATTTCCTTTCATCAGAGTTCACGGAAAAATCGAAACTCCAGGTGATCAGACAGATCGGTTTGTGTGAGGTGAGCACTGTCCTCTTCCCACGTGTGCCCTGTAGAAAAATATCCCAGCGAGATGCCAGAGGCTTCTCTCGTCGCGACTGTGTCGCAGGTGGCCGGCCGTCAGCGCTTAATAAATGCTCGGTACATTCTACCCGCGGAGCTGTCCTGGACGCCGACATCGGGCCGAGAACCGGTCCCCGCCCTCTGTCCCTGGGAGGATACCACCGAGCGTCGTCAGGACTCCTGCAGGGCGAATGTGGCCGAGTTCGCTCCTCCCTGCGTGCTCTCATCCACGAAGGGCGCTTTTCCTTAAAATGAGCCAGGCGGTGGTCACGCTGCTTAGTTTCTCTTCCAGCAGCCCGCAAGTCCGTCCAGGCGCGGAAGGCCGACCGCCAGCACGCCCAGGAGCACGGCGGATCGGCTCGCCGTGGCCTTCCCCGCAGCCGGCCACGGGAGGGACGTGACAGCGCTCCAACGCGGGACCATGGGACTTCCGGTTGCCGACTTTGTCTGAGTGCAGTTTGCAGAACTTAACTTAATTCTCCGCTCCTGGAAACTGGAATCGAATTTCTAGCCACCGGTGTGCATCTCGAACCTTGAGTTTTGTTTCCTTTCGTATTTAGTGCAGAATGAAACAGAACAAGGGAAAAAAAAAAACTGATCAAACCTGTGGAGAGAGGTAGTAAAAATGGAAACACCCGCATTTGAGCATAAATTCTATGTGCAGCTGTGGAAAAGAAATATGATTTGCTCATTTTGTTCACGCGTACAGTCCTACCTTTGTGCACTTAACGATCACCGGTTGAGTGGCAGGCTGGGTAGATTTCCGGTCTGCGGGGACAGAGAAAGTGACACGGTGACTGCATAAGAGTCTGCAAAGGCGTTTGGAAGGCTCCTGGGGTCAAGTGCACTGGAGCTGACCCAGGCTTAAAGCCTGAGTGTAGGCTAAGCGGTTGAGGAACTAAATTAAGACACAGACAGTGGGCGGGGGACAGGGAGGGGAAGCGGTGAGGAGCCGCCCGCCGCGGACCTGGAGGCCGACACCTGGTTCTCGGCTTCTGTCCGCAGGTGTCCGCCTGGCGGCGCCACTCGGAGCAGAGACTGCGGGAAAGGGGCAGGTAGAGACCCCGGCGGCGATGCTGTCTGAGGTAGAGGCCGGTGGAAAGTGTCTCAGAGACTTCACGAGGACGTGTGTGGGATTCCATTTGCCATTTGGGTCTAGAGCTCAGGAACTGGGCGGGAGCTAGAAATGAACGCACTCGTGGAAGCTGCACGAGCTGCAGCCGAAGCCATAGCCCTGGCTGACGGCTCCCAGAGCAGTGAGGTGATGGCCGAGGGGAAGGACCCACCTCGGGAGGCGCCAACACGGACGCGTGAGCCAGAGAGGCCTGTGCGTAAGGGCAGTGTCCCCAGTAGGGAGGGGCCGACGAACTATCAAAAGGACAAAGGAGATGAACTTTGGGGCAGGAGAATGTCGCCTTATCTTCTGAGAAAGAAGTGGAGGACCGAAGTGGATAAAGGGATGATGTGGAGAGGAAGGAAAAGGCAGGTCCCAGTGTCGGACGCGGCCGAGGCTGCGATTACCTACGGCAGCTCGTGGCACGTGCTAGCTCAGGAGCCGACAGTGACACGTGTCCACCAAAGATGACTGTGGTAGAGGTGCGGGCCGGCGGTGCCCCTAACAGGCTGGGCGACCCGGTGCGTCCGACCCCCTTTTATTAGCGAAGAGGAGAGCCTGGGTCACCTCTCAAGCCTCCTTCTTCCTTGAAGATGGACACCTCGAAGATGGACACCTTCCTCCAAATACCCCTCTCGGCGGGGCCCGCTGAGCCCCAGGGAAGCGTCACGCTGGCTGTGGCAGAGGGTGAGACGAGGTCTAGTCTCAGGGGTCTTCCACCCTAAAGAACCCGGCGGCTCCTGGTGTCCTGGTTACGAGCCCCAGCTCAGCGGAGCCACCGACACCCCCGTTAGAACCCAGGGGGTTTGAGAGTGACACGTTGCTGGCTCGGGCCCCGCGCCTGTGGGTCTGCAGAGCTGAGGAGGGCTGGGTTCAGGCAGAGGTGCATCCGGTCCCACCGTCCTCCCGGCTTTCATAACTGTGCCCCGAGCTTGTCCCAGGCCTTTACCTTCCCCATGGTGCCAGCTCCTGGCACAGCAGGGGCCTCCCTGACCAGAACGTGAACGCCACTGACCCACGGGGAGAGCTCAGGGCTGCTCTAGCCAAAAGGAAGCCTTTTAACAATCTCCTTTTAATCTGAACTAGAAATGACATGTGCGCACTGGCTGCTGTCTAAGCCTCGTCTTCCAGAAAGCTGAACCTGCGGCAGAAGTTGGGGCACTAACTCCTCCTTCAGGGGTACGAGCCCGGGGCAAGTAGGACAAAGCAAGGAGAGATCGGAAGGTGTGCGCTATGCAGTTCTCTGCCACAGAGTCAGGCCCTTATTCATTTTTAAACGAAAGGCCAGGTTTGTAAATAATTCACTGTTGACGTGGACAGATACTCTATCCCCCCCTCTCACTGCTTAATAAATGAAGACTTCCAGAGTTCAACTGTCTTGCGTCATCGCAACGTGGAACAGGCACTTATTGGCAATCGGCTAAATAATATGACAATTTGGCTGTCAGATGCCCTGATTTTACCTGGACAGGCTGTTTATTTTACCCAGTCTCAATTTCCTTTTGTGCTAGCTGGGACAACTGGCTCTGAAGCGATAACTTTCCATGGTTTTAAATTAGAAGTTGGAGCTTAATGCACGTACCTAGTACTATACTTAATGTCCTTGATGACCGGCCTGGGAGACTCATAGGAGATTCACGCGGCACCAGGTAGTTGAAGCAAATGAGTCGATTACCCAGTTTCTACGTCTCTTTTCCTCGATGCTTTATTCGCACAAAATTCTATTCTTGACTTAAACCAACGTAAGAACGTAGAATGGGGTAAAAAACTGTGACGGCAGCCTAGTTTCAAGGCAATCACTTGGTTGTATTTTTTTTTCAATGCGTCCTTGCAGACAGAGGTCGTGTGCTGGCTCTGTGGACGCGCACCGCCCCTTCTGGCCCTCTGGCCCTCGCTGGGCACGGCGCACGCAGCAGTGCGCAAATCCAAGTCCTTGCCCTATTGGACCTTCACAGATAATCAGCGAGCACACGAGAAGCGATGTCCGTTGAGACGCATTGTGTAAAAAAAAACAAACAACAAAGCAGGGTAAGGAGGAGAATGCTGGTTCCGCGTCAGATGGGGGCCAGGAACCAGTGGGATGTGGGGTTCCGTGTCAGATGGGGGCGAGGAACCAGTGGGGTGCGGGGTTCCATGTCAGGTGAAGGGCCAGGAACCAGTGGGATGTGGGGTTCCATGTCAGGTGAAGGGCCAGGGACCAGTGGGGTGCGGGGTTCCATGTCAGGTGAGGGGCCAGGAACCAGTGGGGTGTGGGGTTCCATGTCAGATGGGGGCGAGGAACCAGTGGGGTGCGGGGTTCCGCATCAGGTGGATGGGGGCCAGGAACCAGTGGGATGTGGGGTTCCGCGTCAGGTGGGGGCCAGGGAGCGACGTCTCTGAGGGCAGGTTGAACCACACGAGCACACACGCTTGCACGTGGCCGAGAGAAGCAGGGGGTGGGGGTTTGGGGGATGGTGAAAAGCTCCTGAGAATCGGAGCCGGGGCCTCAGGAAATGAAATCGTCCCGAGGCAGTGTGTTTGGGTCGTGTGGGGGACAGCGAGGGCGGGTGCGGCTGGGAGCAGAGTGACGGGAGACGCTGTGGCCTGACCGTCTGTGTCTCCAAATTCTGATGTTGAAACCTTATCCCCAGTATGACGGCCTTTGGAGGTGGCATTTTCCTGCAGGGTCCCAGGGCGGAGCCCCCATGAGATGCATGAGATGAGTGCCCCGGCCAGAGACCCAGAGGGTCCCCTCGCGCCTTCTGCCGGGCGGGGACGCGACAAGCAGACGACCCCCTGTGCGCCAGGGAGCGGGCCCTGCCCAGCCCCCGATCTGCGGGGCGTCGCCTCCGACTCCCGGCCTCGGCACTGTGAGCCACACTTCTGCGGTCTGCAAGCGCCAGCCTGTGTTCGCCACCGAAGCCCGAACGGACCAAGTCAGGAGCAAGGCCACGCAGCCAGGCGACGAGTCCACAGACATTTTTACTTCCTGGCCCAATACCGCCCTCCGCCCTAAAGTTGTTGCAGCTCGCTCAGATTTCTGCTCTCACACTCGGCAGGTTCAACGGCAGGACACGTTCAGGGACGATGGCTGGGAACCGGTGGCCACACGCTTCAGGTGAGCCTGGCCCTGCCTCTCTCGTCTCGCACCTGATGCTGCTTTGTCGTCTCTGTGCAGTGCGGCTGTGTGTGTGCGTCACCTCGGCTCCGCGGCCTGGGACCGCGGGCTCCTCCCACGGGGTCCCCTCTGCTTGGGTGACCATCCCCCCCACGCGGCACCAGGCTGCCTGTGCTAAGTCCCCACAAAGAACGCTGCCCTCACGATGCTAAAAGGCGACACAGGCTGCCCAGTTCCTCCGCTGTGCGTCTTTGGACCGAACGCGGTGCAGACACGGGGCATCTGCAGCTTCCCGGTCTGGGGCCGAGGGCACAGTGGGTCACATCTCTGTCGCCGGGCGCTCACTGGTGGGCACCGGGGCTGCAGAAGGAATCTCTCGGGCGCTGCCAGCAGGTCTAGCAGCCCGGGCCTCGGTGGGTCCGGCAGGGAAGTCCCTTGCGAGGGGGACTTGCGCGTGTCAGTTTGACTGAGCTACTGGACACTCAGGGAGCTGGCAGAACATTCTTTCTCTGGAACGCTGAGGTGTCACGTGTTTACTCTTCTTCACAGAACCCCAAGGTCTGCCACTCAAGGTCTTAGGAGCAATGGAAATCTAAGAACACAGAGAAGCTGACTCTTATTTCAAGTAACAGAAGAGAAATGAAATGCTGTCCCGCGGCTGCTGTCACTAGGATGTGGCACAGCCCCCTCCTGCCTCCTTAAATTCCCTGAAACAGCCTAAGCAGGTCACCTGTGCTTTTCAGTCAATGACGAGGCAGTTTCGCTGTCCTTTTTGGGTGAATAAGCAATGATTCATTCCGAGACTGTGATTTTGTCATTTTAAAGATAGGATTGCAGTTCCTTTAGGATTATGAGGGACGTGTTCTTATTTATACTAATATTAAATGCTTTACATCCACCACATTATTTTCTCGAAGGCCTTATGATAGAGTACTTACCTAGCAGACATGGGGGCAGGCGACCACCACCACCGACTGCCTCATCGGAGTGAGTACACGGGCTAAACCTAACGGACAAATGAGGAGCATCAGACTGAAGATACGACAATTACTTTATTTCCCAAAATTCCTCGTCAGATGAGACAGACAGACCAGAACGCAGTGACGGCTTTCACGCACAGACCGTGGGGCCTTAGCCATGCAGGTTTTTTTCTTCACGGTCCTCCTTCTCCAACGTGTGCCCCGGCCGTGGCCCCAGCTGCTCTGGGCCTGAGGATTCGCCGTTCTGGATGCTCTCCGTTCCTCTCTGAAGACCCAGGCTCCCGTCCGGCATCCTTTTCCTCCAGCCCGAAGAACTCCCTTTAGCATTTCTTGTGCTAAAATGTTCTTTTTTTCTGAAAATGTCCTGATTTCACCTTCATCCTGGAATGTTAGTTTCTCTGGATACAGAATTCTGGGCGAACAGGGTTGGGTTTTTCCTTCGGCACCTTAAAGGTGTTCCACCGTGTTCTGGCCTCCATTGCTTCCAGTGAGAAGTCAGAGAAATTTTGAATTATTGTTCTCTTGCACGTAGAGTGACATTTTGCTTTGACCGCTTTCAAAATTTTTCTTTATTTTTGGTTTTTTGCAGTTTGACTACGATGTGCCTGGGCATGGTTTCCTTTTACTTATTCCGTTGTTTCACTGAACTTCTGGTATCTATAAATATTTTCCACCAAACTTGGGGAAATTACAGCCATAATGTTTTCAAAAATCTTTTTGGTCCCATTTTCTCTCTTCTCCTCTGGGATTCCTATTATTCATATGTTAGCCATACGTGCTCAGGAGAGAAGCCATAAAAACAGGAAACCCACCCAGTCTCTTTGTCTGAGTACCAACTCCTTTCCAGAATCTTCCTCGGTACCCTCATGTAGTTTTTCTACTCCCCAGAATTTACAGCTGCTGTTGTCCACGGAGCGTCCATCTGCTAGAAGGTCCCCTGGCTACTACCAGCAGTGAGGCCTGTTCGGGGTATCTAGAGGAGGCCATGTGATAAACTTCCATCACGCCACTGACTTCCTTCCTGCCTCCCACGCAGTTCCTCCAGACGGTGTAAAAACAGGGCTTTTCTACCCAAAAGCCCAACCCAGAATTTACAGCTGCTGTTGTCCACGGAGCGTCCATCTGCTAGAAGGTCCCCTGGCTACTACCAGCAGTGAGGCCTGTTCGGGGTATCTAGAGGAGGCCATGTGATAAACTTCCATCACGCCACTGACTTCCTTCCTGCCTCCCACGCAGTTCCTCCAGACGGTGTAAAAACAGGGCTTTTCTACCCAAAAAGTCCTAAGCCCAGCAGCGGTCATGCAGAAAAGGATTCCTTCTGTCATTCTCATGGAAATATGATGGAGTAAATTAATGAAAGTTTGTAAAATAGCTCTGAATCCACCCAGTCCTGAGTCCACCCACTCTAAAGTCAAAAGGATTAAGATTCCAGAAGAATAAAGTCGAAAGGCTGAGGTTAGGCCCAGTTCTTCTGAGAGCCAGCTGTGTGGCCTGGGACAAGTTACTTCCCTTGTCTAAGCCAGGGACAGACAAGGAAGCCACTGTACCCCACACACACTCACCTCAGAGGCCGATTATAAAGCCCATGGAACGTGTTACAGATGATACTATGCTACTGTGACTCCCTGAAGTTCAAAGTCTGATACTGATCCTGCGGCCTGGCGTGTAGTGCGGGTTCGTATAAACATATGACAGAACCAGGTAAATCTAACCACGTCCTTTCCTGCGGGGTCTAGGGGGCTCTTGAGAGAAGTGACCACGCAACCACACCCCAAAGGGAAGAGGGTCTGCTTTTCTGTCCTTTAGAACTCAACGCAGAAGTCGTGTGTTCATTACATCCAGAGTGACACATGATCCTAACTGACCGGTGTCGCCAGTATGCAGCCCAGGATGCCCCTTCCCCCGGCAGCCCCTTGGAAAGCCTTTAAGGGGAAGCACGAGCCCATGACCGGGAAGCCGGACAGTGTCACTTAATAACTAGGGAGGAGAAAGGGACTCGGCAAAACTGTGACAGGTGTTCACACCAAAGGAAAAGCCATCGGAGCAGTGACCTGAGGACTAGGCAGGAAGCCACGGTCCCCGTGAGAGCTGGGCACTGAGCTGGGAGAGGGGGTGGGGCCGGGTGGCAGCTGGGGCCGGCAGGTGGGCTGAGTGGAAGGGAAGCCTCTTGTATAAACAGAGGCCTGGACACAGGAAAACTAGAGGCCTGGTTTGGAAGCCACCATTCAACATGCCTGGGCTTGGTGCTTCCCGTGTGAAATGAGTTAAATAGTGCCCACCTCTTAAAGTCGTACAGCTGTTTTCCGAAAGTCACCCTCTCTGCCTCCTCATCTTGTGACTGCCAGTCTGTCTCGGCTCTCAGCAGAAGGCGGCTGCAGGTGAGCAGGGGGCCGCTTTGCCATTGTGGATCCCGAGCCTGGAACCCTTTGAGGCCTTAATGAATCTTGGGTGCACGAATGAATACGTGAGGTGAGGGTGGCAGGAGCCGATGAGCTCGAGGCTTGCAGAGGGCCCAGCGCCCTGCGCGGTGGCATCTGTCACTGTTACTGTCACCCTCCTGTTGCCCGTCTGATCTGTTGCATAAGGCGGTGATAATGGCCCCCAAATGGGAAAGCAGGAAGCACTGATTTTTCAAGAAAGTCATCCTTCTGGAGGACAAGGGCAAGACCTGAAGGATTCACCAGGAAACTCGCAGAGGCAGCCCTGAGGGCTGATGAGAACACAAACCCATGGCTTCGTGCTAACCAGCTGTGTGACCTTGAGTAAGTCTCTCGACCTCTCCGAACCTGTTTCCCATCTGAGAATTCAAAGGGATTCACTAGATGCTGCATGAGATCCCTTCTAACTAAACGTCCTGGGTCTCCTCATACCTGACTGCCTCCCGGAAGAAAAGCGAATAAACGGAAGAGGCAGAGGCAGCCGGGAGGTTCCGGAGTGAAACACTGTAGTCAGTTCCCAGGGACGGGACTGGACAGACCCTCCCCCCCCCACCCCCACCCCCAGGGATGCGGAGACCCAGGAGAGGTCTCAGAAATCCTCCTCTGCCTTCGTGGGGAGCAGAAACTGCCTTGCTTTGAACCCTTACTACCAGCAGCTTCACACCCGGCTCTCCTCGCATCCTTAAATGACCCTACAAGGTAGGCAGTATAGGGCCATCTGTGTCGTCTCCATTTTACAAGGGGGGTGAGGAGCAGAGAAAGGTCACAGCCGAAAAGCGACAGGGTAGGGAATGGAAACCAGACGTGTCTCCCCCACACTCCCTCTGCTCCCCGAGATGGGTGGGAATTCCCACTTAGGGGATCCCAAAACTTTCGAGCATCAAAATCAGCGGGAACATCTTCAAGGGGGTCCAGGGCCTGCCCAGGTCATCCCAGCTTTGGGGGTGCTACCCAGAGATCTGCATTTTCCAAAAGCTCTCAGGTCCCAGGGACACGCAGCCAGACCGGAAACCACTGCATTGTACTGGGCTGCGAAGCCACCTGGCAGGTTGGAAAGCCGCCCCGGAATGTGTAACACCTGGACGTGTCACTTTGAACGTCACTCCCCGTGCCCTGCTCCCCGTGGGGCTGCGCCCTCTCGAGCGGCCGGCGCGGCTCCGCAGCGCCCTCTGCTGGACACGCCGTGAAACCTGCACTGCGACCAACTCCCGCCACGGGGAAGCCTGGGGGCGTCCCGCCGCGGCCCCGCGCCTTCGCAACAACGAAGGCTGTAATGCCATACCCCACCACGAGGTGGCGGTGGTTACCACTAATACCTGCTGACTGAGAAAACGCAGTGATCATGTTCTATTATTAGTGAACAAACCAACCAACAGTTTGCTTTTCGTGAGGACAGTCCTGGCCACACACTTGGGGGAAAAGCACTTTCATGGTTGATTTAGTAGTTTTGGGCACGACTAGGTTAAGACTTGCTTCCCTAGGAGATGCCCAGACTTTATTCACCCCCGATTTATTCCCCAACAGGTATTTACTGAACGCCTAGTAAATACTAAGCAACGTTACAGTGCAGAGCAAGTCGACAAGTCTCCTCGGCGGGGTTTATCGTCCAGCGATGGGGACAGGCATGAAACGCACACACGAATAGATCCACGGCACTTACACGCGGCAGTGAGTGCTCTGAAGGCGAAGAACCAGGTTTCGAGCCCCTGTTTTTGGAAAGATGGTCGAGGAAGGCCTCTCGCTGGAGCTGCCTTAAAAGCTAAGGCCTGACGCTGAGATGGAGGGAGCCAGGGGGATGAGGTTAAAGAGGTCAAGGTAACAGTAAGCACCTACTATGTGACAGGCGCTGTCCCACTAGCTGCATACCCATCGTCCCAGTCCATCCCCGCCCGTCTTGAGAAGTAAATAAGTCTCATCTTTTGGATTTTATAGATGAGAAAATTGAGACACAGAGAGATTAAGTACTTTGTCCAAAGTTCTGTAGAGAGCGAGCTAGAACTAGGAGTTAGACCCAGGCTGTGCAGCCTCAGCGCCCAGCCTCAAAACCGATCGATCACAGCGGCGCCCCTCACCCACGGGGGACACATTCTAAGACCCCCCAGTGGATGCCCGGAACTGTGGATGGTACCAAACATTATATGTACTATGTTCTTCCCTATACATACTTAACCCGTGATAAAGTTTAATTTACAAATTAGGCACAGAGAGAAATAATAATAAAGAACAATTATAACAGACTGTAATACAAGGCATGTGAATGTTCTGTCGCTCTCAAAATATCTTCTTGTACTGTACTCACCCTCCTTCTCGTGACGATGTGAGATAATGCCATACATACGTGATGACATGAAGTGGGGTGGAATTTCTCTCTTTATATTTTTGGACCATGGTGGACCATGGGTAACCGAAACCACAAAAAAATGACATCGTGGCTAAGGAGTGGGGGACCACAGCTCTCTGCACTGCCTTCTAGGCCTAGATAAGAAGCTAGAGTTTCATTCTGAGTGCAATAGACATCTTCGTAAGCTTTTCAGCAGCGGTTCTGGGCAAACTCTCGCACTGTAACAAGATTGTGCCGACCGGGTAACAGATTATAGGGCGGCGAGAGCAGAGGGAGACCAAGATGGAGGTCAATGCGGTGACAGATGAAGACGGCTCAGACGAGGGGCGCGGTGGAGATGGGGAGACAGGGAAGGACTTAACGCAGAAGTGACAGGACTGGTGCCAGATTAGGTTCTGGCTGTGGGAGGGGAAGCTGTGAAAGGCTGCACCGAGCTTGGGGAGTCGGATTATGAACCACCGGCTGAGATGGAGCTCGGAGCGAATGGAGTGCAGTGAGCAGAGTTTAATTTTGCACACGTTAAGTTTGAGAGGCCAGTGACACATCTAAGTGGAAGATCAAGTAGGCTACTGGGGAAATCACAGATCCCTCAAACTCAGTGTGTGTAAAAGTGAACTCTTCATTGACCTCATTCTGAAATTCGGAGACCTCTAGGCTAAAAGTGGAAATACGTTGTTTTTAGCATAATAGGGGCGATTCAGAAACGGATGGTGCTGCCCACGGGGAGAACAGCTCCACGGACCAAACCCTCAGAAACTTCTGCGTTTGGAAGTTGGATCTGGGAAGAGAAGGGAGTGGCAGGCGGGAGAGAGAGAGAGAGAAGAGGAGGGAGGGAGAGAGAGCGAGAGCGAGAGCGAGAGCGAGAGCGAGAGAGAGAGAGAGAGGGGGGTGGGGAGAGAATATACAAATTAAAATTAAGTCCCACTTCCCTCTAGAATTGTGTAAATCTACAATAAAACCATGTTAGTGTCAGAAATGTTATAAACCCCCAAGTTTCGCGCCTGAGGAGAGCCATTGAGGAAGGAAGAAGTCACATGACGGGAGCAGCTTAGGGCTGTGCTCATATCGGCCTCTGAAAAAGCCAGACGCCTCGGTCCCATTTTCTTACACGTGGGGAGGAGCCGGCCCTGACTCACAGAGCGACTCAGTGCCGGAGCCCAGGCTGGCGCGCTGGGGCCGCGCTTCTCCAAGCCCATCCATCGCTCTACAGTAGAAAGTAGCAGGCACACCCCGGAACAGAGAGACGTCCCAACACTCTCCCCGTAAAGCCTGTCTCCTGCTGGGCTCACGGGGACACACGGGGGAGTGGACAAAGTGTCCCAAGCTTTGGGAGCGGATTCCGCTCCGCGGGCGGGTAGGCTGTCGGTCACAGTCTGGCTGTCATTTCCTGTGCTGGTTTTATCTTTCCCGGCCGCTGCCCCTGATTTCAACCACTTCTCCTCCTCCTTGCGTACCCTCCCCCAGCAAGCACCAGGATGGCTCTTGGCCCCAAAGCCCCGACCTGGGTACGACCTGGGTACAACCTGAGTTCGGTGGGCGGGGGCGGGCCGGGGGACATCGGTGGAGAGTCATCGCCGGCTTCCAGCCTGACGGCCCAGAAACAGAAGAGTCACCAGGGAACACCTACCACTGAAAAAACCATCATTTTCCTAATTATGAAAGCGCGTTTTACTTTAGATTGGGCTTCTCAAACTTGAACGAGCATACGAATCACCTGGGGATCTCGTTAAAGTGCAGCTTTTGGTTCGGGAGGTCTGAGGTAGGGACGAAAAATGCTGGATTTTTAACAAGCTCCCCGGTGATGCGGACACAGCTGGCGAGGAGACCCCACCGTGGGTGCCAAGGATTTAGCAAACAAACGAAAAACGAGGATAACAAATCAACCGTGGGTTTGTCTAAAATGGCCCTTTCTGCTTCCTGTTCATTCCTTCTGCTGAAACAGCCCAGGACTTCCTGGGTGCCTCCCCAATGGCACCCAGAAAATCCGGAAAAGGGACGGATCCAGGTGAGGCCGCGGGGAGCCCCCGGGGGTGACGGGCGGCCGTTTGGACCGTGGGTTCGGCATGGCAGGGGCTGGGCAGGAAGAAGTCCGGTCCTGGGGACAGTGGACACGCTGCCGCAGGGGGCCTCGGGTCCAGGGCTGTGCAGGGGAAGCCGAGCAGGTGGGACGGCCCGCGCCCAGAAGTCCGTTCCTCCGCCCTTCCCTGACGGCGGGGCGCTGCATTTTAGGGTATGCCTCTCCCTAAAACTCTCCTACTCTACCAGGGAGGATTAAGGGGAGCCCTGCCCTCGATTCAGGAGTGAGAAACGATAATCCTCTGTCCCCGAAACTCTCCAGCCCCGGGCACGTTGCCCTCCGTCCCTTACTCCTCACCACCCCGCCCCCGCCCGACAAAAAATCAAGACCAGACACCGCACTTCAAGTGAAACCATTAAGTAGGAAAACATGAGACCCATTACCGGAACCTTTCTATCATCCCAAACAGAAGCTCTACTACCATTTCTTTTTAAAAATGTGTTAATCGGAACCCTTTTTATAAAAAGACGCTTTCCTGCATCTATCATTCAGAAAGGTAGGACAAAAGCTGGAGGCTCATGCGCTTCCTAAAATGAACTGTGTGTGAGATTCTCTATTCATAGAAATAAAAGGGAGTGTGTGCGCCTGTCTGCGTAGGTGGATTTGGACTTGGGTCTACTTAAAGGCAACGAAATTTATAAAACAACTTCTCGGAGGCCCTTCTGGAGCAACGAGGGGGCTTCTGGGGTGCTGGTGGTCATGTGTGCATAGATCTGGGTGCCGGTGGCATGAGCGTGTTCGGTTCGCAAAAAATCACTAGGCTGTACACGTACGATGCGTGTGTTTTCCAGGATGTACCTTCTAATTTAATAAAAACTTCTCTAAAAACCTAAAAGTCCCTCCTACGCT
>NW_006437828.1:9875425-9885841 GCF_000325575.1 Pteropus alecto | reverse complement strand
CTAGGTTGTTAGAACAGAAAGGATGCCGCCTGTAGAGCTGGACCTGCGGCCTTGCTGCGCACGCACGACCCCGCCATGGGATTAGAGTGACTCACCAGCCCGCTCGTCCTGACTGCAGGGAGCCCGCACATCTCAGGGCGCTGGGCCTGGCGGTGCCCTGACGCCCACACGCGGGCCACCGCCTGGGACCCGAGAACAGCCAGCTGAGTCTGCTCCCCACGAAGGGAGCTAGGATGGGAGCCGAATGGATTCAAGGCGGCCAGTCTGACAGGAAACGGACAGGGGAAGCAGAGGGGAACGGGGGACCTAAATGAGAGGGCGTCTACCTCCCGCCTGGGGAAATACGATCTTGGCACCATGTGTCGGCGCTAATTGTCCTACGAAGCATCAGTCACTCTTTTTTCATGTCATGGAAATGAAAACTAACTCTTAAGTGGAATTCCCCCTTAAACCTGATCTTACTAGCTCTGAGATTAGGCCTCCACTGAAGGAGGCTGTAAGAAATGAGCCAGGTGAGACCCATTCCTAAATTTGCTGGAGGGTGTTTACTGATGAGGGCCGATGGGAAACATGCCTGCGTGTTTCATTATTGGACACTAAAAAAATTCCTTGAAATTTGATTTTTTTTTACACAAAAATGATGGTGAACCTTATAACGGATTACATTCTGCCCCTCCTACCCGACCCCGGCCTTCTATTGTTGTGGTTGCTGGAAGCTTCTGACCAGATCCGGAACCCGCCTCGAGCGACTGTGCAGGCCCCCGAGCCCCGGTCAGAGGCTGTGCTTGCCCTCGGTGGCTGACTCACTCCCCCCTTCCACCCGTACCGACGGCCTCGCTCGTCTCTGAGGGGGCGGCCTGCCATGCAACACTCCGCAAGTTGCTTGTACGTCAAGCGAGGCAAAGCATAACGAGGTCGATCCAGTCTCCAGACCGTGTTATCGCTCATTCCCACGCCAGTGCGCCCGCGCCCGTGAGGGCGGCCAGGGCAAGATAAGCTATCCTGCCCCTGGAAGCTTCTGACCAGATCCGGAACCCGCCTCGAGTGACTGTGCAGGCCTCCGACCCCCGGTCAGAGGCTGTGCTTGCCCTCGGTGGCTGCCTCACTCCCACCTTCCACTCGTACGAACGGCCTCGCTCGTCTCTGAAGGGGCGGCGTGCCACGCAGCACTCCATAAGTTGCTTGTACGTCAAGCGAGGTAAAGCATAACGAGGTCGATCCACTCTCTAGACCGTGTTATCGCTCATTCCCACGCCAGTGTGCCCTCGCCCGTGAGGGTGGCCAGGGCAAGATAAGCTATCCTGCCCCAGCAGCGTGGGCAAGCGCTCACCCCGCCCCCGAACACGTGCCTGCGGCCTTTTTAACAAAATCATCGTGGGGCGGTTTCGCTGATCGGAATCATGCTGACGCATGCGTGTGCACACACGCATGCACACGAATGATCAGAAACCCATCCTCTCCCAGACACACGATTTAGGAAGAGGCCCCCCTTCCCAGGCACGTGGGCTTCCTACTTCTTCGGTGCATTCCCCTCACAAATCTCCATACATGATACAAACACCTCCCCATACTTCATTTGTATCGTGATGTCAGGTATCCATGAGAAAGAGCAGGTCTTGGAAAGTACATGTGAGTCTGCGGCCACGCCACCCTGAGCACGCCCGATCCCGTCTGATCTCGGAAGCTAAGCAGGGTCGGGCCTGGTTAGTACTTGGATGGGAGACCACCTAGGAAAACCAGGTGCTGTAGGCAGAAAAATAAAAAAATAAAGGATTGTAAGCTGACGGGGTCCTTGCAATCTGTGAGGTCAACCAAGGGTTGCTTTGCCTCGAAGAAAAAAAAGAAAAAGAAAGAAAGTAAATGTGAGATGGCGTGTGCAGCCATCACGGTCACAAATTACAACCCGAGCACGACTGTTAGCACAAAGCTCCCCCCGCCCTCGCTTTTCCTCGGCCCGGCTGCCTCTCGGAGCCGGCCTCTGCCCTCAGTTCGATGCACATCCTCCGAGGCTGCGTCTGTAGCAAGGTGCGGGGTTTACCGTCTGTGAGTTAAGCGAGTGATGTGCTGTACACGTCACACTGTCCCGTCTCCTCCCTTACCTTTTCCACTTACTGTCTTAGAGCACCTTTCCTGCTCTAAGCAACAGGTCTTCCCCGCGCTAACTCACCCTGGCGGCCTCCTCTGGCCTCTGGCTGCTGCTCTAACATCCATACTTCTGTCAGCGGCCCCCAAATCAGCGCTGGTCCTGAGGGAATTCAGAAAATCCGACTGCATGAGCATGACGGGCTCGTAGGGCCGCTGGGCCGGGGTAAGGTGTTAAACCCGGATTCGTTCCGACCGTGAGTCTGGGCCTGAAGGTCATTCGCTGAATGATTTTTGACGGGCTGTCTACTGGGCACTGTTCCAGGCCCTGGGGATACAGCTGTGAGCACAAAGTAATCACCTCTGCCTCTGCGGTGCTTACGTGGCCTTGAGGGGGGAAAAAGATGGTGAGAAACGCTACGTTGGCTGGTAAGAGCTACAGAGGAAAATCAGGGAGGAAAGAACGGGGGGGGCGGTAATCCAAGACCAGTGACAGCAATTTTCAACATGGTGGCCATGGAGGGCCTATGGAGGTGACACTCTGGGCCAAGTCACAACTTTAATTTGCATAAAGTTAGTAGCTTTTCAGCCAGAGAAGAGTTGAGCAAGGTGTTTTCAGCAGCCTCTTTCTCGTCTTCAGCCTTCCCACACTTGGCTCGCCCTCCCAACCTTGACGGCTGAGCAGCCCTCGTCAAAGACGATCACATGTCCGCCGGTCTACCGACCGCTCGCCGCAAAAACACGTGGCTGCTTCCCTTTCCGGCTCCCTTGCCAGGCGCTGACACTGTTAAAACCTATCAAATCGCTTCTCTTGACGACTGTTTTGAAAAAGCCACTTCCTATTAAAATCCTTTAAGACCGATTCCCATCCTTGGCTGCATGTTGGCATTACCTGGAGAGCTTTCAGAAATTCTCATGGCTGGGTCCCGCCCCCAAAGACCCTAATTTCATTGGTCTGGAGCCTGGCCAGGGCACTAGTTTTTTAAAAAAGTTTTCTAAGTGGTTCTAATGCACAGCCAGCAGTGAGAACCAGTCTTACGGGCCACTAGCCCTGGTGACAACGTGCACAACACATGACCACAGGTTTCCAACTGGAGGCCAGTCAGCCAGGAAAAGACACTGAAGAGCCCTATAATTAACCGGTTGCTACTAATGATTATTTCTTAATTCCTCGTACATAACGCTTTCACAAAGTGCGTTCTAATACATTACCTTTTTCAAAGTATGTGTTGTCGTCCTTAATAGTGTCCTTAAAAAGACACCAGAGCACTGGCCTGCTAACTGTCAGTGCAGAGGGCTTGGCGGAAATGCGGAGTCAAAGAATTTCTTGAGCAGCTACTACGTGCCTCGACCACAGTGCACTCTACAGTCATAAGGTCTGAATCAGTCAAATACCTATAATCACCTTGAATTCCAAATGATAATTAGAGGAAAGACAAGACATCATTGAATACCTGTATGCCATTAAATACCTGTATATCACAGCATTTTCTTATTTAATACTCATAATTCTTATCAGTTGGAAATTGTTCTGTAAATGAACTCAGGCTCGAGGTGCTTAAGTGACTGGTGAAGTTAAGCAGCTCTAAGTTGCAGGACCAGAATCTGAACCCGGTTAGAAGACAACTTTGAAACCAGTGTGCTTAGCAGCTGGATGGGCAAGCTGCCGTGGTGTCTGTGTTATGTCTACGTCCCCTGCAGGCATCCTGTGATGTAGGAAGATGCCTGTGATGTAGGAAGATGCCTGTGTCGATCCTAGAGTCCATAATGGGTCCTGCGGCCAGGCTCTGTCGTCTTCCAGCCGTGTGGCCTTAGGAAGTCATTTAGCCCCTCTGTGCCTCATTCTCTCACAAACAAAACGAAGATAAGTGGTCCATCTCCCCCACATCGCTGTTATGAAGAGTCGTGAGTAGTAACGTACACAAAAGCCCTTTGTAAATTAGAAAGTACTATAAAGATGACGCTGATGAATTTTTGAATGTGAAATGATTTTATCCTTCTGTGAAATAATAAGAAATACATATATCGGTCTTTACCTCCGGTTCTGGACAGAGCTCCTGACATCCTTGTAAACAGGTGCTGGGAAAACCTTTCGTTTCAATACCTAATCTTTGACCTGGCACCTGCCATAGAGCTCCTAGATTCCTTGGAATTTCCTGGGTGACAGGAGTGTCTTTTGTGCTACCGAGGCATCGGTTGGGGGCTCCTGCATGGCTTCAGGATGGGGACTGGTCACCAGGAAGACCAAGCCATGATTAGACACTGGGAGTTTTCAGCCCCAGCCCTCATCGTGCCTACGTGATGGGGGCTCCAGAAAAATCCCCAAAGCACCTGGTTTGGGGAGCTTCTGGTTGGTGATCACATCTCTGAGCCGGGGGGGTGTGCACCCCAAAGCTGGGGGAACAGAAGTTCCTGTGCCGTGTGTCCGTCCAGACCTCACCCTGTGGACCTCTTTATATGGCTGTTCATTTGTATCCTTGAAAATATCCTCTACACCAAATCGGCAGTAGTGAGTAAACTCTTTTCCTGGGTTCCGTGAGCTGTCCTAGCAAACGGTTCAACCCCAGGACGGGGTTGTGGGAACCCCCATTTTGCAGCTGAGCGGGACAGAAGCTGTAGGTAAGCTGGGGACCTACTACCTGCAACTGGCATGTGAGTGGGGGGCAGTCTCGTAGGACTGAGCCCTTAGCCTGTGGGACCTGGGCAGTTACTGCTGGAATTGAACTGAACTGAACTGAATTATAGGACATCCAGCTGGAGCTGGAGAATTGGTCGGTATGGGACGAAACTCACACATCTGGTGTCAGAAGTACCATGCGTGAAGGCGAAGGAAAATGCGGTGTTTTCCCTGAAAACCTTCACAGAATTACGAACAGCAAGACCACGTGCGAGTATATTTCTTTAGCAACAAATTCTTGCCGTACTGGCACAATTTTTGAGAATGGTATCGACCGCTATACCTATGCTAAAGGATATACAATACAGGGCAGGACCAAAAGAGACTAACAAAAGTTACATATTAACGTTCACATGTACTCCTACCAATACGTTTATATTGTATATATGATATACAGGAACATACAAGATATTTACTTTTATATTTCTATTTTGACATTATTTCTATAATTTTCAGATTACAAATTTTATGTATATAACACATTTTTATTGTATTGACAGCATACATATTCCTATATACATTTCTATAACTTTAGTTCTTGGACTTTTGAACCAAGTTTCACATTATGATATTTTAAGCAGAATTAAAACTCCACTCTAAGCTGTGATGCGCCCTGCGAGGTCTGAAAAAGCCTCCTCCTTCCCCAAAGGTGACGTCCCAGTGGCCCCAAAGGCAGCCTTGAAAAAGAACCGAGGCCCTACCAATGGCTGTTCCCTTCCCGGTTTGTCTCAGTTATGTGATAAGTTTCAAAGATGAATTAGACCAATTAAGTACTGCCTCCAAAAGATCCCTAATTGATTTTCACTTTTTCATTCATTGCGGCCCACGTCCTAAGTACAAGTGTTGTGTCCACTCATTCTAAAAAGCTGAAGACTGGTGTCACCATTCAGAGCACCTAGCCACGTCCGAGCATGTATTTATTTGTCTATTCAACCCAAAGGACCCAGCTGGGAGCCAGAAGTCCACAAACCTGGACCCCTCCCCTCTGCTTTCCACTGGCCGTCCAAAAACGAGAAAAACACAATGTAACGCATTTTCACAGAATTAAATGTATTCAATTTAGGGTATTAGCCATTACTTAGAGATGATGTCCTTTCGTTCACGAAGTGGCAAAGGGAGACGACAGTTGCGGCTGTATTTTTAATGGGCTTTATTGGCAAACATGTTGAGATCCAAATTTCTTAGGGAACAATTGGTGCATGAGACCCCTAAGTCTGGAAAGCGCTGCATTTTAATTATAAAAGTCACACACCTGTCAAAGATTCAAAGCGTGCCCCTTGCTATACAATTAACAACAATAAACTTTCTAATTTCTAACTCCTTCCTCCACATTAACCCCAATCACAAGTCCGAAAGTAATCACTATTAATAATTATGAACCTTCCCAAAAAACTTATACATATGCCAACAGATGCATATTCTTTTCCTAAAGGGGAGAGTGAAACTATTTATGCTACTGTGTACCTTGCTTTGGTCTCGTGATTAAATTTAAGCACCTTCAGACCTTTTCTTTCAAAACCCTAAGTTCTCTCTGACATTCTAAGGCTGTTTCGGGTTCCTACGAGGAGCTGAACGCCATGCCCGTCTGGCGAGGGGAGCGCAGACTCGCAGGCAGGACGCTGGGAAAGGCGGGGTGGCGTAGAGAGGAGGGGTGGGCGCCAACAGGTTAGGGATCTGGAAGGGGGATAAAAGTGAGGATGTAGATGACTCTGTAGTCATTCACCCATTTATGACAAGGTACTCGAACATCCAATGACAATTCTGAGGGGACGTGGAGAAACTGAGGCTCAAGTCAGCCGCAGCTTCGTGGCCGTTAAATTTCCTCAACTCGGTTCTTGCTTTCTCTTCCACGCGTCGCGGAATGAGGGACAGCGAACACTGCTGTGCGTGGGACGGACCGCTCCCTCTCCCGACTCCTGACCTACCTTCCACCCAGAGTTACGAATGTATTTCCCAGCCACCCTCGGAGTGAAAGGCTGCGTGGCTGGGCTCGGGCGATAGGATAAAACACGTGACGTGTGCACCTGCTGGGTCGTGCCCCTGCCATTCCTATCCCTTTCTTGCTGGAACGTACATATGGGTGACGTGGGGACCGATGCTGACAGGACACCAACATCAGACGAGGCTGCTCTGTGACAACAAAATAAACCTTGTCCGAAGGGCCAGAGTCGAAAATGAGTATTTGCCAAATCTTGGGACACATTCAAAAAAAAAAAAAAGTCATCCACCGAAACTGAGCAGTCGAGGCTGCCAAGAAACATATCTGAAAATTTGCCCAAATCGATGCGTTCCAAACCTACGTTCCACATGAAGAAATACTCTTCCATTGGAATCCAGCACACAGACGCACATATAAATCTAAAACAGAAGTTTCCTGGAACAACACTCACCTTCACTGCGTGTGATTCTAGTCTATTGTCTATTCTATTTCATTTTTAATAAAGTTGGTCATAATTCACTAAATTGTGCTATAAAAGCACCGTGGTAACAGGTCTTAGGTATATGCCAAATTCAGTTAATTGTGATGGCATTAGAGTCCATCTCATTAGAGAAACGGAGAGAACTTCATCGCACGCATTCATTCAGCAACGATTAGTGAGCCAGGCCCTGTTCTCTCGCTGGGGGACAGCAGTTAACAAAACAAAGCCCCCCACCTCATGGAGCTTACATTACGGAGCTGTGCTTGCATTAAAATGACTAGTCGTGGGTATTTGCACTTGAATGAATTAAAATCAAGTAGCCATAAACATCGGCTCCACAGCTACGCTTAGACACAGCTCAAATGCAGAACAGCCCTTCGGGACAGCTCTGCTCTGAAGAATCTTACCTCGTAACTTAACTCAAGCAATGACTTGTTAGCAGAGCATAAAAGTCTAAGAAGAAGGAGCAATGAGAATTCATTAACGTATCTCAAATGAAGGGATTCAAACCACACGCCAAGAACAGACCAGCTTCGCTGGCTCATCCCTACTCACCTGTCACAATCATATGTGGCATTCCAACCCCCTCGCCTAATTTCTATCAAACCACATTTTCTGGAACTTGGCTATTTTCTACACTTCGTCTAAACAGCTAGGAATTTCTCATCCTAAATTACTGGTATTCTGGGTTGCAAATCAATCTCTTGTGGGTTTGAACTTGACGCCAGTGGGCAAAGTGAAGACCTCTAAGCTGAGAACCAGGCCCTTTGCACTGTGGGCACAGCAGGGACTTCTAGCTGCCTACACTGTTCCTTAACAACACAGGCCTGGTTTTATCTGAGGTGGTGATGAGCCAGTGTTAATGAGCTAGAAAACTACAGTTCGCTGCTCTCCTTGCAACTAGATTAACGCCCGTCGTTGTTCAGCGGGGTTTCTAGAAAAGCTCCTTAAAGGGAAACACGCAGCTGGCACACACCCCTTTGGTCCCTCCCCTCTCCTTGCTGCCTGCAAGATGGCTGGGATTCCAGAGTCTGTGGCAGACGCTGTGGATAGTGGAGAAGAAAGGCAGATGCTGGGGCTCTGATGCCCATGAAGCCACCATGGCTTCACACCTTCAGTCTGGACTGCATACTCCTGAATTTCTTTTATAAGAGACAATAATCCCTCACGTGGTTAAGCCATTGTGGTCATTCCCTAACTGACAAGATGGCGACTCCTCCCAAAGCTCTATCTCACGGGAGGACTTGTGTGAAGAGGCCAGAACGTGTTCTTTCAAATCGCTTTAACTGCACGAGAAACCAAGTCGTATTCAGCTATAAAGTTTAGGGCAATCTTAGATTTTGTTAGAGATCACTGCTTCGTAAGGAATAAAATGGTATAAAAAATTCAAATGCTGCCCGAGAGAAAGCCAATCAGCTTAGGTAAATGCCAAACACTTTCGATTTGTTGAGTGGTTTGCAATTAGTGACAATTTCCCTCCTTTTCTGTTAGTTGGTGTTCTAAGTCGGTACTTTCAAGGCACAGCACAGATTTTCCAGGCCACAGCGTAGTTTACAAAATATCCTGAAATTCAAATCAGTTTCCTAAGAGTTCATGTTTTACAATGTCTACTCACTGATTTGCCTTAAGCTACTAAATATGAACCAGAGATAGAAGTATCTTAAGGAGCAAGCTCAATTCTTTCAACGATCCACTATTAATGTTGTGATTAAACAGAAAAATGTCTTTAATACAACATCTATCAACTAAATCCCCAAGGACCTCAAAATAGCATAGGGGTTAATGGAATAGTTTCAGGAACACTTTGAAAATAAAATTTGGGAATAACTATGCATCCAAATTGAACCAATATTTGTTGATAATCTCTTGACAATGCTAAGTAATTTTTTGTTAACTCCCCAAACTCTTTTGACTCACAAAAATTCCATTAAACTCTTAGGAGGCTGACTTTCCCAAGATCATCGGACTAGGAACAGATAACGTCAAGCTCTCAACCCACGGTGATTGGATGCTAACCTCATATTCTTTTTTTCTCTGTGGCTACTTTTATAAAACTTGAAAAAAATCTTTTTAATTGAACATAAAGCTGGAAAGTAGAGGGAGTAACATTTGAGGGTACTGTATGGGTAGAGGAATATTTCTGCATAACTTGAAAATCACAAAGCTGAGGATAATAATTAAGTTGCGATATGCCTGGGTTAATAATGTTCTATTCATACAACCCAGAAATAATCAAGAGGTCTGAGAGGTCCTTCATGAACCACCTGGCAGATAATGTCCACTTTTCAGACCTCCTCCAACCCATTTTAGCTTCCTCCCTGTTACCTAGTGTCCTCTGGGGCCCCCACCTTCCCGGAGGGCCCCATTCCAACACTCTTCCATTTTTGACTCCTATCATCCGAGTTCACTGTCCTGTGCCCTGCTCGTCCACAAGGGCGGCTCTCTGCGTGGGCTGCACAATTGGATTTAGGGAAACTTCTTAACGTGTTGTGTTATAATCACCCGGTTCTTTGCTTTACCACAACAAAATTTTCTGCACTTTTCTCACTGAGGCTGTTTTTGTACAACTTGAAAAAGTGTTTTAATTGAACATAAAACTGGAGAGGAGCAGAGCACAGAAACATTTGGAGTGGAACGAGCTCTCGGGTTTCATACTGGTATGCATCATTGCCTTAAACCAAAGAGATGACTAAACAGGGAAATTGGCCTTTTTTCAATACCCAGCAACTGGGTGTACGGTCCAAATTACACTTGGGCAGGTGGGAAGCTCCATATTTTTATGTTTAAACTTCTAGCGCCTGGGATAGAATTTCATCTTAAAGCGACAACATACCCACCTCCCTCTTTTTTTCCCAAAAGATATAATTCAAGACCAAGTGCAAAACAGAATAGCTCTTTAGGAATCCGCAAGCTTACAAATATAGGGCCAAACTGAGATGGGAAAGCTGTGCCCACTCTCACGACAGCTTCCTTTCTCCCAAGTCCCTTCCCACAGACCTTGGACCTCCCCAGGGGACTGACTAGAGGAACCGCCTGGACCCCACTACCCTGACCCAGTTCGGCCCCACAAGGCGTCCGGAAACTCCAGCTGGGGCAGCCTCTAGGGCAAATGCTGACAAGTTCTCGGAGGCCCTCGGAGACCAGAGGCTGGCGAAAAGCCCCGTCCCCTGCGCTCATCTTCGTGGACTGCCTCGTGGTCTCCACGGCCTTAAGGGGCCACCCTCGGTAAACGTACAG
>NW_006437828.1:9872193-9874719 GCF_000325575.1 Pteropus alecto | reverse complement strand
GCGGGAAATGGCGTCGGCCCCGGGCCCCCGGGCGCACCGTGACGGGCGGGTCTGTGTCTCCGAGCAGACGATGAGATGTTCTCCGACATCTACAAGATCCGGGAGATCGCGGACGGGCTGTGCCTGGAGGTGGAGGGGAAGGTGAGTCGCCCCGGCCGCGCGTGGGGGAGGCGAGGCTGGGCGGGCTCGGGTTTCCGCTTCTCCCCCCGCGAGGTTGTGCAATCCTCTCCGCTGCCTCCTGGCGGAGGAGACATTCGTTCTGGGCTCGGGTTTTTCTAGAAAAGTGGAGGCGGAGCTGAGCCTGGAAATAGGTCCGCCGCCTGGGCGCCCTTCCTCCTCCCGGCTGTCCCGAACAGGTTGTCTGCGCTTGGGGCGCCCCCAAGCCCTCCCACGTTTACCCTGTCCTACTTGCGGAACAAGCCGAGAGCCCACAGAAAACTCGCACGTGGTTGTAAATGACCCCGTATTCGTTCCGGTCGACCAAAAGTTCGTGCTGAGTTAAGGCGTTTTAGGAGTCATACGTTTTTTCCCCTAAAATGTTTTCAGCGTGAACCAGAAATATTTGTGGGAGGATGATGGATGCGTGAACTGCTGGTACAGGTTTTTTGGATGCTTTTATGTTAATATCGAGTACATCTTTTGCAACTAAACTACAACTTCTTATTGCAGATGGTCAGTAGGACAGAGGGTAACATTGATGACTCGCTCATCGGTGGAAATGCCTCCGCCGAAGGCCCTGATGGCGAAGGAACCGAAAGCACAGTAATCACTGGTGTTGATATTGTCATGAACCATCACTTGCAGGAAACCAGCTTCACAAAAGAAGCCTACAAGAAGTACATCAAAGACTACATGAAATCGTGAGTGATACTGGCACCTAGTTGATGTCTGGACTCCTATAGGGTTTAGAGATTGGCTCAGTTTGAGGTTCCTTAGCAGGCATACTTGTGGGAGACCATACTTTTTTTTTTTTTTTATTGATGAGCTCATAGGGGTGCTTGCTTTTCTATAAATAAACTAATGAGAGCATACTGGAGCAAGCAGTCTGGTTTTAGCTTTGTAGAATAGTGCTTTGGAAATAAGTACATGAATTTCAAAGTTGTGAACAGTCTTGATGTGTCCTGCGAAATAGTAATTTCGTGATTGTACTGTTACTTTGCTCAGTGACAGCTCTTTGCTGTTTGCAGTAGGGTTTTGTTTTTGCTTTTATTATTCATGAAAAAAGTTTGCTGTGAACTCAATACTTTAACCTGTTAATATTGTTTTAGAATCAAAGGGAAACTTGAAGAACAGAGACCAGAAAGAGTAAAACCTTTTATGACAGGGGCTGCAGAACAAATCAAGCACATTCTTGCTAATTTCAAAAACTACCAGGTAAATAAATACTCTAAATATTTAAGTGAAAAGATTGCATAATTTTACCTGTGAGGGCATAAAAATTAGTTATTTGATGAGTCTCTAGTTAAATTGTGGTTATCTTCCTGGGCTTTTGAGCAGTTTGAACACTTCGTAGAGTCAGCTCCAGGAGCACAGGCTATACCTGTTCCCAGGTTCCCAGATCTCGTCTTGATGCCAGAATCTCATCCCTACCCAGATGACATTTGTTAGTTCTTCCTCTCACGACTTGCTTGTTACCCATCCTAAATTGTCTTCTGATTTTCTCTTAACAATTCCAATGTATCTTGTCGCCAGTGGACCTCTATCGAGGAACTTCAGGGACTTCCCTTACCTCCAAGACTCAAAAAAAACCTATCGCAATCTTGCTCTTTGTTTTTCTGGCTTTCACACACCCCCTGGCCGGAAGATAACTTCCCTCATAAGATGTGCTCATTGGAAGCTTATGGTCTTTGCATGACTGAAAACGTTGTAAGGTTTGGAATTTCATATGTGGAACTGAGAGGAAGTTGTCAGGGAGCCTGAGCGTTTCTCTGTTTCTCTCTGTTATTCTGATTGGTGTTTATTAGTCCTTTAGTCAGGTGAACAGGTCTGTGATTAGTGAGCATTTTTTCTCACCCGCGTCAGAACTCTGCTGACATTCTCTTAAGTCACGGTGTTCTGGGTCACCCTGTTTTATTGCAGTTCGTTTGACATGGCGCATCTGGCTGTGATGGTCTAATTCAGAACATTTGTTGTTTTTCCTAAGTTCTTTATTGGTGAAAACATGAATCCAGACGGCATGGTCGCCCTGCTGGACTACCGCGAGGACGGCGTAACCCCGTACATGATTTTCTTTAAGGATGGCTTAGAAATGGAGAAATGTGTAAGTATGAGGGATGGCTCGAAAGCAGTAAGGTAAAGATGGCGATGTCGGTGTGATTCTCATTTCTTGCCATTGGGGTGGCGAGAGGTTTCTCTAGCAATCCTTTTAAACGAGGGTCTCGGTCTTATTTCTCTGGGGGTCTAAACAGAGTCATGTTTCACACGTAAAAGAATAGAAAGGCTCAGAATATTTGTTACCTACATGTAGAAAACTTACTGTGAATATCAAAACTTTTTTACTTGGGTTTACCGATAACTGGCAGTCAA
>NW_006437828.1:9862392-9872151 GCF_000325575.1 Pteropus alecto | reverse complement strand
CGATGCGCAGATTGCTGCAGTAACATTGAGTGTCTGCTCTGCTGGAAGCAGCACAGAAGCGAAGCGTTTGTCATCCCAGCTTTCACTTCAATTAGGAGCACAATAAACTTAAGGCTAAACAAGGTTAGTGGCGACAGTGGACAGTGTCGTAGGACACTACAGATGACTCGCCATCGGAATTATTCAGAGAACTTTGAGGTTTTTTTGTTGGTAGAACAAAGTGTGTGTGTGGGACTTGGCTCAAAATAAGACTTTTCTGGAAAATGTGCTGCTTCAGGTTCGGTGAGAATGGTTCTGCATCCACTGATAGACCTTGAACAGTGATGTTGTTCTTTTGGTTTGCACTAGGATGCGACAGCAAAATCCCCGCGCTTTCTGTCTGTCTTTGTGGCGGCCCAGATTGAATAGGGGACTACATACATCTGCAGCCCGGGCCGCTGAGTTGCCTTCACCCTGGAAAGGGGTTAATTCACTCTTCCTTGTTTTACAGTAACGAATTGGGCAATTTGGATCTATCACCTGTCGTCATAACTGGCTGCTGCTTCTCATCCACACACCAGGACTAGGACAAGTGGGACTGATGTCATCTTGAGCTCTTCCTTTATTTTGACCTTGGTTTATTTGGAGCGGAGGCATTGTTTTTAAGAAAAACATGTCATGTAGGTTGTCTAAAAATAAAGTGCATTTAAACTCATTTGAGAGAATGCCTCTTAGTTTAATACACATTCAAATCCATCCTGTGTAGTGTTCCTGGAGAAGCTAGAGCCTGGTTGTAACCACCACCAAAAAGCGTAAGACTTCAGATAACTCTACGGTGAAAACTGCTTCTGGGACCGGAGCTTAAAAAGCGAGGATCAAAAGTCTTAATTCCGAGTTGAAGGGAAAGACCGTGCCCACCGCAGAGCCAGCCTTTGAGGTGGATTCCTCAGACCCTGCATCACCTCCGAGTGGAAGTAGTTAACTGGAAGAGATCACCAGAAGGACAGAAAGACCAATACAGTTGGAAGCAGAGTCCTGTCTGAGCTTTATCACATACCAAGTTTAGAACCAAGTTCCAGAGAAATCTAGACGTCTTGGAATCGTGTAATAAACCTTTGCCAAACTCCCTGGAACGGGGCTGGCAAACTGGCTCATCCTGCCACCTTCTTTGTCTGACTTTTAAGGTGGTGCTTCCATTTTTTAATGGAAAAATCAAAGTAGTTTATGGGACATAAATCTAATTTTGTGTCCAGCTTTACTGGGACACTACTGTGTTCATTTGCTTATGACTGGCTCTGGCACCACAAGAGCAGAGATGAGCGACATACCTTTAGGGCCTGCAAATCTTAACAGGTGTGTGGCCCTTGACAGAAGAAGGTTGCTGGCCCCTGCTCCTAAAGGTTATAGATGGAATGTGGGATGGAAAAAGCAACTTGTGTCAACATACTGTGTCTGAAAAGGCAGCGGATGTTGAATGTGACCGTGAACAAGCATCTCTGACAGACCTGGAGCAGTTCCCGTCTGCTGCTGAGGTTCCGGTGCAGATGCAAGAGGAAAGGGTCCCCGCGCTTTCCGTCTGTCGATGGTGGCAGTCGAGATTGAATGGGGGAGCACAGGGGAGGGACCGTGGGGTTGGCACAATGCGGAAGTCACCTTGTAAACTTCTGAACAGTGTTTTACTCCAAAGAAGAATCTAAAATACAAGTTTGCAAGAGAAGTGTTGGGAACTTAGCTCCCTACACCCTCGCCTTCTGATTCCACTCTTCAAAGCTTTAGGATTAAAACTAAAGGCGGCCAATGATTCTTTGCACAGGGCCTATGCTGCGGGAACCCAGGGCGAGCCCAGTGACTTGGCAATCTGAGAGCATGAGGCAAAGTCCGTCATGGTTGAGGGTTTGAGACAAGCCAGTCAGGTTGGTAGTGCCCCCTGGTGATGGGAAGTAAACCCAAGTATTGCTAACTCCAGTCAAGCTGAGTGTTAAGCACTGATTTCTGGCATCAAGATGTAGAAAAGTGGCAGTCATTGATCAGGAGGCCACTCGTCCTCTCTGAAACATGGGCAGAGACTTAAGGGAGTGGTCAAAGCGGAAAGGGTGAAGATAAGCTGATTTGTAATGGAGGCCTTGAGGTAACAATCAAAAAACCTATTTAGTGAGCCTGCCCTGGGAAAGCGGGAAGAACGGGACAGCAATCCCGAGGCGGCGTGTACAAGATGCAGAGCCAGGTTTATTTTGTATCTAGTTCTAGGCAGTTTAACATAAGTGGTGTGTCTTTTGTACATCAGAAGGCACGTATTACGTCATTGATGCTAAGTGTGGTGATGAGCTTGTTGCTGGTGGTGGCCTCTGGGGCCCAGGCAGTTGTGTGTGTGGGTGGCGGCGCGGTGGACGAAGGGCTGTTCAGTGTCTGGGAAGCCTCTAGTGCGTTTGAACAGGAAGGCTATGCGGGTGTGAAGCGGAGTGGTCCAGAGTCGAGTGGCATGTGCTGATGGGCCCTGAGCGTCAGGTGGCCAGGATGTAAGGTGCCAAGAGGAGAGCTGAGGTAGGGCAGAGAGTGCATGGGAGAAACCGGGTCACGCGGGAAAGCCACGGGAGGGCTTTCAGAAGGGGGACATCTGGCCCGAGGGTCGTTTTGGCTACTGGGTCGCAGGGTGAAAGCAAACAAGGGTGTCGCGCTGTTTTTAGGTGGGGGATAGGGACTCAGTCGGGTGGCTGTAACCTGAGAACACATCCGTTGCGGTGTTGAAGGAGGTGGAGAAATGGATTACAGGGTGAAGCCAAGTGTTTTGTCCTGAGTGAGAGACACTGAGACAGGAAGGCAAGCGCAGTGGGAAGTCAGGTTGGGTTTTGGACACGTAGGATGTGAGATGCTGGTTCTTGGTTCAGGTGAATTAGGCGGGCAGGACTTTAACCTGGGAGGAGAGTGGAGAAGGCTAAGCCGAAGACCTTGGGATGGTGAGATCATCTCGAGAGGGTGGTCTCAGCCACCAGCACAGAGACTGGTCAGCATGACGAACCAGCAAAGGGGACTAAGAAGGAACTGCCCCGACGTACGAAAACCAAGGGAGTGGCCTGGAAGTGGGGAGGAGGGAAGAAAGCCCGATTAAAACAGGCTCAAGAGAACAGCAGGTTCCCAGGGTGTTGACCAGGAAGTGTCATAATACGAGTATTTTTATTACATGTGCATCTGCTTAATAGGTATATGAATGATTCATTTGAAGCAGCCGTTTTTCTTCGGGTCTATTTAAATGACTGGTAAGTAAATTTCATCATGTGACCTGCAGGGTTAACCAGTAGCTGCGAACTAATGACAGTCATGGTAAAACTGCAAGAGCAGCAAAAACTTGGAAGAAACCCTGATAAGAGCATCCTACTGTCCTGAGTGCATGCGTGCACGTGCACACAGCTGAGCGACCTCAGCCGGCAGAATATTCAGTAAAATGGAACTTAAACCAGGAACACTTGGACTAATAGGGACCACATCTTAGTGACCTGCAATGTACACCTAGCAGGTTGCTACATGACCCTTAATTATAGTAAAAGTGGCTGACCGCCCCCTTGGTGGGCCACAAACATTCCTGAAAAAGCTCCAGCCTTGTGGCAGTTGACACATGTTCCAGAGACTGCCAAGAACTGAGAGCCTCACCCGACGTTTTGGGTAGATTATGACCGTCTGGGCTCTGGATCATGTTTGGAAATCACTGGACTGAAAGACAGTTTTGAGTCTGTGTAAAAATGGGAGCTACCTGGATATTTAGTTCTTTAGGTAAAATTCATTATTCCAAAGGCAAAGTCTGAAGTGTTTAACATTAACTACTAGAGGAAGATGCGTTGACGTGAGCTGCCGTGACAGCCATCTCAATGAGTCTTTAAACGGGAGCTGACGGATGGCAGTCGTAATGCTGGCCATTTCTATTTGCTCCACTGAGGATCCTCCTGCTGGGTCATGAGAACCTCAAGTGCTGACCATACAATTCAGGGAGAAATGTCACCTGTGAGCCCAGGGGAAGATTTTCCACACAGTGATGGTTCAGTGTTCACCTCAATCACGCACACACCCTGTACACTTAAGATCACCCTGTGTGTACAGTGCTCTGAGCTGAGGTAGGGCTGGGGACAGCCCTACGTGAAGGTTTCTGCATGCATGAGTGGCAATTTACAGGTGGAGAAATGAATTCCAGTATCAGGTGTCTCACTCAGCTCCCCAGGGGGGATGCACAGACCCAAACCGTGAGTTGGAGCACAGCGTTTTCAAGGGTCCTGGACAGCCACTAGATGATTCAATACTGAGTTCCTAACAGTTTGGCCCTAGAAGTCTAGTCATGTACTTGGTGATTTTCCTCGCGTAAAGACAAGTTCTAGTTTATTACCGAATGCGGCTTGCACGTAGCCTCATCTGGAGCACAGGGTTATAAACTTATTCTACCCAGTGCTTGATCTACCATTCCCTAAGGAGCTGGTGGAAATATGGCAAATTGCTGAGAAAGTTGGTATTTTGTAGACTTATATTAAAAGAGCTATACATGTGTGAGGGAGGAAGAAACTACCCCTCAGGTTCTCTCGGCTGGTCTAATAGACATGAGATCAGCAAGAGAAAATAACCAACTTTGAGACATACGCATGGGAACTCCATACATGAGACCGCGGGTACATGAGGTTCAGATGGAAAACGGGTATGTATGTGAGACATCCTGAGGGAGGGGTGGGGTCAGGTGCCTTGGCTCTATAGGGTCGATAGAGGATAAGAGAAGATGCTTAGTAAATAGAATTTGTCCTGCCCTATAGGTAGGTCAAAATGTCACGGACATGGCCCCTAATTCAAGATTTTCTACATAAAGGGAGGCGCAGAAGTTCCTCTTGAGCCTGCAGCTAAAGTTGCCTTTAGCTCAAAACCATCTGCATACCAAGAGGCACATCTTGGGGTAACTCGTTCTGAACCCGCTCTACATGCTGGGGGGTGAAGCATGGGGAGGGTAATTAAACTGAAAGATAAATACCTGATACCTAGAGGCTTCTGAAACCAGCAAACATAAGAGTTGACTCAATCACCGGTATACTAGCTTGAAAGCAAAATCTGGGAAACTTAGCAACTACTCCAAGTCTTCCAGAAGAATTAGGCTGGGCGATGAGCTGATTTTATTAAAATTTGTACAGCCAATAATCATAAAATTCGTTGAACCATTAGGTGTAAATGTGGGAAGGAATGAAAAAATATCTGCAACTGGTTAAGTATGTAGGTCAAATTTTCCATTTAGGAAGTCATACTCCCAGCTTCATTAACTCATGGCCAATGTACTTAAAAATGGCCCTGGTAATGTGTGGTGGGTGTAGTTCAGTAGAAGGTCACCAGAGGGCGCCCCAGTTTGCTTTCTACAAAACTGCAAGGTAAGTTACAGTTCAAAGGACAGACTCAGCCAGCGGTGGTTTCAGCACTTTGAGGTCTTGCTGGCAAGTGGCCAGAGACGCAGGCCGATAGCCTCAGCCCGCGAGTGTGAACTGGAAGATGGTTGGGTTAGTGCTCATGTTGAATCAGAAAACCTTGAGCTTGTTTTCAGTTGTGGTTTCCTGCTGCTTTAGTAAGGCCCTTCTCCCCTTTCAACCTGCCTCCAAGGGTTCTTTGTAGTGTCAGAGGACGATGACAATCCCTGGAAAGGTATAATTACAGCCTAACGAGTACAGAGGCATGAATGGGGGGACGAGTACCCCCACCTAGGAGAACAGTGAGATCCGCCCTAACCGAAAGAACTTTGCCTTTTATTCTAAATAGGATAAAAGTTTTAAATACTAGGATTCCCTTTCATTTTCAAATACATATCTGAATCTCTTCTACCTTGTTTACTGTGATTCACTGTATTATCTGTTGCTGTGTTATAAATAACCCCCTAAATTGGTGTTTTAGAATAACAATAAGCATTTATTATCCTGCAGTTTCTATATGACCTCAGTCATTCCAGGCAGCTCAGCTAGGTGGCTTTGGCTCGGGGCCTCGTCATGAGGCTGCTGTCAATGTCAGCCGGGCCTGCAGTCCTCTGACGTGTGACAGACCCACTTCTGAGACACCCCCATGGCTATCGGCAGAAGGCCTCTGTTCCTCGCCCTGGCCCTGGTCATAGGCCTGAGTGTCCCCACAACATGGCAACTGGTTTTCTCCGGAGAGACCCAGCAGAAAGCAAGATAGAAGCCGCAGCATCGTCCAGGAGCGGCTTTAGGAGTCATGCGTCACTATTTCATCAGTCCCCTCAGGGGTACCCATTCACTGTGCGAGGGAACCGGAGACCCTCTCGGAGGCTGGGAACCACTCACCCTGTTCGCAAAATGCGCATTTAAACGTTCTGTCAAATGTACATTTTCCCTTGTTTAATGTTATTCTTCCTGTTTTACAAATTGATACTTGAGCCCCTTTAAAGATGCATAGCAGAAGTTTATTTTCCTGACTAAAAAGGCCTCCCTCCTTTGCAGGTCAGAAAACAATTTCTGAAGGGTGCATGTGTGTACTATATCTTTATATATGTATAAATGTCTCACAACTTTAGCGATTCTACATGCAGACTTTCTAGAAAATGACAAGTTATACTACACGATAAAATTCAATGAAAGTCATTCAGGGAGTTACTGGATCACTTTGCTTCACAATTAACAACTCCAGGGCTTCTGACACTAGCCATCCCTGAAAGGTCGCTGGGACGATTCTTATGTTCTCTTCACAAATGAGGGCTCTAAGGCAGAGAGGTTTCAAGCGACCTCAGAATGAGAGCATGGCTGAGAAGGTACGGTTCTTTCTAACTCACGGTGCCCCTGGATGACGCGGAAAGGTGGAGAGGAGAGGGCTCGGACGCCCACGCAGCAGAGGCAGGGCCCAGGCATCAAGCAGCCATGTCGCTGATCTCAGCGCGGTGCGGAGGCCGCGGAGGCCGCTAGAGAATGGCCCTTGACCAGAAACATGCCGGAGTGCAATGCCCTTTGCAATGACCTTCAGTGGGAAAGGGCCTGAAAAGGTGCTGCCAAGCCAAGAGCTGCCCTTTGGGTCAAGAAAGTCAAGCGAGGTGAGCACGACATTACATGGGATTTCTTTTTTTAAAAAAATGGATAAACTCTCTAGGAAAAATCAGGGCAGTGAAAAGGTGTGGTACCCCGAATGTAGGTCTTCCACATGCTGGCATTTCAGGGTCCCCAGAAATCATGGCCATGTCCCCACCTGCTCACCAGATGCAAAATCTGTTGGTTGACAAGTCCCGCCCCCACACACAGCTCCTGGTCAAACATCCAGCTCTCGTTTAAAAAATGTGAACAGGCAAGAATCATCGAGAAAGCCTTCAGCACAAAAGAGAAAGACCTATATGAAGAAACAAAAAACAGACATAATTCACGGGACAGAAGAGAACAATAACGACAAATAAAACCTCTGATTAGTATTAGAGAAATTCCCAAAGGGAGAGCAACTATAAAAGAAGAACGTGCTGCCGTGAAATAAACATCAAAAGACAGTTTTGGATACGAAAAATTTTTAATTAAAATAGCTGAAGGAAAATAAATCAAGCGGAAAATAAAGATGGGGAAATCTTTCAGAACAACTTTTTTAAAAGGCAAAGTAGGAAACTGGGAGGAATCTAGAGTAGAAATCTAGAAACCGACCTCTGACAGTAAGAATAAAAAGGGAGAACAGAGAAAATGGAGAATTATCCAAAAAATATATAACAAATCCCCCGAGATGAAGGGACCTCCTCAGACAGAATGGAATATTGAGTGTCGAGCCTAGTGTATGTAGAAAGACCCGCACTAGGACACCTCAGATGGCCCGCTATGACCGATCACGTGGGAAATACCTGCTATCTCGTGGAATGGGGCACACTTAAGTGAAATGTCAGAACACTCAAGATAAAATTATAAGCTCCGAGAAACATTAACATCAGTCCTGGGAGCCACACTGTGTGCCAGGGACTCTTCCAGGCCACTGTGCTGTTAAACAGTGTCATCCTGACAACGGCCCAGAGTAGGTATCGCCACCACTATTTCACAGGTAAGGACGCTGAGGCCTCGCAGCCAGCAAACAGCAACGGAGCCAGGGTCGGAAGTCAGGCAGCCTCGTTCCAATGCCTGTGCCCTTAACCATGACACACACTGCCTCACAGGCCGCTGACCAGGCAAGAGATGCAGCCTTCTCCAGCAATCTTGGGGAGACAGCGAAACGGCCTAATGCCTTAAAATTTCTGAAGAAAATTATTTCAACCTGGAATTCTATCCCCAGCCAAATCGTCAGTGAAGTATGAGGGAAAATAAAGACATTTTCAGACATTTCGGACTAAGAACACTTCCTATAAGTCCTTTCTTAGGGGGTTATGTGAGAATGTAATCTCAGAAAACAAGGGAGAAAACCAAAAAGAAAAAGAAAAAAAGACTAATAAGAGTAACTCCCAGGATGACAGATGTATAATCCAGTTTGGAGAAAGATGACTGAAGGTTCTAGGTGAGCAAGAGGAATTCCATGGAATTATTAGCATTACTGAGAACTTGAAAAAACTTGAGGGTCATGTTAAACATACAGAAGGCAGGGAAAAAGGCAATTTTAAATGCCAGGAAAATAAGAAGCCGCAGAAGAAAGTCACGGCGTAGACAGACGGGAAGGAGGTGGCGGGGACCGTGGCGGGCTGTGGCTTTTCAAGCGCCCTCTGTGCTAACTGGTCTTTCGGCCGCACGCAGTGCTTTGATGTCCACGTTTCTATCTACGTCAGGTGTACTTTTTAAAAGATGGTAAGTGCTTGTAGCTGAGTGGCTGAAACGAGGAGAAGCTGATTCTTTCACGCAGGAGTCGATTCTATGGCAAGAGGCTGAACGGGGAGACGCTGCACGTTAAACTCAGAGAAAGAAATTTAACAGCAAAACTCTGACCTCGAAAAGATAGAAAGAAACTGGAATTGTCAGGAAGGATTCTTCGAAGGCAGGAACGCTGGCTGCATGGCCACCCGAAGTGACGTTGGGCAAACAGGTTGAGGGAACCTGGCTCCTCCCGACTTGGTTACACACTAGCTCCACAGTCCGAGGAATCCGGTGCGAGCGTGTGCGGACACACCGCTACCATGACCACGACCGTGACGCCCGTGAGGACCCGGCCTCCTGCGGACAGCGCTACACGGGGGTGGGATGACGCTTGGGACTGGCGGCGGTGGCGGCACTGGGGACAGCGCTGTTGTAAGGTACAGCAGAACCAAACCTGAGCCGAGGGCCACCTGAAATGTTATTAGTGGTGAACATTTAAACGGACCATGGGACATCCATGTCACATCCCACAAGGCTGTAAGAGGCTGAGCTGGGTGAACTAGCATGAGGATGCCCCCTATGTTAAGTAAAAGAGGCAGAAGGGTATGTACACGTACACACTGCGTTAGACTCACGTACACACACGGTGCATAAGCATTCAACACGTGTACACACGCTGCACGAGTGTTAAACACGTGTACACACATGCAGCATGGGGCGTTAGACACATGTACACACAGACTGCACAAGTGTTAAATACATGTACACATGTTGCACAAGGCATTAGACACATGTACACACACGCTGCATGAGCGTTAAACACGTGTACACACGCTGCACGAGGCGTTAGACACATGTATACTCACATGCTGCACAAGTGTTAAACACGTGTACACACGTACACTGCACAAGGTACTTTAGAAGGAAACTAGTTGGTGAAATCGTGTACGAGGCCTCTCACTTTAGTCATCACCTTTTTGGGGGAGTGAAGAAGGGACTCAGAGAAGCGACAGCACAAAACGAAGTT
>NW_006437828.1:9857120-9862318 GCF_000325575.1 Pteropus alecto | reverse complement strand
GGGAGCAGGGAGGGGCGGGGGGCGCTGCTGGGTGAACGGAAGGGCCGGTGGCCCAGCGGTCAGCGAAGATGAGCGGACGGAAGGGCGCCTTCTACGCCCGCTCCCCTCAGCTGCACAGGAAGTTTTAAGTGGTCTCCATTTTCTTCTGAGAGTGCGTGTGGGTCACCTTGTTTGCACGTGATAAACCAAAGTAGAAAACGTAGGAGTTATGTCTTCGATAATCATCACTTTGAATATTTCCGGTCTGATTTCTTCAGGTCCTTCTCATTTCTTTCACATCCTGGGGCCTGCGCTGCGCAGTCCCTCACCCTAGCGGAAAGCTTCGAGGCAAATGCTAACTCGTCAGCCCGGCACAGCCCGCCCGCCCTCCCCGCCTTCCTCCCTCCTTCCCCACGCTAACGAGCTGTTTCTTCAACTATCCCTTCTCTGAAGCCAAGCGTGGGGACAGCGCCAGGTGCCAGAAAAACTAGATAAAGCTCCTGCAGGTCTGACTGACAGAGCTTCTAAATTCCTTTGCCAGGTCCCTGAAGAAGATGCACAGAGAGACAGGCTCCAAGCTGACGCCACCGCCTGCTCTCACTCAGCTGCACGCCATTTCCCACCACCCCGGCCCCGAGGTCAGTGTTTCAGCCCACACTGGAATTGCTATCCGCACCAGTGTAAATTAACTTGGCGAGCCAGTCTTCATGAGCTGTTATGGGTTATTGCCGCCCTCTGCCAGCCCCAAAGTAGATCCTGTGTAGGTGTGGTTTCGGCTTAGATAAATAAGAGTTGTGCATTCATTTCGGCTGAGGATGGAAGGCAGCAAATACTTGTTTGCTGGTTCACGGTATCAGAACCCGCTGTTGCATCAAAACAAAAATGTGCCCCGACTGCCGTTATCCGATGAGGTGGGGGTCCCACCAGCTCAGACGTCAATGTCTCCTTGTGTCACAAAAGCTAATGAAGGCACAAACCCAGAAAGAACGCCGAGCATCATGAGCCCTTCTAATTCCCGGCACTGTGTGCCCCAGAGCGTGCGGGAGTCAGGTATGGTTCAAAGTGCCTGCCTTCCAGGGGTGGTGTGGACGCGTCCTCGCCGTCTGGTGTTCCTGGCGCTCTCATCTCAGATGCAGACGTCAGACCCCGAAGGGCAAGGACATCGGAGTAGACTTCCTCAGAGGCAGGACCGAGGGACCTGACATCCCACGTGGCAGGACTGGCATTTTTCAGGGCTCACTTTGTGCTCACTCACTCCGCGGAGGGGCCTCATCAGGAAACTGAGGTGGGGACCCAGGGCTGGCCACGTGGCACTGGGGGCGGGGGGCGACAGAGCTGGCTTGCCCGCTCTGGTTGCCCTGGGGGAGGGCCGGGTTTGGGGAGACCCGGCCTTGGGCACCTGACCCGCAGGGTGCTAGACCAGTTAGCAAGGTCTCCAGGGCCAGTTGGTACTTAGTGTGTTTTATCACAAACTGGAATCACGATTTGGTCTGTTTGATAAAAACCACTGCCATCAGCTGGCACTGGATTTCCTAGGTCCTGAGATGGACCTAGCCAAGCCCTGTGATGGCTTTGGGCCATGTCCTCTTAAGTGGCTGGAAATGAAGCAGGTTACCTTCATCATTCAGTGACAGCAGCTCTGGAAAGAGATTCCACAATGAAGTTACGGAACATGTATGATGTGGCAGGCACAGAGCCACTTCACAAACTCTCCTGGAGACGGGTACGCGTACCTCTGGGCTTCTGATGAGAGCAGGAGGCCTCACAAGGTGTGTCCAGGTCATGCTGTCAGCGTGGGCTCAGTGTGGGGACTCAGTGTGGGAGTGACGTGCAAAAGGCAGATGCCACCGCTTTTCCAGGAAAGCCTATAAGCTGTTCGTGGCCAGGGAAACACAACCACCCTAATTCGTTTTCTGGTTGAAATTCTTGATGATGCGATTGTTTCCAGACCCAGCTGATCGTCAGAAATGACTGGAGCTTTAACCAAGGCAGAGCTGGGTTCGGCTTGGTCGGGCAGCACCTGCCAGGCCGCATGTTACCGGCCCATCCACGTGTTTGTGACATGGATGGAGAGGCGCCATGGCGCGGGGCGTGAGTGTGACCTGGCCCCAGGCGAGCCAGCAGCGGGCATGCAGGGCGCAGCGCAACTTCCTGTGCCCTTGCTGCTGTCTGTGGAACGGGGACAGAAACCACCGGCAAATTGGAGACGCTGAAGTGCTTCTTCAGTGCCCGGTGGCAACGTGTAGCGAGCGCATCCCGACTCTGGGACCGGGAATCGGTGTTTTCAAATCGCTGACAGTGTGTAGAGAATGACAACTGCGGCACAGGCTTTCACCGGACGCGCTCACAGCTGAGCCCCTCGTGCACTCACGCAGCCGAATCGTGCGCGCGCACGCGCGTCCTCCCTGCCACGCTGAGAGCTCGGCCTTCTGGCATCTGGACACGGGTCACATAACTCTAGAACTGCAGGGCCTCCCCCAGGGCCATGCTGTCCCTGCTGCTGGATCTCCAGGCCCGGGACCCTGCTGCACAGGGACACCACGGAACGACGGCCTCGGGACCCGTACGTCCCCAGACGTGCACTCCTGAGTACCTGGCCCAGGTGGAGGGTAGTGCGGTCGCTTTCTGGGGTGCTCGCTAGACATAACCCTTCCTGGGACCCCCTCCTGTCCCCTGCTGCGACAGCCACCACTGGAGGCGACCTCTGTGGCCATACATGCTCCTCCTTACTGAAGAACTGGGGTGGACACCTGACCTCAGCTGGGCAGCGATCGGATTCTTCTGGGAAACCGAGATGGATCCAGAGAGAGTCCCTCAGCTGTGGGAAGCTGAGCTGAGAAGTCATTAAAATCGAGGCCAGAGCTGGCACGTGTCCCCCAGGGCGTGTGCGGACGTGACGTGGGTACAAGACTGTGAGGAGCCAGGGAGGCCAGCCTGCAGGAACCAGAGGTGAGGACCATGTGGCCCGAGGGGGAGGTAAGGGCCAGTCCCCGGGAGGGCTGTCCTTCCTGCCTTTGAGCTACCTTGAGTGGACTGCTCCTTCTTACAGCAGAAGGAGCCTTGAGGAGGACGGAGCCGGGAAGGGCTGGGTGACAGCTAAGTTATTTCTGGGTGCACGCAGGTGTGCGGCAGCAGGTGGGCCCACAGCAGAGGGCCGGCGACGCGTGAGGCCAGCTCGTGGACGGTCTGTTTCCAGAACACACATCCTGTCCGGGCCTGCCATCCTGTCCACAGTGGGATGTCGATGGCTACAACTCAGTGTGCGTGTTGTCGCTGGGCCTGTCCCACGTGCAGAAGCTCCGAGAGAGGACAGTGAAGCAAAGCCCTGTCCAGTCTCGGGATGGGCAGACTGAAAGGCCAGACCGCCGGGCCCACGGCTCAGAACGACAAGCTAAAACCAGAAAGGACGTCAGAGGTCACCTTCGCTGACCTCTGGCTCCAACCACAAGTGTCGCATCCCAGATCCCTGGTGATGGCAACTGCCTAAAACACCTGGCGAAAACAAGTGTTGGACACGATGCAGAACACAAAACCCCGGTTCTGACTTCCTGGCATCTTCCCTGTTCTTTTCCAGCATATGTGGTGCTCCCGCCTTGACTGACACTTCATTTTTTCATGAGGAAATCAACTGTGCTCAGCTGAAAGTGTTTTTTTTTTTAGTTATTTAAAACAATCCTGGTTTTTTTTTCTGTCCTTTTCCAGTTGATTCCTTGGGAGAGTAACCAACGGCATGCAACCTGAGACACCCGCGCAGAGGCGTTTTCGTTGCGATGGGCTGAGGGGGTGGGCTTTCGGATGAGTCTCCGTGTAGGTGGTTAGCAGAATGTGATTTCGGAGCTGACTGTCTGACGTTCCTAAGGTTCATTGCCAAAGCTGCGTGAAGGTGATTAAGAGTTCTGTTCTCTCCAAGGATGTGCAGCTTGGCGGGTGATCGGGACTGCCTCCCTCCAGGAGTCGCAGCTGAACAGGTCCATTTGGCCAAGTCCACTGCCAAGCTGGCCCACTCGCTCCTCTGAGGGCCTGGCTCCGCACAGAGGTCCGGCTCCTCATCACAAACTCCCATCACCTCTCGGGAACGCTGGTGCCTGGCACGCGGTGGGCATTCACTGGGCTTTCACTGAATAAATGAATGTCCGAAGTGGTTCACAGGCTTTTATTCAAACCAGAATGGCAATCAGCAGTAAGGCTTAAGTGTCACGAGGACTAGCCCAGTAAACTCTTTAATTCAGCATTCTATTCATGAGATCGATGTATTACAGACGTTCCCTGTATGTGTTCATAATAATGATTCACCCGCACTGTACAAATTCTTTAGTGTCTCAGATGAATTATCAGTGGCTAAATTATACTCAAGGATGTTTTAAAATTAAGTATACACTACTGCATTCAAACGCTTTAAAACCTGGAAACCCACGCAGAGTATAAATGGCGATGCTGAATTAAGCTGGAACATCCCGACTGCAGCACGTGGTTCGCGCTCCTGTGCGCACCTGGTACCGTGACCTGTCTACGGCCGACCTCCCACCAGACTGAAGGCCTCTCACACCTCGTGCCTCTGTGGCCACCTGTCCGCGGATGTTCCCGGTCAGCAACCACCTGCTGAATCGTGTGCCGTGACAAGATAACGTTTTCAGCTTAGCAACATATTCCTTTGGTGCACTTACATTTCCACAAAAAAATAAACGAACAAAACGCTTATCTTCCTAAGACCTTATAAATGTCAACGTGAAAAAAATCATTTAAGAAAGTCATTCTTTAAAACCCTAAAATTTAAATGACCCGACAGAATCTACTTTAAACTGTAAGCTAAAGCATCTAAAAAGTCCCTATTAATTTAGATGATTTCTAACAAAATTAGATAAAAGCTGTTCATTTTCTTCTAATAAACGATTAAAGGCTTATCCCGCCTGTCTTGTCTGCCAGGTGTTACCTCATGCTGTTGTCATAAGCGGTGGGACCTGCGCAGAGCACAGGCAGAGGGAAGGGTGGGCGGGCATGAAGAGAAGGTTAATGAGCCACCTGGGGCCCTTCCTCTCACGCGGTATGAAATGACGTTAGGCTCAGGAACCTGCTCTGGACTCATGTCAGAAAGAAACCCGAGGGAAAGGGAAACTGGCCTGTCATCCCCTGGGCTCCCGCGAGCGTGGGGACAGCGGCCAGCGTGCTGACATGAACAGCGAGCGGGTCGACCGCCAGCTGAGCGCCCCAGCCCGGCCCAG
>NW_006437828.1:9809314-9857067 GCF_000325575.1 Pteropus alecto | reverse complement strand
CGCACAGCGCCCCAGCCCCACATGGCGCCCCGGCCCCAGCATGGCGCCCGACTGCGTCGCACGGCTAAGAGTCCGTCCAATGTCACGCACCCCACCCGGGTCCTTGAAGTCTAACAGGTGATTCGAGTTTTGGCAAAAGCTTCTTGACTTTAAAAGGAGGGCGGGTCCTCTTCATCCTGTGGGTAGGGACGGAGCAGGGATGCCAAAGACAAACCCCTCTCCTTCATGACTCTGGGGGCCACGCCGTTTTCCTGGTCTGGAGATGAGACTGGGCTGCTGGGGGTCCTGGGGGTGCGGGGGTGGATTCTGGGAATGCACACCCTGGTACCCACCTCGCCCTAGGGCGGAAGCTCCGGAGAGGGAGCCCGCTCAGCGTAGTGCGCTGGGCAGGGAGTGGGCCATGAAGTGGGCCATGAAGTGGGCATCGCTCACCTCTCAGCACTGGCTGTGAGGACTCAGTGAGACGCTTTAGCGCATCTCACATCGCCAGGCGCATAAGGGCCTGACCAGCGTCTATGCTCCTTTCACTGACATGTACCAAGGACGGAAACAAGCTTCAGAGGGAATCTGTTCACAGACCACGAGGAAAGACCGCACTCTGCTGAAATCCAGAAGAGCTGCTTAGAGTACAACAGAGCAAAACCTGTTTTCTTTCTTTAAGATACATCACTTTAGAAGTTACCGTGGTAACATGTAATTTCAAACCTTTCCACTGCCCAGCAACCGTAATCTTATTACATTCTGACCGTTAAAACATCCCCTGCATGTGCGTACTGGTTAACAACCTCATCTATTAAATGTGGCCTTCCTGTCCTCTTAGAATGTGACATCTTACCAGATGTGTATCTTCCTCATCAGCCTTCCCCTCTCTCAAACCTCACAGTGGTTATAGGGTCTAGGATTCCTACTTCCTGATTTCTGGCTGTCAAAAGCATGTTTATCAGAGCCAGAGGGTTCCGAAATCAAAGAATATGGGAGCCGAGGGGGAAGGGAGTCGCTCCCATGACCAGCAGCCATATTTCAGTATTAATAGGAAAGCATTCCAAAAACGTAGCCGGGACTGGCACCAGCCTACCGCCCAGACCAGCCCTCCCGCTGAATAGGCAACGAGCGTTCAAAAGACTAGGGCAGGTACTGTCATGAGGTAAGAGGTTAACTAAAAGAAGCCTGAAGAAATCAGGTTTGCAGAAATACCGAAGGATAGCTTCAAATGACACAAAGCTCTGCCCTGGGACGCTACTGGCAGCCACCAAGTGCAATCTGGCAGGCACTGTCGCCACAGAAACAAAAAGCAAGGGTAGAGGACACTGGTTTGTTTCAGGGAGGTTCCATACGTCAGAGAGACAAGGTCTGGGGGAAGACGTGGATGAACCGAGCGCATGACAGGTACCCAGAATGCTCAGCTCTGCGGAGACTTATCACATCGTGATCCATTCGCTTCCTGCCACCGAGCCTCGAGTAATCAGCAAGCAGAAGGCAACGGGGCAACGTTGGGATCCTGCACCGGGTCAGGGCAGGATAAGGCAACTGGGGGTGGGGCAGGCGACCGGCCACTTTCCTTAATCGGAATTTTACTTTTCAGTAGGAAGGCAAGGATAAAGCTTTTTTAGTGCAGTGGTGCTGAACCTCAGCATTCTGCTGTTCTGCCGTTAGATATCAAATAATATGGAAAAATATTTATCTTGATGGGTAGATATTTTCTTGATCTGTTTTAATTATATAACATTTTCTTAAATTTTGGACATATGCTACTTCTTGGTTGCAAGCATACAGAAGCAACTGACAAAATGAACAAGTAGAAAGCAACTTTTGTTTGTGTTTAGTTGGTAAAAACTTGTTTTGGTCTTTTTTGTGGATATCATTATGGATTGCCTAATGTATAATATCTCGTGATAGAAAAACTTTAATCGTGGACATGTACTGCTTTTATTTAAAATTAGTTAAAAAGATACAAGAAACTTTTCCAGTCCCCAGGAACTGACTTAAGCTCTCTGTCTAGATGTAACAGCCTAATTCTACCACTGTCCTTCGGCTTGTCAATATCATGTCACATGACAGTCCACACATGCCTGCTGAGTGTACAGTAAAACTCTGGGGCTCAGTCTGTCTCTGAGAACCTTCTAATCGATGATGGAGACATATCTTGAACTGTTGGAAAAGCATTTAATTTCTAAGTATTTTAAAAGCAAATAAACACCAACTGACCATGACTTTTTCTACTTCCTCACGTCACTACTGATGAAAACTGCTATCCTAGCGCAAACATAAGTGCTCTCTTTATTAATGTGTGTGAATATGAAACATGATCATCTATTTAAAAAAAGACAGCTTTGTTCTTCCACAATTGCAAAATAAGGAACCACTCTGGCTTTTTATTCCTTTTAAGAGCTCCCGTCGTTGGCTATTTTTTCTTGCTGTGCCATTCACCCTGGGTTTGTACTGCTCTGCTCCTCAGATTACAAAAGCAAGGGGAGAGTCCTCATTTAGAAACCATTTCTTAATTTTACATGTTAAAAGTTAAGATTCAAAAAAGAAAAGCCTCTTTAACTCGCCAAAGCTCAAGCCCATCATGAAGAATCTGATTTAATACAAGTTTAAGTCTATAAATTTGTTCTTTCCCCTCAAAAAACACGCAGGTCCCTTTCCAAGAACTGTTGTTTGAAAAATTTACCTAGAGAAGTTAAAGCATCAGTCCCGTCACCCCAGGACAGACGCGCCCCCAGGGAAGCGTCGGCGCGGCCCTGTGCGCGCGCGGCCCGCGGCTCCTCAGTCGCTCTTCTCCCCTCCGTGGTAGTGTCTGTACTCTGGCTTCAGCTCCCACGTGTTTTTGTGGATCCCTTTTACATTCTGAACGCCGATCTCTTTTAAAATTTCCTTCAGGTACACCTTAAAAGACAATGATAGAAGCAAACCAGTTTATGAGTGATAAAAATTATGACCCGAAAAGCACAGAATTTCTCTATAAAGAGGTTCAACAAACCGCCTTGTAATTCCACACACGCAACACATAACAACTGCATTCCACATGTGACCATCTGCACCAAAGGGTTTGGAGGCCTGAATGCTAACCCCGAGAGCCGGAAGAAAAACCAGAAAGAGGTCCGATGAAAAGCACCAGGCAGTTACCGGTGCCCAGCGTTCACTGAGACGGCACTGTGCACCAAGTATGACCGGCCTTGAGTTCAGTGGCCTCACTCAGTTCATGGTCAGACAGGGTTATTCGGGAACCAGTCGTTTCAGAAGCAGTGGCGTATATAAAAAATGACAGATGTTTTTGGGCCGATAATATGCTATGAAGCCAGCACGTGACGGGTGTTCAGAGTTCTCTGCTCTAAGGTGAGTTCTCCAACCTGCAACCCGGCATCTTGTTTTCCCTGTGTAATAGGGAAAGTCACTATTTCTGTTCATTATCACTTGTGTCTTGGCCACGCTTGTCAAGACAGGGTGAGGGATAAGAAGTGATAAGACACGCTGGAAACCACGGGGGCCGCAGCTCTCTCGTGCGTGGCATCAAAAGAGGTGAGCGACAGTGCAGGACAGAACTCTGCATTACGGTAGTTTAGGGCCCTGAAAAACCAACAGCCAGTCATCGAATGATGGCCAGACTCATGGAAATGACAGCTCTGGTAAATGTGATACAGAATCCCACCTTTGCTTGCCAATGCCCCGGGCCAAAGAGCATTCCACTATAAACTGACCAATATACTGTACTTCCTTCTTGAAGAGAGAAAAGTTAATTATTTAAAAGTGATTTTTTTTTTTGCTGCAGAACCAATCCAACAATAATTTTTGTGTGTATGCTTCAAAGAACCAGCTAGTTATTACAGTGACTCATCCCATTGATGGAAGATGTAATCTTTTTTATTAAAATGAGGCACCCAATAAGAAAAATGGTTGATGAGCTCTTACTTAGATGTTGAAGGCGGTGAGTCCCCTTCTTGAGTGTGGTGCTAGACTGCCTGCATCTGAATCTCAGGGGAACCCCGTTAAATAAACCCCATTTTAGGCCTAAAGAACCAGTATCTCCGAGGTCAGGCCTGGGAATCTGCATTTTCAGAAGTCTCTGCTTTAACTAAAGTTTTATAGCGCGTGCTTTAAGGGTCCTCTCGGCTCCAATACTCCAGGATCTCCGCGTCCCTGAAGCGCTCTCCGAGCCGCCCACTGCTGCTCCGACATACTCCAGGCAGCAGTATCGTACACCGACTGGTGTAACGCTCTACAGTTTATAAGGCCCTTTCATTTAGGGGCAGGTTGGCTGTCTGTCAGCTAGAAACCACAGCTGATTAGCACTGCGACCACACACGACCCTTCTACGGTCCCTGGACAGGCTAGTTCCATCACCTGAGCAGCCTTCCGAGCCAGCGGCCGGGCCCCAGCAGGTGGCAGCAGTGAACCGAATGCGGCCTGGGCTTCCCCAGGAGGAGGCCTGCTCGCCTCCCACACCTGCCGCTGGCTTCACTGAAGGACCCCGGTGAATGAGTGAGCATGAAGGCTTATGACATCCAGGTCATGGGCACGTCTGCCACTTGCCACTTCGAATTACATTTAAAAAATGGGACACTTCGTAAAGTACTTTCTAATTAAACAGGACCCATGAATGGGAAATGATGGGCCGGGCACAAAGGATTCTCAGTTTAGACGCCATGATGACATCTCTATAAAATGGTTTACTGTGAGGCTGGCTAAGACCCTGTGCAGAGTCATACGACAGCAGTGTACACTCTCCAACGGGTCACAAGTGACAGGTGCACTCACTGGGGCACTGAGGCTTGCCTGACAGACGCCCCTAGACTGCAAGCCTACTTGTCACCCAGGCACGGAACACGGAGAACCTAGAGGGTCCAACCCGAACACTGAGAGCGCCCTAGGTGCAGAGGCTCAGCTGTTCTCATGTGCAGCCCCCTCATTTTGGTAAACGAGTATCGTAAGTTTACCATTTTGCTTTTTATGAAGATGTCTCTTTTTTCAACAATAAGAATGGAATGAGATATTCAGAGCCTGTCAATCTGTCAGGTGACCAGTGGGACCAAGGTTACATTATCAGGGCTACAGAATTTTTTGTTTTGTTTTTTTTTGTGTTTGAGAATGTTCGAAACTGCAACCCAGGACCATCTGACTGTAGCCAAACTAACTTGGCACAAAGCATCGGCAGAGAAGGCAGCAGTGGAAACAGGGAGCACCAAGGTCAGAAGACCCCTGAAGAAGAGACACGGCAGAGGACAGTGCGATGTCGCGCCGCTCTTAGGATTTTCAGTGGCTCCCCTTTGGCTGACAGGCTAAATTCCCCACTCCTTGTCAGCTCTGTCCAGGTGTGCCTTCTCCCTGCGGCCTCGGCTTCTAGTAGTCCCTTCTGCAAACCTGCCGCTGCGGAGCCTGCGCCTTCTAGTTTCCCACACGCTGTTCCCTTTCTCTGTAATGCTAATCCCCTGCCTTGAATCTGAATTCATCCTTTAAGACTCGGCACAGACGTCCCTTCTCAGAGAAACTTTCCCTAACCGTCCCATCTCTCAGTGACAGCCCTCACACTACTGTCACCCTTGACCCACACGTCCCTCTCTCCCTCCTCATCGAACTGCATTCCCATCACAGAGCCTGCCTGCACTGTAACGGGAGGCTCGGCACGCTCACGCTGAACCAACAGGTAGGGTGTGCCTCGGCGTAAACCGGGAGCTGAGGACTGGGGGGAGTCGTTGAAGGGACATTACTTAGAAGGTCCACAGGAACAAGCTGAGCTAGTCTAGCGCTCAGACTCTAACTTACAGGGCAATGACCCAGTTTGAGCAACAAAAATTGATTATGTTACCTGGATGCGAATGACATTTATTACTAAAATCTGTACTATGGTGCTAAAGCATTGCTGGCAACAAAGCCAACTGAGGGGGAATTTAAAGGTTCTAACAGAATAAAAAATAAATAAATAAAAATAAGGGTCGAACAGGATTGCAGAAATTGGTAATCTAACTTTCCTTTTTAAAAATTCATAATTCATACGAATACTTACTTTAACACCTCCTAGGTGCCAGGTAGAGTAGTGTAAGTCAGTCTTTACCCTGAGAGTTCACAGTTTAAGGGTGTGTGGGGCGGGAGACCTGGGCACATAAGCAGGCGATCGCGGAATGAAACAGAACCACAGTAATAAGGATGCGTACGTGGGGTGGGGTGCTCCGGGAGCACTAAGGAGGCGCACCTGGGCCGGCTCAAGCTGAGCTGTGAGGTGCTCTGAGGATGTATATCTGAACTTTTGAAATGAATGGCAATTCTATGCAGAGATCAAGAAAAACCAATTCTCCTCGTATTCACAACACGGACTTCTCCACGTACTCTGAGGCCCACCTGTACTATAAAGGACGGACTCCAGAGCCAAGTAAATCGCCCCGACTTCACACCGGACCGCAGGGTGCTCCCCCGGCTGACTCGTGCAGTGCTGCAGAAGACGTGAGGCAGCGAGCCGGGGAGGCCCAGCAGCTCTGCGTCACAGGGGTGTGTGTGTGTCGGGGGCGGGGGGCTGCAGTGAGTCTGAATGCAGAGGAAAAAGGGACAGCACCCGGTGGCTTCCTGGGAAGGAAAAGGCAAAGCACGTACTGGAGCAAAGAAATCCAGCGATTAGGATGCGGTGTGCATTCGCGGGTCAAGATACAACTGCATCGTGCCAAACCCCAGAAATCCACAGATTGAATTCCTAAAATTTTCCCCAAGATCAAGACAAAGCTATGCAGAGCCGCAGGCACGGCAGCCTACTATTTTAGTCTCTTTTCTCCTTCCTTCCCCGCTCCACCCCCAGCCATTTCTCGTAGCACGGATCCCTCCACGGCTCTGCCAACCAGATGGAGGATTTATCTGCATTTCTTCTCATCGGGAATTTCAGTGCTAACGTAATTTATTACATAATTCCTAGAAGTTAATAAAAAAAAAAAACATATCTTTGACAGAGAGTTGTCACCAAGTAATAATGCTTTAGGCTAGTGGTCTCCAACCTTTGTGGCACCAGGGACTGGAGCTCCTCTGAGAATCTAATGCCTGAGGATCTGAAGCAGAGCTGAGGCGGTGATGCTGGCGCTGGGGAGCGGCTGCAGATACAGATGAAGCTTCACTCGCCCGCCTGCAGCTCACCTCCTGCTTTGTGGCTCGGTTCCTAACAGGCTGCAGACCAGTACTGGTCAGTGGCCTGGGGGTTGGGGACCCCAGCTTTAGGTAAGCCAAAAATATGACCCTAGTTCTGCTATAGTAGGTCTACTGGTTATCAGAACCTCCTATTCATAAAGACAGTATTAAAATTTCATAAATATATTTCATTCATTTATATTCAACATAGTTAATAATTAATTTTAGTATGACATTTGTATTCTAAAACGTTTAATTAAGGCTCCACTTCATAAGTCAGCAAATAATTATTTTTAAGACAGAAGTCTCGCAAAGGTTTGTCATTAATTAATAGGCTCTGCTGGGAAACCGGTGGTCTTTTTAGTTTTAATGGTACCATTCGAAACGAAAAGCTTCCGGTTCTAGAGAAAGTGACGAGAGAACTGACAGAAAGGAAATGATAAAAGATCTGGAAGGGAAAGGACCACTTATAAAGTAGTAAATTTGGGAATGAGTTTCAAACATTAAAAATACCAATTTTTACTTTGGACGTGGAACTAAACGAGCTAAGATACAGCTTAAATTCCATTCTCTACGGACCTGGTTTAGGGTGATGATGATTCTTGATAAGGGGGAATGAGAAAGCGGCCTGACTGCGAAAGAAATTAGCTTTTATTTTTTTTCACCAAAATAGGGTCCCTATTGTCAGAAAAAGACTTTCCTTGCTTGTCTATGGATATATACATGTGTCTGGCTGGATACAGAAGAGGCAATGTGGTAAGGGATATTCCTGGGCTGAAGCCAGGACATTGGGGTTCAGTCCACCAGGCAGCTCCCTTCTCTGGCTCTATAAACTAGAAAGACAAGAAAATCACTAAGGTTACTTTTACCTTTAAGATCTTGAGTCAGATTCACAGATAGATCAATATAGATACCGACCTATCCATATTTACATATGGACAGATATAGAGAAATCTATCATGAGGAGGAAATGGAAACACAATGTGAGCTCAGGAGCTGTTCTGAACACACTGAATTTGAGATTACAACAGCATGACCAACACGGACGAGGTGCTGACTGTACCAGGCAGTGGGCCCGGGCTGGCGGAGGACGCCTTCCCCATCCTCTGGTTCAGAAACGGGAGGAAGGGGCACACAAACCCCACAGGTTAACCAAAACCTTCCCGGGGCTTCTGCTGGAGTAATCAGGACAGACGCTCTCCTTCTGCTTAGGGGTTGCTGGCTGCGAGGTGCTTAGGAAATCATTCTGGCTCCCACCTGGCAAGCTCTGCCCAAGGACAAAGATGACACACAGGAAAGACCTAGAGAGGAGAGACATGCGGAGATGGGAAGGGACAGTTCTGACTAAGTGATACTAGTACCCGATCCAGCCCTGTTCAGAGCGAGATGCAGTCCTGAATGCCCCAGCCACAGGAGCCAATAAATGCTTCCTTTGTTTAAGCCAGTTAGTTTGAACTGAGTTTCTTCCTTGTACCTGAAAGAGTCTCGACCAAGTCACAGACCTATAATGCACATACCTGCAAATAAAGTTTTATTTTTGGACAGGAGAAGGTCTCAGTATGTCAATTCTTCTAGTCATTTTATCCTTTAAAAAACCGTATCTTCCTGTATGTCACTGATGCCAAATTGTGCTTAAACTACTTCTATTCAAGCCTTTACCTCGGCCTGTCTAGAAACAAACTCTGAGGATTAGGGTACCTCGACCTTATTGCTGTGCTGCTTTGTTTATAAAAGTCTATTTTGTGCAAATAAGCAACCGCCCACTGAGCATTATTTAGTGCTGGGGAATTTGAAGTGTGGGCACTGAGCCGCTCAAAATCAAAGCCACACAAATCTGTGAGTTGTCCATGTTGATTTGAACTTCCTTTAATAAAAGCATGCAAACTGATCGATAACAAGTTCTGAATTAAAAAATGGTCTACAGGATTGACATGATTGGGGCTGCTGATTTAGAGGGGATTTTCAATCATTAAAGATAAATTTCCCTGAATCTTGATCTGAACTGGGGAGGATTCAGCACAAGGAAATTAAGCAGTTTACTTATTATCAGAACTGATGCTGGGTGAGACTTTTAACAGAAATGTATAGTTTTGGGAACACTGGTAAGTGGGTGCCGTGTTGGAACTGTGCGTCGGCTCGAGGTGGTCTTAGCAAATTGATGTTTCACAGGGAGCAATCAGGTGAAGTTTCTAATGGTTTGTATTTTTGAAGGCAATGCTGTAGAGGCTTCTATTTTAAAGATATAATAAAATATACAGAAAGACTAGGCATAACACATTCAAGTGAAAGATCAAAAATTGCCAGGGGACAAACACTAGAATTCTTCTCATAGTTCACGTTACAGGGGAAAAAAGCCAAAATATAAACTGTAAAAACACTCCTTTAAATGGATACTGACCGTGTTTCTCACTTTACATTGGTTACCAGAGCTTGGCCTTTTTAGTTGGCTTACCTGCCCGTTAGCTCGACTGCTTATGCAAGTCACATACTGGGAAATGAGGGAAAGGACTGGCCCTGAGGACAGTTTCTCTAATCAATATTTTTGCTAGCAGAAGTTTCAAGAAGAAGAACATAAAAAGAAAGGAATTGAAAAAACAAGAGAATTCTTAAAATCCACCCAGAAAATGCCAAAAATGACATTGTAAAGGCCAGAAAGCAGATGGTAACTTAAGAAAACAGTAGTAGATTAATGACAAGGAGGACATGTTAAATTGATACACTTCATGGTTAGAAACTTACCCAAAGATGGCACTGGAGGCCATCAGAAAATGAGAATGTCATTAAAAGCATGTTCTAAAAAAGTAACGTGAATAAGATTTCCTTTCTTCCCTGTTACATATGGCTCGCAAATTTAATACTAATACTATTTGTAAAACACTTTGCAGTTAACAATGTATCTGTCATAAACATAAGTTGTTTGTAGGAATTCGAGAAACTAGATATTATTTTAAACATAGTAACATGTAAACATTTAATTTGAACGTATTGGTGCAGTTTATATTAAGTACGTCACACGTTACGAAACCTAAACGTTAAATAAATAACGGGTTAAACGTACTAAGTATCCTGTCCTGGACCATTTGGCTAAGTGGGAGGACTGGACCTAACCCGAGGTTCCGCTTCTCCAAATCCAGCGCTCTCCGTCACACCAGGAAGTCCCCTTCCTGGATCAGCAGGCGACACTGGTCCCTTCAGTCTCTGGGTGCTGCTCAGACTAAAGTCAGTGAGCAGGTACAGATGACCATCATGCCCTGTGGAGCGTTTAAACGGGACAGGCGCCCACGAGGAGGAGAGCTGGGCTTTCCAGGTCAGTGGGCTCTGCCAACTCAGTGCAGATGTGAGAGGGAGGTGCAGAGCAGGGGAGACGCAGGAGGGGAGCGCTGAGGTCATCTAGTGCGACTCTCTGAATCCTAGAATTGGAAGTGACTCCCCAGGCCCCAGGGCGGTGAGCGGCAGGGCTGGAAACCGAGCTGGCCACAGCCCTGGCATTTCGCACTTTCTTAAAACTGGCTCTTCGTCCCCTACTCCTGATGTGAGGCCTGTCAAAATCCATCTGAGGAAAATATGGCGGTCCTGGAAACTGAGGATGTGGCTGTTTCTTTTCCCAAATCGATTCGTCTAACACTTACCGAATTCCTACCCTGTTTGTGTTCTAGAGTGTATGAATGTTTAGGGATATGAATATACAACCCTGCCTTCAAGAGCCTTATGCTTGCTGAAGCAACTTAGCCCCTAAATAATAAATTTATTCTAAACTAATTTAGTTTCCAGAACAGCAGTTCGCATGCTCTGAGGGTCCGAGGCCCGCTATGAGAATCTGACATAAGCTATGGATCTGCTACCCAGAAAAACCCATCCATTTTTGCACATATTCAGGAGATTACTGGATCTCAGGAAGCTCATGAATTAAAGGAGCTCTACTATAGGAGATTTACTGAGTACCACCACATAAAAATTACCCGAAGAACCAGAACCAAAACTCAGAGAAATATCAGTTATCCCTTTTCTTTGATGCAAAATGAATAAACTTTAAAATCATGTCATTCTATGTTAAGGCAAAGAAACTGCCTTCCCTAGTACCATCTGAATGTCCCTCTACGAATGTCCGTTTCCCCATACATTATTTTGTGTGTGTGTGTTATTCCATGAGAATATATTGTTTGCTTTCACAGTTTCTGGAATGGCCTTTTCATATTCATATAAAACGCAAGGATAAACATCATTAAAACCAGAAGAAACACAGCTTAGCTAATGAATTATTCTATTTCAAATTCTTTATCTAGCCTGGAACACCGTTTCTAAGGCTTTGATGCTGAAGGGAGCGAAGTCATTAAGATGAATTGATAACACTGCAGCATGAGCAACTTCCTCTTCTCTATGAAAAAACTGGATCTATTGGAATTTAATTTCTTAATGAAAAAGTAAAAGGTTGGAGTACAAAATAATCTCTGCAGAAATGGTAAACTGTACAATCAATAAAATATTAAATTTTCATAAATCATTTCCTAAAGCTTTGAATAAATCAGAAAAAAAAAACCATACCAAGCCCTTTAATAAACAATAATTCGGTTACGTTAAAATGTTTTTAAAAACTGGTTATCTTGTTACGTATTCCGAAGCAAATAAACGGAACAGTTAGAATGAACATATTCCTTGAGTGCACTGGCAAAGTGGACAAATGATAAAGAAAACGAGATAATGGGACACAGACTAAGAGGTTTTCCATTTAATTTTTATGAGCTGTAAGAAAATACTGTTATAATTCAATCTGATACTTTGTTACCATTTTAAGGGGTAAGAAAGTTAAATGGAAGGAAATGTGACAAACGGGCTGCGGAAAGGGCCTCATTTGGATCCCTTGTTACCAGTGTTTTGAATGCATTCGAAATAACGAAGTTATTAGCAAACAGGCACAAAAGTCTGGAGAAGTGCTAAAATATGATTATTTACAGGACAAACAAAATTTATAAAACATCTATTAAATGTTTTTCTTACAAATGGAGAATAGGCCAACCCAAGTATTATCTCCACAACACTGTGAGACAGTACTGCTCAAGTTCAACACGACCGAATTAATGCTAGTGCTAGGTAGATTCTGATTTACATTTACAAAAATCCATTAGAAAATAGCTCACGAGAAGGATAAACTCTCTCACTGTGGCAGACTGTTATGATGACGCAAAATATGATTCTTTTGAGACACATTTCCAAAAAAAAAGAAAAAAAAAAAAAAAACCTCCAAAAAACAGAAGGACTTGAGCTTGTCTGGAGGGAGTTAGGGAACCAAAGAAAGACTAGAAATGCTATGAACAGAGACTCCAGCTTTAATGCCAAGCGTTGGTCAAACGGAGGCTCAATCTACCTTCACACAGAGCTATTAACATCACCTGTATCTGAAATTCAGAACAATGGAGCTGGTGTTATTAAAAAAGCTTCAGTAAGACTCTTCTCTGGGGAGAAGATATTTTCCAATGGTACATCAGATAAGGGGTTAATATTAAAATTTATGAAGAACTCATACAACTCAACACCAAAAAGAACAAACGATCTAATTAAAAAATGGGCAGAGGACCGGAATAGGCATTTCTCCCAAAAAGACAGACAGATGGCCAACAGACATATGAAAAGATGCTCGACGTCACTAATCATCAGAGAAATGCAAATGAAAATCACAATAAGATATCACCTGACACCTGTCGGAACGTCATCAGTAAATCAAACAAGTGCTGGCGAGGATGTGGAGAAAAGGGACCCCTCGTGCACTGCTGCCGGGACTGCGCATTGGTGCAGCCACTGTGGAAAAGTGTGGAGGCCCCTCAGAAGTTAAAGACAGAAATGCCTGATCAACCAGCAGCTGCACTTCTGGGTATTTATCCAAAGAAAACCAAAACACTAATTTGAAAAGATCTATGCACCTCTATGTTCACTGCATGTTACTCACAATAACCAAGATATGGAAGCAACCAGACGACTGGATAAAGAAGTGATGATTCATATGTACAATGGACTATTACGCGGCCATAAAAAATAAAATAAAATATTACCATTTGCTAGGACATGGATGACCTAGAGGCTATTATGCTAAGTGAAATAAGTTAGACACAAATACCAGAGGATCTCACTTATATGTGGTATCTAAGGAACAAAACAAATGAACCAACGAAATGAAAACAGACTCATAGACACAGAGAACAATGTGATGATGGCCAGAGGGGAGCGGAGTTGGGGGGCTGGGTGAGAACAGTGGAGGGATCAAGAAGCACAAATGAGTAGTTATGAAACAGGCACAGGGATGGGAAGTACCGCACAGGGAACAGAATCAGTGATATTGTAACAACTGTGCACTAGACCAATGGGGATCACTTTCTAAGTTATATAAACAACGGCTACGTTGTACACCTGAAACTACTATCATACTGAACATCAACTCTAATTGAAAAGTGAAAATTAAAATAAAGACTCTTTTCTGGGGGTTGAAATAAAACCTGACCCTAGCATAGGTGCACGTGAGTGTGTTCACATACGATCCACGTACTGACGCCGAAGAAGGGAGCCATGTGCGCGCATACGTACCACCGGCTGTTTCGTGATGTCCACCAAGTCCTTAAGATTATAATACTGATGTTTCTCGAAGGCCGAAAACAGCATATCCAACACGTACTGTTTATCAGCTCGAGCTCGTTTCCCATCTTCTTTCTTTTTCCTTTCATATTCAATCTATGTGCAAAAAGCAAAAAAAAGAAAAGCATCAATTCAACACACTCACTCTGAAACACCGGTACTTTGTTTTTAGCGTCTCAGTAACCATGAGTCCAGGCTGCGAGGTGGCAGGTGGAGGGGCCGCGGTCCTCAGGGCTCCAGGGCCTCTCAGGTCTCTAAGGCGCTAAGAGTGTTAGGTCACTACTGGTGTCTGTCTGTGAACCATGCTCGTCACTTCCTAAAGCTTTATGCGATGTGTCCCTTTCTCCCCAAACAGGTGTTTTTTGCCAAAATTATATCAATTCAGTGTGGCTACTGGTTAGATCACAGTGATCAGAAAGTCTAACTTTCAGTCTTTTGTTTTTGATTACCCCAAATATAGTAAGTTTCTCTAACAGATGAAGTTTGGTAGGTGACATCTTTCAAGACTGGGGGTTTTGGGGAACAGGCAGAGCGTTCAGAAGCTGGCAGAACATAGAACAGGTTCTCTAGGAAGCAACACATTTGGGAAGGGTTGGTAAGAAGGCGAGAACATGGGCAATGACAGGAGGCCATCTGTCACCCCGAATCTGTGTGACCTCCCTGAACTTATTTCCTCTCCTACAGAATGAAGCAGTGGCACTCGGGAATGTACAGGGTCTCCTGGCAATATCATCCAGGGACTTGTTCGTTTGTAAAACATCACCTTTGTATTGAAAACATGCAACTTACTGTTAAGTGTTTCATTTTCTTGGAAACACTTCATTCTGATAAGGCATCAGGGCTGGTTAGAGGAAATAGGCATGAACTGCAGGATAATACTGTACGATTATTACGTAATGTGATAAATATCATTACAACAGTATTACTATGAATGTACCAAAGTAACACACTGTACGCCTTAAATTTACATGTTATATGTCAAATTTATTCAGTGAAAAAAAATCCATTCATCTCTTTAACAGATTCATTAAGCATGGACTATGTGTTTCGCCTTGCACTAAGGTATGGGGCAAATAAGATGGCTTCTTGTCACGCACACCCCTTCCTCAGGGCTCAGGTATTCAAATGTATACAGGGGGCCACGGGCATTTTAAAGGTAGTAACAGTGGGTCACAGAGCTCCCTAGGACAAGATCATGGTGCTGGAGAAAATGCAAATGCATGACACGGACCGTCCTGCTGGGGAGGAGAGAAACCCCGGCAGCCTCGAGATCTGGGTGGGAGGAGCATGGCAGCGAACCCCCGCGGGCAGCTAAGCGGCGGCCAGGGGAGAAGGCTGAGGGGCTAGAAGAGCTAGGAGCAGGGCTGGGGAGGGGGAGTCAGAGAACCCTGTGACCAAGGGGAACACCCAAGTCTCCCTGTGCGGGGAAGATGCAGAAAACATGGAAAAATACATTTAAGGACGAAGGCGAAGTACAGCAAGAAATCCAGCAAGGAAGGAGGCTGCAAGCGAGCAAAGACCAAAAGGGACGGACCTGAGGCCCAGTCAAGAAAGAATTTTCTTTCTCTAGGGTCAAAAAGAAGGACAGAGTTCAGAGAATGGCTGTATGATGGCGAGAGAAAGCATAATCAAGACAAAACGAAGCCCACGAATCCAGCAGGAGGGCCCTGGATGAAGAAGAGGATGACATCACACACCGCCTTAAGGGAGGACTATTTGACACCTCGCTCTGCCCACCGAGGGCTGCATGTGTGTCTTCCCCGTTGACGACGGCTCCCAGCTGACACCGTCCGTGCCGCGGTGCATGCAGCAGCTGTGCGTTTCGCACTGTGATGGGCGGTCGGGAAAGGGCGCCTAAGACAGCGGGAGGAAGTCTGGACCAGGGAATGAAGCTCTTACAACCCTCTGGTCAAGTGTGGGATAAGAGAAACTTAGGATCTAGAAAAGACAGGGAGAGAGGATCCGACTGACGAGGGCCGGGGAAAGCCTACTCCCTTCCCACAGGCTGCAGTGAGGTGGGATTTCACTCAGCAAAGGCCACTGCCCTCCACGTGGGGACCCAGCCAGAGAGCAGGGCGAGGCTGTGGTGCTCCCTGCATGGAGGCGCAGCTGCATGGGACTGTCTGCCCTCCCTCCTCAGCTTTAACTTATGCCGAAGGAAGACAGAAAATCCAGGAAACAGGAAAGAGGAGAAGGGATGTACATTCAGCTCCCGCCCTTAGAGTCTCTCTCCTGTGTAAAACTGCTGGGGAAGCTGGGAAGATTACCAGGGAAAACGTTTTCAAATAGCAAGAGCCGCTGGGCAAGCAAGACGGCCACGTCGGGGGCACACACTCGACTGGCAGCGAAGACAGAAGCCTCGCGTGTTTGTTATGAAGTTGTCCCAACCCCAGAGCCACATGTCGGATCTCAGAATAAGAGGTAATCATTTAGAATAAGTTAGAAACTTCAAAATAAAAACTGAAAGGATCAGATTAAAGGTCAGATTAAGTGATGATTAGAACTGTGATGAGTAGTGAGATCTTTTTTCTTTTAATCTTGGTTTATATGCTTCGATCTCAAAAATACTGCATTTAACGTGGTGCTTTCCACTTTGAATTAGTGGAAAAAAAACAAAAAACAAACAGGTCAGTGCCCGGGGGCAGGCAGTGCAGCCTAACTTTTCTTTGGTGAAATTAAAACACTTAAAAGTGTAATCTGAAAACCCAGACATGTAGAAAAATAACAGCAACGACAAAAATGGAAATATTATTTCTCATTAAAGAAATTTAAGTATTAGAAATTTAATCCTAATTTTTAAAAACAAAAAGTAAAGTGGAACATCTCTTTAATACCTTCAGGGCCTATACTGTGAAATAACCTATAGTATTATAGGTTATTTACTATAGTACTATAGTATTAGTTAAATCTTTTTTGATAATTTCTGAGACAGGCTCATCATCCAAATTCTACCCTGTGGGACCAGGTAGTTCCAACGTATACGTAATTGTAAAACGGGACTTAAATGACTTCCACGGTCATCAAGTTACAAAGAACTAATTTTACACTCAGGACAATACTAATGCTCCTGCGGTAACTTCTCATTAAAATTAAATGGAGTAGAAATGATCATCTTAACACTGCACTTGCAACTTTGCACAAATAAAATTACTTCTGTAAATCAAGGACGAAAGGTATGAACTAGTGTACTCAGAGGGCTACAGTTCAGATAATGTTGTTTCTTCTTCTGCCTTCTCCCTTTGGGCATTTTGTTTGGCCCCTGTGCACTGGCATCGTGAGGAACAGTAAGGTAGTCAGATATCTAAGTTGTGGGGACCAGCACCAAGTACTGGGAGGGTGGTCCACTGGTCTAGAAGCAGCTTTGACACGGTGAGTGTTCCTCACCGAGCTTGTCTGCCCCCGGTGACCACATTCCGCTGTGCAACCAGCTGCACGGAAGCAGATGTCAGTTCCCAAAGAACTTGCAACGTAGTCTCCACTTACACATTTTTATAATCCAAAAAGTCCATCATACACGATTTTACTTTCACAATAGAAAACAAATTATTCAAGGCTTAAATGCAACCAAACGTTGAAAATCCCTTGTGGATTTGGTATAGAGATGTTCAGCCATCACTGGACCCTTAACCACTGACGAAATTATAACGGTCGCCCACTGCCAATTGAAGTCCTATGACACAGGCGCCTGTAAGTTCCTAGGCTGCTGTGTGCAGATATACTTCGGCTCCTGCTCGAGGCCGTGTTTGTGGAGGCTTTAACTTCTGGAGTGAGCCCGACAGCCTTGCTTATCATGGTCTGCACTCTAAATCCCTTCTGAAAGCTCCGCCCCGCCCCCAGCTTCTCTCTGTGCCCAGTGCGACCAAATTAATTCTTCATAGCCACTCGGCCCTTGGTGTGCAAACTCGAAGGGACAAGAGCATGCAGCAGGCTTCCATGACACGACAATGCGCAGATACTGCTGAAAGGCCTTTAGGACACGGTCCTGCAGGCATCTATTTTAATCAGAATTCCAAATTTATAAGTATAACCAAAAAAACCCACAAACGATAAACTCCCAAACCCTCGACAACCTGAAGACTAACAGAGCTGGTGGCCACACTGAAGGAAATACAGTACGCATAAAAGCTAACGTTCTCTCTGGTTCCTGGGGCCTTACGTCAGGATTTTATGTAATAATTTTATTCCTTCCAACACTAATTTTCTAGTTAAGTTTTTCTAGTTCCCTATCACTTTCTGACCAGGAGCTCTTGCCAGGAAAAAAAAGGGGAGGGGGGAGCGGAGCAACCTTCCTTCAAGCCGGGGTCGGGGTGCAGAGGGGATAACCACCAAGAAAAAAAACGCTCTGTTTAGAAACCTCAGATTTGGTGGAAGGAGACTTCCTGGTCTCCTCCAGGTGTCATTTTTGCCCCCACCCCCAACAGGAGACTCCAGTTCCTGTCTCTTTGAATCAGTGGCTGCATTCCAGAACTACCGAGGGAACCTGAAAATTTTAAGACAGTTGGCTTCCCCATCAGACCATTAAATCAATCTCTGGAGGTATTTTTCTTTTTTAAAAGCATCCCAGGTGGTTCTAGTGTAGAGCGAGCTCTGAGAACCACTAGACAAGAGAGGACATGATCCCCCGGAGAAAAGGTCGGAGAATGCTGTGAAATTTACACAGTCTAGACGACGGTGTCCACAAAGTCAACCAAAATACACAGGCCGAACGAAGCACCCTTACTTGTGATCAGAGATGGAGGGATCTGGAAGGAAGCTCACACATCAGCTGACTCCATATTTTATATAATTCTGTCAGCAAAACTTTAAAACGTAAACTACATATATGTATATTTGTAAATTGTAAAAATGCACCGTGTTAATATGCATAGTTATCATAAAGCATAAGCAAACACAAAAATTTAAAGGAATGGCATAAAAATAAAACATTATTTTAAGAATAAGTTTTAATTTGTCAAAATTACAAAACTCTTCTGCTTTCAAAACTGAGTGATCTGTCCCCATGGTTTGGATGCTAGTTTTTAAATGAGTTGCAAACTGCGATAGCTTCGTACCAGCAACAGCTGATGAGATTTAAGGCACACCATGCACGAAGGTCAAGGGCCACTGTGTCACTTATTGTTGACACGCCTGCAGCTCCAAGACTTGGGGTGGTGGCAGCGGGGACCTGCGGGCTCCACTCCCAAGATTCCCTGCCAGCTGGTTCCCAGCTGGGGTTCTGCCAACGGGAGGAGGAGAGTGATTTTTTTTCTTTTGTGAGCTGTGGGAGCACCTCCGATGGCAACCGAGCCCCTTCCTTCTCCCTCTTCCGACCCCAGCCTCTCCGCCTCGCGTTCGTGCGCCATTTGTAACCAATTCCCTCCATCAGATCCCTTTCTGCTTGGAACATCTAGAGCTGTTTTTGTTTCCACACTGGAAACGAACTGCATCATCATTAAAGACAGGGAATGGCAAGCTGTATTTAAGATGATATTGATAATTTCCTTTTTGGAAAGGCCAAGTTCTTGTCAGATCGGATTGCATCATCATCGTTTCTATCTCATAAAGTGACTGATAAAGAGATCATTTTAGAAGTAAAAGAAATGTCAGTTTTTCTACTTTCTTGTTGACATATATGTTCTTTATTAGTATTATCTTTAATCTAAAGTTTCTTTGCAGGAATCTTTCTAAGCCATTTGTTCATTTTTTAAAGGCTGAATTTAGTTAATAATAGACACTATTATCTACAAATTCCTGAATTTAGCAGCGAACCTAAAATGCTGAAAGCAAATGTAAGCATGAGGCACTGAAGCATCAACGCCAACCCCTCTATGTCCTGCGCCTTCTACTCTCTTGCTGGAGACTGAGTGACCAGCACAGGGACTGCATAAGTGTGCCAAGGTCAATTCACACAGCAAAGTGCAGGATTAAACAAATTCCTAAAGGATCCTAACATTAATGTATTAAATGCAGAGGGCATTATAATCAGATATCATCAGGATGGACAGGTTCCTTTAACACAGAATCCATTTTATACCACTATTTTTTTTTCCCAAGGAGACTCACGAAATTAGTGTTTCAAAACACTTGCTTTGGGGAACGCTGGCCTCTGGGGAGTGAGGTTCCAGTCTTGCAACACAATGAGGATTTAAGGCAGAGTACAGGCCACTAGGTGAGAACCCGACAGGCCACACGCACCCCAGGAAGCGGGCTTGTTCAGGGCCAAGCTTTCGAGGAAGAACTAAACTAAGAGAGAATGTCAATTGTAGAATGCTTTTTGGCCTGATGAATGTTTTCCGAAAGATGAGGAGGTAGGTTGCATACCCCAGAGTGTCTGTGAACTAGAGAGATAAACTTAGACTGAATGTTGAGAATAGCCCCAGGTGCAAAGTGGGAATTCAAATATTTGGAGATTATTTTTTTAATATATATATGTATATGTGTATATATATAAATACATACATAATATATACATATATACATACATATATATGTATGTATGCATGTATGTAAATTTTTCTATGTGCCATAGGGTGAAAAGTTTCTAGGGCTAAATGCAAGATGGTTTCTTTCTGATCAAATGTAAAGATACGGTTTTACAAGTTACATATACCATGTCCCTCCCTTTTCATTTTTTGCACTGATTTTTTTCCTTTATTTTTATTTTGTAAATGTGCTCAAAGAACCTCAACTGTTAAAATATTGGGATTCATGTTTATATTCTCTCACTTGGCAAACTTGGAAAACATTTCAACATGACATCGAGTTTAAAATTTCCTACTGAACATCTTGATTACACAACCACGGAGTCACTCTTGTTAAACTGTTAATGTTTCAGAATCCTTTAAAAATCGGTGTCCCTTTCTGATAACAATGACGGAAGTCTACACTTGTCTTGTAGCTGATATTATAATACTAAACATGCTTTTAGAAGCTATGCAGTCCACGGCCACGCCACCCTGAACATGCCCGACCCCGTCTGCTCTCGGAAGCTCAGCAGGGTCGGGCCTCGTGAGTACTTGGATGGGAGACCACCCGGAAGACCGGGTGCTGTAGGCGTAAAAAAAATAAATCAATAAAATAAAAGCCATGCAGGTGTCTCCACCCACTCTGATAGACACCCCCCTGGGAAAAATTACTAAACATTCAAATGTGGTGGGTAATAGTCAATCTTTGTTTTTATATAAATAAAATCTTAATAAAAAATTACTATATGACTCATTACTATAATTACATTAGCATAATGACTCATTCGCACTATGACGACCTTAACAAAGGCTGATACTATGAACTAAATGTAACTTAATATGACATCTGGAATCTGTCTTCTGTACTTGCCAGGTAGTTACAGTGGCAGTGTCACTAAGAACACGGACTAGAAAGAGGTCAGAGATTTGACACCAGCAAAGCGCCAGCTCTGACTGACCGAAGATTTTCCTGTTGCCTTGGAAATTATGGTCCGCAGCAGTAATATAATAACAAGAGTGACTCTGGCAGTGGAATTTAGGAAAAAATGATTATAGTATAGGAAAGTGCACGTCCTCCTTCACAGGGAACAGGGATGACACCGCCCGGGGCCTGAGAAGGCCCGGCCAGGGAACCGAAAGGCGCGACACGTGCGCGGGGGCGGGGGCGGGGCTTTTATCCGCCTGCTTCATCAGGAGCGGGCGCCTCAGGCACACGCAGGCACTGAAGACAACATCTGTTGTTTGGAGAAGACAAATCTTAGGCACCTGTGGCAGGGCACTGTCACGGCCAGGTGCTCACACGCTTCCACAGCTTCTGCCATTTCCCATCCCAGCAGCTCCACTGCCCACTGAAACGATGCAGACAACACGCACTCACTGTGGCGACCCCAACGACTCAAGACGACTTTATGAAGAAGAACGATAGGATAAAAGCACTACCGCCCAACAATAACAACTGTTACAGGATTTAACTCACTTTATTTTTGGACATCGGTTTCCAATCTTACCCCATCCTAAGGAATAGAGAGCAACACCGCTATCCTTCGGGCACTTTCTTTCTTACCGAACTTCTCTCCAGAAGGTTCTCTCTCTTGAGAGCTTACGGAGAGTGAGGTCCTTCTTGTCCTCGCTCTGATAAAAACACCCAGGAGTGGAGACGGCACAGAAGCCCGGCCCGCGAGCGGAGGGAAAGACACAGTCAGGGCTACAGGAGACGCGCACTGGCGAAGCCAGGCAGAGACCGTTAGGAACTTCACTGCTCTACTGCCTCTTCCCACTTGGATGTCTTCCCATTTAAGAGTAGAAAAGATGAGAAAAGAGGAGGACAAACAAGCAGACTTTTATTTACTGTCTCAATCAACAAGGAACGGAAAAATACTCTCGGATAATCCGACAGTTCTGTGTCACTCACTTGCGGGCTCCTCCTCAGCTTGTTTCCCCCTTATGCTTCAATAACCAGAGCTGCAAACTCAAAGCCTGGCTGGACGCAACTGAATTCTGACTTGCTTTATTTAATCCCCATGCTGTAGCAATTTAAAAAATTTGAATGTCTTAGAAGAGACTTGTGTGCTCCGGTTCATGAAAGGCCCTACCATCTTACCGTGGGAAATGTCAGCATTCTGCTCCCTGAGGATGCCTGCCTGGCCCTGCCGGCACCTGCTGCCTCTCACATAAAATAACTGGACGAAGCTCAACTACCATAAAGTAGGGGTTTGGCAAGTACTACTCTGTGCCACTTAATGAGTCTAGACACTTAAAACCAGTCTTAAAGAGAGTTTATTTCTCCTAAACGCCAGAGGACCTTAAGCAAATAAAGCGGAACACAAGATTTCAACTGTTAGCTGCTACGTCAGCTTCACTTTACTGTCAGAGCACCGTCACATTCCTCCGGACATCCCAGGCACGTCAAGACCCCCAATCGGGGGTCAGCAGCCTGCGGCGACACAGCCGCCGGTTCATTAAGAGCGAGGCTCCTAAACCAGGCTGCCTGGGTCTGGCACCCGGACTGGTTAGTTACTGGCTGTGTGAGCTCGAGTGAGTTCGCCTCCGTGTCTCCGTGACCTCCTCTGTACAGTGAGAATAAAACTCATCGTTCCTCCACAGGGTAGGGATGGTGATTAAATGTGTCACTATTTATGAGACACTCAGAACGGTACCTGACACAGAGTACACATAACATACATAGGTGTGTGTTATATATTGTAGGACTAAAATACATTTAGTATATGTGATATGCTTCAATACGAAAGGTTTCAAAAAACGCCTGGGCAGCCCTCACCTTGCATGGTAGTATGAGACCATAAAAATGCCCACGGTGAGAAGCACCTTAATAATCAGTGGGAAAAATTACCATTGTTCTATGACTTTGAATTTTTGTCAAAACATTAAAAATTCTCAGTTATAAAGGTACGGAAAGATGAAAAAAGTAAAACTAATATTTATTAAGGACACTGTGATTTAAAACATTAGAAACAGTGAAAAATGGAGTGTCTGATTTCTCTGAAAAACTTATCACGAGTAGTCTGAACAGCAGGAGGCTTCTTCTCACTGTATAACTTGGGACAGAGCCAACGTCTCTCCACGCTTGGCAGACTGTCATGTTCCTTACTGAGTCTGGAGAACTCAAGCTCCTGGTAGCAAGGTGTGTGACTGCTGAGGTCCTTTCAAAACTGAGTCCATGATACAGAGAAGAGTAAAGAAGTAACGGAATGGATGAAGATATGAAGACTCACATTGTATTGATGATTGGCAACAGGTTTGTAATTGGTTGTCACGACTCTGTCCAGTTGTTGTGACAGCCTCACAGGTTTGGAAGACTCTTCTATTTGCAATCTGAAAAACAGAAGGCCTGATTAACCAATTCACATGTTTATTAGAGAGAAACCTGAAGAGTTATTCCTATAATTCTTCTTACTCAAGAACTAACACTTAATATATACGTAACCACAGAAGACATACCAGCCTTACCGTAACACTGCAAACACACACATAGAACATATGACTGTAATGCAGAAACTAGACCAGAAACTGAACATATAAACCATCATTATAATTCCACAACCTACTTCTAATCTTACACTACAGTCAATCCTTTACTAAAACAAGCTAATCGGCTTTACATTTTTTAAAGAAAATCTACACGTGCAAATGAATTAACTTATGTGACCTAAAGCTACTCAAGTTATTAATTAAAAAATTCTAGCACTTGGTAAGAGATAAAGGTAAATAGAAGGACAATAGCTGCCCCCCAGCGTCTGGTGGCTGCTTTATCGGACAGCTCAGACACAGAACACGCCCATCACCACAGAAACTTCTCCTGGACAGCACTGGTCTATTGCAGGACTCCATCAAATTATAAGTCAAAATACTGCTTTTGCAAAAAGAGCCATAAAATAAACATATGACACTATGTACAGCATATTACAAAACACAATACTTGACGATTACATATATATTCAAGTAGCAATCTTAGGACCTGATTTAGTTTTGGACTAAATGTTGCCATACTTAGTGACTCACACTCTACCATTTATTTATTTTAAAAATTGATTAATTTGGTATATCAGCACAGTAAATCTAAAAAGTGGTTTAAGGGGGAAAAGGTACAGCTCTCCAAAGTGACTATTTTTAAGGAAACAAAAGGTACTATTGTACCTTTAGACATCTATCAGTAAGACATGAGAATACTAGAATATATTTAAAGCGCTGCAAGAAATCGCCAACCAAATATAGCTAAATTTTCATTGAAGAACAAGAGTAAAATAAACTACTTTTGGACAAAAAAGTTTATCGTTCATAGATCCTTACTGAGAGAAATACTCAAGGATTTGTTCCAGTAAAAAGGAAAATGAATCCAAAAGGAACTAGTGGGATGCAATGGTCACAGCAGATAAACTGAGAACCATGTTAGAAAACTGCCTACTTAATAAATACAAAAAAAAGGTGGTTTTTAAAAAAATCAAGTGGCGCTAACATGAAAGGTGGGAAGGCAGAGAAGAGAATTAATACATTTTAAGATTGCTGTTTTCTAACTTTTCTGCAATAAGCATCAATTACTTTTATAATCGGAAAAGGAAGTACACTTTCTTAAAGAACAAAATCGTTTCTTGGAAGGTTAGTTTGAAAGCCATAAGAATGTTGGTCAATTAAAAGCAATTCATGCTCAACATATATTACTTTATTGTATTTTAGTTCTTTGGTTCAATAAAACAGGAACTAAAAAATAATTTTCCTTTAAAATTCCTTCAAAAGCACAACTTGCATTATAAAAGATACCTGTATTTATAACATTCTTATTATTTATTTAATTCCTTGGATAAAGTTAATTATCTATTTGCTTCTGCCTATTTTTAGATATATAACATCAAGTTACTCAGAAGATAACAGATATCTACCACTGCTTTTTTAATTTGAAAGCTATAAATACTATGGGCTTTGTTTTCACCATGATCTCCAAATTCAGTATAGTCATTTCTATATTGAATATATTTTAATTCTTTCAATTATTTATAAATCTAAAGATATACTTTATATACACAAAAAGATTTATAAAGTACCCTAAAAATGTCTACAGAAACTTACTGTATATGTAACCATATATCATATATACAATGTTACTTTGTTTTTCATGTGACAAACACACTATGAACCATGAAGAAAGCGCTAGCTAGAAGTCGAGAAGGGAGGTAGGAGTCCACTTAAGGATGGCCTTGGGCTTACAATCCTTCAATGGCCACTTAACCGTTCTTGGATGAAACACAAGCTCCTTCACATGACGGCTTGTCCCTCTGGGATCTAGTCCCTTCTTATCTCCCACATCCACATCAGGATGCAGCTGTGTCATGGCCGGGGTCCAGGCAGAGCCTCCTACTGGCCATCATCCAGCAGGTGTCACTGGGTGCCTCTACCTCTGCCAGGCACTGGGCCAGAGGTTGGGGATGTCGCAGTTAAGGCTTGCTCTAGTGGAAGACTAACCCTAAAAAACCATTCACCTGTAACTAAGTAACTGCAGTACTGAAGAGGGATGGGGGCAGCATCATGACAACTGACTGCATGCCGCTGTGAAGGACAAAGGAAGCCCCAGGTGCGCCCTTGCAGGCAGCTGGAGCAGGGCAGAACATGCTTACAAAGGTGAGGCAAGGCAGGAAGACTGGGTCAAAAAGCCGCCTCCAAGCTGCGAGGCTGTCTCAAAGTGACTAACAGGTAAACCTTTAGCGAGAAAAAAGTGATTGGAGACCTACAGAAATGTTTACAAAGTGTGAGAACTAAGCACGTGTAACTCCTTGAGAAAAAACCAAGCTAAGTAGCAGCCGATTTCAGAACACCTGCCCCCTAACGCAATCAGTTACCAGGGGGCTGGCCTCTCTCTCCATCATGCTGCCACCAAATCACCTTCCGTTTCAATCGCCTTAGTCCACAATTTAATGTTATGAGACATTCGAGGAGAAAGGCATGTACTAGCTCCTTCCTTCCACATTAAATGATTGTCGCCATTACTTCACAATCTGAAAATTCCTCGGGGTTTCAGTCTGTTTAGGTAAGTGCATCTGCATACATGGTAGCTTATTCCTGTCATGCTCTGACGCTGTAATTTATTGGAAGAAATTATCTGAAGCCACTGCGTCCTCATTTGGGTCCATGTGGCTCACTTTCTTTTCCATTCTAATTCGACAGTTCTAAAAGCCAATGTCATCGGCCAGAGAACACGGTGCCATTTTTATTCTCAAAGTATTTCATCTTTTACATATATAAAGGAAAACAACGAATTAACTTCTTAAAAATAAAGAGCTCATATAAAAATTTAACTTTTTTATTTTACATTTAACGAGTCAACTTCAAGACTTTTGTTTTAATTAAAAGAGCATATATTATGATTCAAAACTCAAAAGGTTAATCTATGGACTGAAAAGATGACATACTTTTAAAGGACTATATCTTAAAATACTTTAACCTTGAATAGTTTAAAATAATTTAGCAGGGTTCTTCATTTAACACTAAATAATTCATTCAACATTATCTCATGAAGTGTCAGAACAATTTGCAACTCCATTTCACCACTGAACAATGCTGTAAATTAAACATCACTGACTTCAACATGCCTTCAAAGTCAAAATAAGGTTTATCTCGGCTTGTATAAAATAATTGGAAATACTTGGTCTGAAAAGCTGAACAGCGAACTACACATAGAGCTTTTAGGCTGGACGCCAGGCAAGGCGAAACCTTCACTGTCCTGATTATTTAAAAAACGGGTCTTAACCTTTTCAGGAAAATTTAAAATTTGGCATTATTTTCAAGAAACAGTTAATAGAAAAGTGATATTCTGTGATCATTTAGATTCAGCCAGGCCTTGTTTTACCTTTGTTTTATAAACCATTAAAATAATACTCGTTGCTAATTACTGCCACCACTTCAGGACAATTTATACTTCCACACTCTCAGAAGGCTAGGATTCAACTGAATTACTAATGATTTTAGAAATATTATTTTAAGAGTCAGTTTTATCTCATTTCTTCCCAACAAAGAAAATGCTCCAGGGCTACATGACTAAGAGCCGAAACACTCTTAAAACAACAACTATCACAAATAATAAATAAAGACATTCAAAGAGCTCTTGCTTTGTGCTGGAAACTGTGTTAAAAAGCTTTACCTAAATCATCTCGAGCCTACTCTTTCCTCTTAAGTAAGCACTAACAGGACTGGCACTCAAGATGCTTTTGTTTACCCCAGTGTTCAAGCAGTTAATCCACATAGTCTCTAAAGGTATAAAAATAAGCAGTCCCTTCCATAGAATCTCCGAAAAGGCTATAAAAATCGCAAATTAAAATCTCATTGAGTTTAGTTCAAAATAAGTTATTCTCCTTGACACTCATCGACCTGCCACAACTGGCCCAATTACACACACACACACACACACACACGAGCATTCTCCTTAACAATACTGAAAAAAGATTCCTATTAAGTCAATGTCACTAGTCCTTAGGCTATAACCATGATCCATAATCACAAAAAATTATTGAAATATCTTCATTATACTTTAAGATTTATGTATTATACTGAGAATTCAAATTTCAAATTATTTAGTATATTTTGGAAATACAAAATTCATGTTAAAAAAAAAGAGTAGCAGAAACATGCCCAAAATATTTTAAAGGATGCACACTAGTGAGATCTGACAAAATGGAAAAAAAAAAAAAAGCCAAATTCTATTGCTCTAAGCTGTTGGCAGATTGGGAAAGAGAAGTCTACCAATTTTAGTCAATAGATCCTTCATTAACCTCACTGGTACGTACAGTTCTTCTCACTGTAAAAATAACTCAAAACATATTTGTTAAGCAAACGAACAAATGACACATTTACTGCACAATCAGATCACAAAGGAAAAGGCTGAATCCCCTATTAATGAAAATCACAATAATGACTGATTTTATACATATAGGCTATTTTCATGTCTAAGCAGCAAACCCTAAGTAATACTGCGTTGCTGATCTAGTTATCAACTACAGAACTAAATAACTACAGAAAACACCGAACAACAAATACTTCCATGAGCAACTGCCAGTGTCGGAGTTATTATGTAATGTTACTATCATGATTTTAGCATCCATCTAACCTTAGTTCTACAGCTGCACTTGACGGCAATTTATGCTAGTCCCAAAATGATAGGTTTCACAAAAGAGAATGTGTATTTTCTTAAGATTGTGATTTCATTTTTGACAGGGAGAGAGCAAAGCAGTGAAGGAGGTGAAGTGCCTCCCAAGGGGGGAGCAGCGGACATCAGCAGGGTGACAGACAGCGAAAAGTCATGGCAAGGAGAAGCAGGAAGAGCAGCGGGAGAGAGCCCACCCACGTGGCCCAAAGTCACATAACGGAAAAGGAAGTGTTGGAAGAAGGCACAGCTCGAGAGCAGGTGGATGAGAGCAGGTGGAAGGCCCCAGGTGAGGGAGTTAACAGATGCACGGTGAGCTGATTTATTAACACGAAAAGGCTCTGATGATGCCTAGTTTTAGGACAGCACATTGACAGGAAGTTTCGATATTTTGAGAACAGGCCAAAGAAGAGCTTCTCAGAGGAACTGTAACAGAAGTACATTTTAATCTATTATTTGTAAATCTGAGTGGCAATGAAGAAATTTTAGGGCTCACAACTGACAAGTAATAGAATGATATCCTTATCTGGCAGAGCTACTGGAAAGATTATGCATAGCAAATATTAAATTATTTGAACAAGAGTCTCTTACCAACATGTATTACTTTTAAGTGTCATGGAACCGGAGACCTTTCTCACAGCCCCAGGGCCTAGAACAGATATGTAATATAAAGTGTTGAATAAATAAGTGAGGGGGAAAAGGAGGACAAAAGAAGTTTTAAGTAGCATTTATTAAATTTGGTTGTCAAAACACGATTTGCAGTTAATATGTGCTAACATTTAGATTTGGCATTTAAGAAAAGAGGCTGTAAAATGTATTAAGGTTTAATTTTCACTCTGTAGGAAATACCAATAAAAGAAAATTCTCCATTATCTACTTGTACTGTTCAATATGGCAGCTACTCGCAATATGCAGCTATTCAATTAAAATGAAAAACTCAGTTTCTCAGGCACACCAGCCACATTTTAAGTGCTCGAGGGCCACGTAGCTGGTTGCTGTGTTTGGAGAGCACAGAGAGAGCGCACTCCTATCGCTATAGAAGCTTCTAGTGGGCAGCGCAAGAGAAGCAGAAACGCAAACATCTCCAGGGGCCCGTCAAGTGACGCTGAAGGGACAGTGAGAGGCGGGGCTTGGTGAACCGGACACAGCACGTGCTCCACCCTCGAGGGCGGCAGTCCCCACGCCAGCTGACGGTCACCTGTAGGGACGCAAGCCCGCTATTATCAGATACCCTTAAATTATTATTCAAGAAAACGCAGTCAGATTTTGTGTGAAGTCACTTATTAAATACTGCCAACTAATTCAATTTAAAAAACAGGCAACTTCCTCCCTTCACAAAAGAAAAACAACCCCTCAAAACCAAAAACACGTACGCCAGCTATGCCAGGGAACCGGGGTTTTGTTGTTTTAAGCAGAGAAGCAGCAAAGAATTAAGAATTACTACTAAAAGCAGGAAAGTCGGGACACAAGTGCGTCATAACCGCTGGCATGGAGACTACTGCTGACCAGTGGCTGTCCCCCCCGCCCCACCCCAGAGGAGAGCCCACGAGCAACTGACGGACTCTCCTGGACTGCGCTCAAACTACGAGTTGAAAAATATCTCCTACATAACCCAGAAATGTGATCGTTTTTGCCTTTTTAGGGAACTAGCAATTTCATATGATTCAACCTAATAGCTCCCTCTTAGTCAAAGACTTAACACTAAGCTGAATTCTTCTATATGAGAATAATTCAAATCGTTAATTAAGTCCCAGTGTAATGGTGATTTGCCCATGATCACAGTTTGTCAGAGGCAGAGGGAAAAAAATTCAAGATTCCTCGTCCAGTGCTCTTCACTTGCATCATAATTGCATTTTAAACATAATGAAGCAATTCGGACGTCTTTTCAAGTGGGTAAATGTGCACTATCCCAACTTAAAATATTTACAGCTATTTAAGAAGACGTAGCATGTCCAGTACACGTCCACTACAGGAGCTGACGAGGTGTTGAGAAGAAGCCTACACCCAGTGAGGGAATGATGATTCACACTGGGCTTGGTTTTCTCCGAGATTTTTCTTAGAAACAAGAGCCACCCACAAGTTTTTGGTATGCGTTGAGTAAGGTAAAGTGAATGACAGTTAATATAATAAAGACTTTTATGAAAGTGTCTTGTTTTTGTTTTTCTCATTTACTGCATAACTTGTTTTTCGCTGAAACAATACGACTGTCAATCCCTTACCAAATTTTCACTTCATCAGGAAGAACATATCCCCAGCATTCCCGACAGTATCTATTTACCTGTTTACTAAACAACGCAAACTCTCAACCGTCTGAAATGTAAATATCTTACCTCACAGCCAGAATATTTTCACTATCTTATGCAGTTTCCTTTCTGTTATATTCTTTCCTTATGTAATCTACGTATGATCGTGAACTTGAAGGCACGTTCAGTGGGTGTCTTTAACCCAAGCAGTGGCAGCACTTCTAAGTCACCAGCACGCGGGTGGCGAGTACAACAGATGCCCCAGACTGGAAGGGAGCGGGAAGGCAGCACACACGAACTGTCTCTGAGGCATCCGAGAAGACAGGATAGCTAAGGTCTGCCCTGCCTGATGTTTTTGTTCAAATAGTTATACACTTTGGTCACTTGCAACTTATCTATTGCAGTATTTTTTTTTTTCCATGAACTGAAGTCAGGCATGATTTCTTCTATAATTTGATGAAAGCAAACTGCTTTCACCTTGGAAAGTTTGGATTCCAACACGAGTGTGTGTGTGAGGGGGAAGGGGAAGGGGAAGGGGAAGGAGGGGGCAGGAGAGAGGACAGGGAAAGGCAGGAGGAAAGGATGGCGTTTGATGGAAGAAACCCTTTGCTGATGATGCTTTTTGCGATAATCAAATACTCTAGTCACCGTTTTAGTACAAGTATAAAGAAATACATGAGAAAAAAATGTTTCACTAATTAGGACCAATCACTACTTCTCAACATATGACCAAGTACTACTCTTTCTACGCTGGAAATGAAATCGCCCTGAACTCCAATGGATGATGAATGACAAAAACAAGTTTCATTCTTAAAGAACGTTTCAATTTATTTCTCTCCTCCAAACTCCAACAAAAATAAAAAGCCTAAATTATTTGGTGTGGTTCTCAGGGGTTGGGGGGAGAAAGCTTATCTATCAAAGGACTAGTAATATTTATAACTTAATATTCAAAAGAGGAACAAGGAAATTCTTTGGTATTCAGATTCATGCCAATAAATTTGCATTTAAAAATATTAAAGATGAAGTCTATGGCCATGCTCCCCTGAAGAAGCCCGATCCTGTCTGATCTTGGAAGCTAAGCAGGGTTGGGCCTGGTTAGTAGTTGGAAGGGAGATCACCTAGGAAGACCAGGTGCTGTAGGTGTAAAAAATAAATAAATAAAAAATAAGGGATTGTAAGCTGACAAGGTCCTTGCAATCTCAACCAAGGGTTGCCTCATCTAAAAAAAAAAAAAAAATTCATTTACATATATCAAGGTGGGCAAGAAGTTGGCCTTTTTGCACTATCTATCTATCTATCTATCTATCTATCTATCTATCTATCATCTATCTATCTATCTATCTATCTATCTATCATCTATCTATCTATCTATCTATCTATCTATCTATCTATCTATCTATCTCAAAGACGAAAGCGAACCTATGGTCCACAGAATGACCGGGGATAATGCTCAGCCCAGAAAGGATGCACCACGGCACGCTGTGTCAGGCTCTGAAACCAGACTGGTTTTAAGTCCCAGCGCTACCATGAGGTGCAATCTCAGTCACGTTAATCAACCTCGTTGACATCTTGGTGCCTTCATGGGAAAAAATGAGGATTATAACAAAAATAGGAGGGATAATCTTAATAAAACACTAAGTAAATGGCCTGTCCCATAATATGTATTCAGTACATTTTAGCTGTTATTACAGTTACTGCTATTGCTCAAGTAGCCATACTGAACAGAAATGAATGAAAGTTATTTAAATAAACACAACTTTGAATAAATTATCTGGTTCACCAACCGGATTTTAAAACCGAGATTTACAGAATCTGTGTCATCCTTGATTTATTCTGATGGGGGATATTTGGCTATATCATATTAAAAGCACTTTCTTTGATGTCCTCTGATGTTTTCAAGGATAAGAAAATTTCTTTCTAAATGCCACTTGGCTGCAGGTAAAACATGCGATGTGCATGGAAGTGCTAATTAAAACTAATTATAATTTAACCAAAGCACCAAAAGACATAAAAATATGGTAGCTTATTACAGTTTGGGGTAACTGTTCATCTGATTCAAAAAATTCACTGAATTTTAGATGTAGACAAAATATTTTTGGATTTAATCCTTAGGGCATTCAATTCAATCTCTCATATGACTTTGAACCAGTAGTGACCAGAACATGTGTCTGAGTTGAACAAAAGTAGAAAAATGCATCTGAGCAGAACATCTTCAGTTATGCAGGGAACTCAATGACCATTTTTAAAGTAAGTCTTGAAAGCCATCTGTCCATCTTCCTCATCGTATTAAATGTGATTCAGGGAGGCTGTGTAATCGCCCTCTCAGGCGACAGGCCACCTTCAGGCAACGGCGCAGTGGGTACGACGCAGTGGAGACACTCTCACCCTCCCCTCCCTTACTGCGAACGCGTTTGACTCTGACCAGCGTCCCCATTTTTCACCTCCTCGCCCTTTTTAGTTGATTCTTCTAGACTGTCTAAATAGCTCTGGATCATTTCATATGCATTATTTTACTTCGGTGTCCAAATCGGGAAATGCCTTCGGGGAACATTCAATAAAAACACTTAGGCCCGCCCCTACCCATAATCTCTAAAGGTTAGTTTAGGCTTTTACATCCTGTAAGTACTTTGCCCAACACTTACCTCTACTGACCCTCATAAACTTCTGTGTGTGGGGTGAGGTACAGGGGTCAATTTAGACAGCCGTTAGAGATCCTGACACCACTACATGGAAGTCATGTCACCATCCATTTCTTCTCCCAGATTACATTTTTTTTTTTTTTAATTTTCTTTTCCCATCAGATGCTACTCAGATGACTTTCATAAACAGAAAATACGTTTTGCCTAAGTACCAACTCCAGGGCCCCCACCGGCTAAGTCAGCAGCTCCTGCCTTCTGCTTCCCAGGGGATCCCACGACGATGCGGGACTCAGGAACGACGGGACGAGACAGTCCACACCACGCGCTCTTCCCCAGCTCCCCCCAGTGCAGCCAGCGCAAGGCAAAGTCTGTCCATGGGACAGTCCAAGGTTACACGCTCCAGGGGCAACTGGCCCTACAACTCTGTCTTCTGGCATAATCCATTCAACAACTGCCCCTACAACTGCCCCTACAACTGTCTTCTGGCATAATCCATTCAACAACCGAGTTAGGCAGGAACGAGTGAGAAAATACGGAGAACAAATATGTGCACGTATATCCGAATAAACACGTTCTCTCCCAAACATGCCAGGTTTCTCCTGGTCAATACTTAGTGCCAAGAAAGAAATGAATAAGGATTTGAACTTGCTGCATTTTTATACAGATCCAAATGAGCATGTAGATGACTAAAGGGAAGTGGGCCTCGAGTTTCACACATACACAAGGCAGGGGTTAAAGTGTGGAGTGTGTTTGGCAAAAGCGGCTTAGGTGTGAAATGAACTTGGTGGTTTAAAGTGAGCCTTGACATGTCTGTAACAGACGGTGCGGTAATAACCTTCACAACACTGAAGATCAGGTCAGACTCCTGAACCCAGAGCTCTCGCCACCACGAAGGGGCTGTCTTCTCAACTGATGCACGTTAGGGAACGCGTATTTTCTGCAAGGCGAGATCTGAAGGAAACACGTTAAAAAAAATGAAAACAGGCTCATGTAACTGAGTTTAAGGAGTGACTAAAGGATTTCAAAGTGCGTGTGTAGGAGGAGAAATGAATGTGGTAACATAGCCACAAAAGCTGACTTAACAGGATTTAGACAGTACAAGGCTAGAAAAATTACTGTGATGAGAGTACTTTCCAATTTTCATATTTATTGTATTATAAATGGGAAGCTTATAACCGGAATGATTTAAAATGGTTTAAAGCTAAGTATCTAAGATAATCGAGCAGTCCCAACTGCTAACTTTCTCATCAATTTCTCTAACTCCTAAAAATACTTAGGTTAGAGATTAAATAAGCTGCTTATGACAGAAGCAACGTTTCTCCAGCCAGCCACTGTGCTATATACTGCAAGTATGAATCATTTTTCCAAATTAAAATGGCTCTGATCCTATGACTATGTGATGGGTGCCAACAGATTACAACCATAGGATCAAACGACTTCTATTCAACAAATTTAAAAATACCGTTCTGCAAAATTCCACTTGCCTCTGAGTAGAAATCAGAATTATTAGTTGCATATCGTGTCAAACCGTAGGAAGCGACTCAGCCCTCTACTAACCAAGACACTGTTGCTATGGTGACTAAGCAACTACAGCAAATGGCTACTTCATTAGTGACACCATGAAGCTATAAATGTTGGAATAATAGATGGGAATAATCTGGCGGTATGTGGCTGCCAATGTGACTGAGACTCAGGAAGAATTTCTGAAGAGATAAAGTAAGTTTTACTACGTTCCTTCAGCAACCTTAGAAAATTAAGAGGTTCTGGTGCTGATGAGAACCGAACTGAGCAGGGCACTTGGAGGAGTGGTGAGGCCCAAGGCGGCGTGCTCTTTCAGGACCAGCTGTCGTGGGGCTGACACCGGTGTCAGAGAGCGAACGCCACTCACACTGTCATTTAGGACAGCTGACTCAGTGCTCAGACCGGTACTGTGACCGGGCTTCAGGTCACCCGGGCTCGCTCTCTCTCCATCAGGAGGATACAGAGCGGGGTGGGAAAGATTTCTGCACGGGTTTCGACTTGGAAGAATTTAAAATTTACATTCAGGAATGAAAGTAAAAGTTAGATATAAACTTCTTTGATACGGTGACAAAAAATTAATGCTAGGATTAGGAGGAAGAAGAGGAATAGGAGGGAGCGGGAGGGAGGGAGGGAGGGCAGGAGGGGACAAGGGGAGAGGGGTAAGTGGTGCCCAGGTCGGCAATGGGCGTAAGAGCGTTTGTGTGGCAGCCTGAGCTGTCAGGGGCCCGCTGCTGGAACGGGGACTGCGGCCAAGAGCTCCCTGGAAAAAACGAGGGTTCATTCCAGCAGCAACGAGGAGAACGAACCAGGGCAGGAGACTGGTGTCAGGGAGGACAACCCACAGCGGGTGAAGAGAAGCGACAGGCACCAGCGAGCTGAGGGCGGTGTGTGAGTACCGTGCACATGACACTGAGGCCAACAGGGTTCTGGAGACCGAGTACAAGCCGGACCCAGGGTCAGGTGGACGAAGCCAACGTGAAGAAGCTACAAGCTGGTGGCGCAGTGGGCAAGACAGACTCGCACCTGGGAGCTTCTTGAAGCCCAGAGTCCTCGCCATTCCTGGGACTTGCCCATGTCTTCCCCGCCACCCCACCCCTTCTCTTGCCTGGCAAACTCCTGCCGTGGCCATCGCCTCCCCCAGCAAAGCCACCCTCACGCCCTAGGGCTGCTCCGCTTCCCTGTCCTTCACTCATCCCTCCTGCAGCTCTCAGGAGAGGACCACCGTATCCCCACAGCCACAGCGTTTAGAGAAGGGAAAAACGATCTGTCATGTTACTCAATGACATTTCACCTACCACCTCGGCCTGCCTACTGTCTGTCCGGGACTGTGTTAACGACTGATGCTCACTTCTTTTACAGTCCGTTAGCAAAAACTGTAATAGAAACCCCCAATGAAAGCGCATGAAGCAAGATTATCACAGAAGAAACCCAACTCAAGCAAAATTTTCTGATGCTGGTTTTCTTCAAACAGTTTGAGGTATAACTGACACACAATAAACTACAGATGCTTAACGTGTACAATTTGATAAGTTTTCACACATGTATATACCTGTGAAACTTGTGATATTTATTTTAGAAAAACGGCCCAGCCTGACAACCTAGGCTCCTCAGTGCTGAATTTTGTTTTCCTTGTGGAAGAATCAATAAATCCACAGTGGATACATATATTTTAAGTGACTGTCTATCTCTGATCAATAATTTCAGAAATTTAGGGACATAAGTTTTATTTTATATTTTTAATCAGAATTACTATGAACATACATATTTATATCTAACTTCTAAATTTCATATGCTAATGAAATATTTTTTAAAAGTCAGTATACATGTTCAGGCAATATAATGACATACTTAAAAAAAAAGAGAAACAACTGAACAATGACAGGCCAAAAACAGTGCAAATACACAAAAGTGGCTCACCTATATTTTCGCTATGTAATATTTTTTAAAGGAAAAGCATTTGCAACAGCAAAACTTATACGAATATACAAAGCAACCCTTACCAAAAATGTTCAACCCTGTATGAAGAAAACTACACATTGTTACTAAAAGATATAAAACGAGGCTTAAACAAACGGAGAGGACAACTGTGTTTCCGAATGGGAAGATTAAATATGCTAAGAAGCTAATTCTTCCTAGAGAAGTCCACGGGTTTAAAATAAAAATTTTTTACTGGAATTTTTTGAATTAAAAAAAAAAAACTGTGCTAAAATTAGCATGGAAGACTAAACAGGTAAGAAGAATTACGAAAAAAAATTAAAGAACAATAATAACGGGGATCATAATATTCTAGGCATTAAAATATGTTATTAAGCCACAATCATTAAAATGGTACCTTTCTGGTATAAAATTAGAGAGATGAAGTAGAAAAAGCTGTTTAGAAACAGACACCATGATGTGTAAGAATGAAATTTATGATCGAGTGGCATCGGAATTCTCTGAATAAGGGAAGAGAGATTCAGATTCAGATCATGTGCTTGAGAGGAAAAACTCCGCCTCGAGCTTATGACGGCAGGGAAAGGCGCCCACAAGCAGGCGGGCTTAGGAGACATCTGCGCGAACAGTAACCCATAGCATATTTTAGAGCTAACGTTACAACGTGACAAACACGCTCTAATCATTCTGATCAGGTAACGCAGTCCCGTGGTACAGAATCTGTAAGGTACAAAGGGATACATGATTAAAACTAAGTCTGTCTGAGACATCCAGATCCTCTCCCTGGAGGCAACCGGTGACACAGTTTCTTGAGTGCACTTCAAGGTGCATTTGATGGCACTTCACCTTTAAATAAGTCGTTGGGTGGACATGTTTGGCCTCTGCTCTCTAATAACTGCTGACTTTGGGAGACAGCTTGTCAAAGGCCAATGTTACTCCCGTGGAAGATTTAATTGTTGGTGAGGTATTGAAGGGATAAGAAATCACCATACTTAGAGTTAATCACAGTTTTGGGGCATTTTATCTCCACATAAAGGTAATAAGTAGAAACATAAGCCAGTGACTTGGAAAACAGACTTTTGAGAGGGTTTTGATTGCCGATGAAAGAGTGGCCGGGTTGTTTGGAAACTGCACCTCCTTCCTAAGAATTATCGCCAGACTCATATTTCTCAAAATGTGCTCCAAGGACCACTGACATCAGAATGTCTGGGTTGCCTTTTAACAAGGCATATCTCTAGTCTCAACTCAAGACCTATTGAGTCAATGGGGGCTGGGCCCTAGGATCAACATCTTTAGTAAAGTTGCCAGGGGATTTGCACACACACGTAAGTCTGAGAACAACTAGGTACATCAGCCCCAGAAACACAGAAACCCTGTCTATCTTTCTCACTGGAGCACGGGGCCTAGCACAACACCTGACAAAAAAAGGTATTCCTTAATACACGGTGAAGGTTTAAGAGTGCACACAGAGACTGGCTGCAGAGTATCTTGGTATGCTGTCAACACTCAGCTGATTTTGAAACTGTATGCTTCATCCATGATAGAAAAGAAACAAACTGTGGCAATCGACAGCTTCATCGAGTTCGTTTAGCTGCATGACTCAGTTTCACAGCAAAGCACATGGAAAGATGTCAGGGAATTTAATTAGTAATACTCCGTTATCTATCCGAGTTTCAGACACACGACACAAGTGTATCATGTTAACAAGGACCAAATGACCCAAAGAAAGGTTTCCAAAATGAGGTATTCTACATATGTTCTATTTCATGCTTTAATAAATACAGCGACATCTGCCCTAAGCAGAACCAGGAAAGAAGCAAATAAAGAGCATCTCAGGAACCAAAACAGCTGTCACGAGGCCGCAGCTGCGGGCTCCTGACTCACAGGCCGGACCGTCAGACCTTCGCTCAGTCTATTCAGTCCCCTTTAACACACATTATTCATTCTAATAGAATTTTAAAACTGGTTTCCTAGCTCACAGGAAATTAAAACCACTAAATCAGAACAAAGAAATGGCTGCGACAGACAGTAACACAATCAACATGACAAACTGATGGCTGTTAAGAGGGCAGTGAAGGACTACACAGAACAATCAGAGAACTCACAAAGGGCGATACTCTGCGGCCAGCTTGTGTCAGGGTGAGTAACCCGACCTTCCCGACAGGATCCGAAGGCATCCACCACATCATTCAAAAGCAGGCGTTCGCGAGAGTTAGAGAGAAGGCTAAACCATGTGCCCACGAAAGCAAGAAGTATGGACGTGGGTACAACGGGTAATAAACCTTAGAGAGATTTTCACTTATTAAAGCTAATTAATAAGTGAAAAAAAGTCACAGACTTTTAAGAAGAATTTAGTAACATCCCTTTGGAAAACTCTTAGAAACTACTCATGTACCAAACCAGTAGAGGTAATTTTCAAACAAAACGTCCTTAAAAAAAATCATTTCAGTTATTTCTTTGTTGACATTGCTGGCAATAGTTACTCTCATGTTCTATATCTGAAGGGCTATATAGTGTTATATAGTATACTGTCATTTAGCCATTTAGAATCCACATGGGGATTACTTCTAGAAAAGTCAGGGTGCTGTATTCTAGGAGTTACCTTCGTGTTGAAGAATAATTCTTTATGAAAAAGGAGTGTCTAAAGTTTATATAACAAAAAATAGTGCTACTGAAATGCACTAAAAATAACAAAAACAAAGTATAAACGAATAATTTAATGAGCTGCAATAAACGCCATATGGCCTTCAATGTCATTATGTAATAAGTATTGAAAATTCTGTGAACAATAGCATTTGGTCTTCACCGCCCCCACCCCCTCCAAACCTGGCGCGCGGACCAGGCAGCGCTGGTAAACAGCAGATTTGTACATTAAGTTTAGATATTCCACGTCGTGTGAGCCTCATGAAGTGTACGCGTGTGTGAGTGTCCTCCTATAGAACTGCGCCATTAAGCGCTAGAGGATCAAGTGCAGTTCATGAAGCACGATGAGTATTTTCCAAACTACACAGAACGCTGCACATCAAAGAACAAATTAGCGAGAGTGAGCAACTCGAGGACAGGGAAAAGGTCTCACCGATTTGCGGCTGAGTGCCCGGCACATAGCAGGTGTTCGGCGTTTACATAGCTTTGGGAAGCCTGGGCTGTGGAACCTCCGGTGCTGCGGCGTAAAATACTGACTCAAGGGAAAACTCTGCTCACCCTGTAGCGTTAATGTTGGTTGCAACCAGCAACCGCATCTTAATTCTGTGTCCACACTGTAACACAGGTAGTGTGGGCCATGCCAAGGACATTTTAAAGAGAAAGTTATTTGAGATTTTAAAATTAACTCAGGAATATCTGTAAATCAAATATAAGTTAATTCAATTTTATGAGACTTTTGACAAATAAAAATTAGAATTTAACAAAGGAAAAAAACACACACCTGTTAATCTTCAGATAAATCTCCAAATGTTTTTCATAAGCTAAAAAGATTATGAAAAACATCTGCTCATGCAACAACTATTTACCAACCAGCATTGTCACGTAGCAGGCGCTATGCTAGGTGACAGGGTTACCGTCACTGAGTCATAATAAGTAATAAAGACAGTGCTATACAGTAGTAAGTGCCAAGAATACAATAAAACTGGTAACGACTCAGCAAGTATCTAGGCGGTGGGGAGAAAGATGAACGACGCTACCTAAGAGTGGGCAGGAAGGGCCTGTGTCGGGAGGCGACACTTGACCCGAGAACTGCAGATGGAGAGGAGGCTCAAGCTTTCAGATCTGCTGAAAGGCAAGTACTAAGGTTGAAGGAAGGGCCTTGACATGGGACTGCGCTTGTCTAAGAGACAAAATAGCAGCCATCCGGGCTGCTGCCTAGTGAATGAGAGAGGAAGAAGCTTCCAGATCAGGTCCCAGAGTTGGAAGGCGGGTCCTTCAGGGTCTTGTGAATTCTAAGCAGGGAGCGGAAATGACTCTGACTGCTATGTGAAGAATGGCCTACAGGGGGCAGCAGGGAGCCACTAGTTAGGAGGCTACCCCAGCAGTAGAGGGCGGGCCAGCCTCACCCACAGGCACCCTGTGCTGTCACAAGGCGCCTGCACTTGGTTTAATGCAATGCTGTCACCATTTTGAAATTCTTAATTACTTATGAACAAGGGGCACTTATTTTCATATTTTTGTTTTGCAATACTCTCTGCAAATTACGTAATCAGACCTAAATGCAGGTGAATGAAGAAGGCAGCTTACACTAGTGCTGTAGCAGGTCGGGGGTAATAGTGGTAGAGGTGAAGATGGACTGGATGTGTCTTGTCAAGTGAGTGGAAACGGGGAGACCGGGGGATGAGCTGCACTAGGGGTGAGAGGGTGGGAAACAACCAAGGGCAGCTGCCGGGAGTGTTGCATGCATATGAGCGTCAAGGTCAGGAGAGGAGTCTGGGCTGGAGACAATCTAGAGTTGCCGAGTATACAGCTTTTAAGTGGACAGGGTTGCTTAGCAAGACAATGTAGGGGGAAAGCATTCCAGAGATAAGTAGGAGCTACAAAGACTAAGTCAGGCAGGAGGAAAATTCCAGAGGATCGCAGTAACCAAGGGAGGAGAGTGCACTCAGGGCAGAGCCCTGAGGGAGATGTAGCAAACTCCCTCGGGGTAAAATATGCTCTATCAGCGCCTACTGGATTGTCCGTCTATTCGGTCTAACACCAAAATACCCCCAGTCGGCCCTCTGTTCACCCACCGGGCTGATCCACCACAGTTCCTAACACACTCGTGGTGACTTGCCGTGCTGTCCCCCCTACAATCCCTTCCTCCCCGTCCCTGTGTACTGAAAGGCTGTGATTTCTTTCGCTGACTTCGCCTAATCTGCATTTTCTGAAAGCAGGTATTTACTGGCATTGCCAACCTCTCATATTGCATATAACAGTATAATATCCTTAATTATTATTTAATACCCATGTATGATCCCTTTCCTAAAACAGATAAGCTCTAGTTGCTTTTTAATGTTACACTGCTTACAGTACATTAGATGCTCAAAAAATATCCGCTGAACAAATGAGTAATAAATGACGCTTTGAAGCTCTGAAAGGTGGGGAAGTAACAGAAGCAGATAAATCAACTTGGCAAGTAACAGCTTAAAAAGGAATGACTCATTGTGATCGAAGTCCCGGCAGCCTGTAAGACAGGAGGCATAAAGCCTAAGTCCCGGACCTTTCATTCCATCCTTTCTTCATTCGACAAATACTCACTGTGCACCTATCAGGTGCGGGCCCTTTTCCAGTCGTCAGAGAAACACCGGTGAATAAGGAGCCCAGCCTGCCCCAGGGAGCTCTCGGCTTCACCCGCGTATTTTGTTTTGTCTGAGATCATCACGACACTTTAATATTAATTCCATCCTTTCAGTTTTCCTCAAATATATAAAGCATTAGAAGAAAAGGGTTTTAGACATTCTAAGGCCTTCCAAGTCACAAAACATCAGCCACAATATGTGACAGCTGTAATATATTACAGCATATTAAAGAGAAGTAGATCTTCAAAACGATAGGACTAGTTCATCAAAACAATTCAAAGCATTACAGATTTCACATAAACTTCACAAAAGTAAAATAATGAACTCCACAGGCATGTAAAAATCACTTAATGTTCTACCTCTCTCCTGCAGATATGTGGAGCTTTGAAATTTAAGTTACTATATCAAAGCTCGTTTTTAAGTTAGGATCTGCAATTTGATAAAATCTGATAAAATCTGAAACAATGAAGCAGTTACACAGCTTACATACATCCCTAAGTGTTGTCCTGTTTACTCTGCCATGTAACAGAACCGCGGCACTCACGGTATTAGTTTAAGTTGTGGGGTACTGGGGCAAGGACCACCCCCCCAATACGAGAGGAGAGAAAGAGGACAAGCTCCCTTCCCTTTTCCTGTGACAGGCCAGGCAACCTCAGAAACCACTGCGGGCCGAAGAGGCAGCCGGTCACCCATCGAACCTGCTGGAATCGATCAGGGCCACCTTCAAATTCCGGCTTTGCCATTTATAAACTGGGAGCTGAGGCAAATCACCTAACTTCTCTAAGACTCACTTTTCTCATTTGTGAAAATGGAAATAAGGTTGGTTTGTTTGTTTTTTAAAGTAATGATAATGAACATCTAATGAATATGAAGGAAGCCATTTAAGAGTGGGTGGGTCCGTTCTGTAAGCTGACCTGTCCTGCTTGAAAATCAATTCCTTTAAGCAGTCTTTTAAAATGTTTAAAGTGTCTTTTCTTTCACTGCTTATCAGCTCAAGGATTCTCTTTAAAATTTGAATTTTCTTTCTAACATGCCCCACTGCGACTGCCTGAGTGTCTAGCAGGAGGGACAGACAGCATGTAGGCAGGCTACCTACGATCGGGTCCGCCTGCTTCTTGAAACTGGACTTACTCTGCTCCTCCTGGTGGTGAGAGGCCTGAGAATCATCATTCCTACTGATTCAACGTCGGGGATGTGCCCTCGTTCCCCAGGGAAGGAACCTGTGGCACCTTCCCTGGTCTTCACGTGCCGCGGGCGTCCCAGACCGAGGCTGACAACCCCGCTGCCTGACACGGCCGGGCCAGCAACCTGTTTTTAAGCCAATTGGTAAGACAATGGGACATGTCGGCCTGCAGCCAAGTGGACAGTGTAGCTCCTTTCAAGTCTGCCGTTCTACAGTGCACGGGGGTGTCACATGGACGGGGGACAGTCACATCAGACAGCAAAGATCGGTATGTTACTGGGATAATTTTCTGGAAGATGGCAGTAATGTCTTGCTTAACAAAATCTATCAATTATCAGGATTTCTGACAGATTAAAAATAAAAATCTATGAGGAATGACCACCTTTGAAATGTGTACAAAAGCACCAGAGGGACTGACTAGTCGTGATGGCCCCTATCCTGAGGGAGTGTGGCCACTTCTGGGGGTCACACTCAGCAAGTTGTAAATTTTCCCAACACATCTCCAACAAAGGTGGCTGGGCCAGATCCGCCCACCTGGCCTGGCTGGCAGAGATGGTTGTCCTGGTGACAAGTCCACCCACAAACTAAAAGAGACTACTCAATTTTGTGTTTAAGTCCAATCTAAAAATGGTATCATTTCAATGACTTTTCTTTCTCTCCCGCACACAAAAAAAGTATGCCCACTCAAATACCTTGACCAGGTAATCTAAGAGCCATCATTTCACATTTAGTAATAAAAGGCTTAAAATCAAATGCCCAGTTTGACATTTGCCCAGTCATTCTTAAAATGTAGTTAGAATCGACAGAACAGAAAGGATTAGGAAGGGATAAAAGGCAGATGTCTAATGCAGACATTACAGAGGGAAAGGAGTGAAAACAGGAGGAGCTGGGCAATAAAGAGAAACCTCCACACTTCACAGTTTTGCCTGACGTTAGCCCCGCTGACCTGCAACTGTGAGTGAACAAAGAGAATCTGTGTACTGCAGTATTTTTATCCTGCGAAGCTGGGAGGCTTTGTAGAAATACCACAAGCCAATACTGCTTCTCGGGACTTATAATTCGAACTTAGGCACAGTTAAATGCACTTTTTGAAAAGTAACAATTCAGGAAAGATTCATTCATCGAAGTATAAGTGCGAATCCTTAACTTTCAAATGCTGATTTTGGTCAACCACTCTACTCCCATCTATTGAACATAAAGCCGTTAGAGCAAAGATGAATGAGCTATAGTCCCCATGGACATAAACAAAAGTAATAACAGTAAAATAACGAACAAAATGTAACTAATATAATTAGGAAAGGTGCGGCAGGAGCTTGGTGGGGGTGGCGGCCATCCTGCGTGGAGAAAACGCTGGGGAGACTGCCCAGCTGAGCTGAACCGTGCGGGATGAACGGGCGTCTGACAGGCGGAAAAGCAAGGAGAGCCCGTGATGCACCTGGGCGGAGCGAAACGACTGAGCTGGACTGGCAGCAGCAGAAGGGGCCAGACCCCTGGGAACCCCAAAAGAGTGGGCAGAGAGGGGACCTTCTGCAGATGAGAAGTTTAGAGCGAGACAGCAGCCTGATCCCGAAGAACCTCCCCCTCCTCCTCCCATCTTAAAGGGAGAGCATCCGAGGCCCTGACTGGGGGAAACTCTGGAACCTGTTGCCTGTGCAGTCACGCTGGTGCTCTCATGCTTTACGCGCATTCATCACCTGGAAACCCTCGCGGAGGCAGAGCAGTAAATCAGAGGGCGGAGGGCAGTCTTGGCCGCCGAGCTCCCGCAGACGCCTCCTTGCGTTCCCTACGAAGACCCGTTTGTCCTCTAGGAAACGCGGGCAGAAGGCCTTTCCTAGCTTCTCATGGGGATTTCAGCCCACGGGTGCCTCTGCACTTTGGCTACAGCTATCTCTTTATAACACGTTTAAATTACCGTATTTTAATGAAGACGTCCAGCTTCTTTCACGTAATCAAGTGGTAATTAAAAAGGAGCAGTCCAAGGGACAAGGACATGGGAACGAGGGCACGCGGATGGCAGAGGAGGCTAGCTGCCGCCTGGGCTTAGCTCTTCAGAAGGACTTCTTGTTCCCAGGCCTTTAAAAAAAATCCTTGGTCATAAAAGACTTACAGCCTCACATTTTAAAAATCCCACATCTGGGTACCATGGGAGAGGCAGCAAAGTATCACTGCAGGAGAGGATGAGATGGTTGACGAAGATGGCCTGCGACAACTTTGGGGTTATCCTTTACACTTTCCAGAAAGATTCTGAACATCTAGTGGAAGGTTCATCAACTAAAAACCCACAGGTTTTCTGACATATGCACACAATCGATGGGGCCCACATCCTGGAGCCTTGGGGACCGAGAACAGAGTAGATGAAGAAGACTGTGAAGCAAGACCTAACTCGGAGACCATCTAGGTGGGTCTGAGCTGCCACCTTCAGGGGTTCTGTTCTGAAGAGGATGATTATCATGGAGCCCGTAACAAAGTCTTCTGCTTCTTCCTCTCAGTTCAGTTTATCTTTCTGATCTAGTTCTAATTTAAACTTTATGAAATTATCTACCTCGGGGCAGGGATTCAAAAAGAATCCTTGTATGCAAGTCCCTTCTATCGTAGGTGCGGCTGGGAATATCTCCAGCAGAGCTTTAGGAGGCATCCTTACTCAGGTAATTGTCACAGCGTAACTGTTCATTGTTATTGAGTACTCTGTGTCGGACGGTTCATATATTATGTAGTATTATTTTATTTAATCTTTATCATGACACACATAAATAACCGAAGACACAGAAAGGTCACGTGCTTTGCCCCACCCAGATCACAGTGCCATGAATGGAGAGGCCAGTCTCTGAAACCAGAGCCCAACCTTTCAACCACCCTCACCCTAATATCAAGGCCCCTTCGTAACAGAACTGCTTTCTAATAAAACTCCGGACATCTTTAGAGGGAAGTGATCAACGGTGCGAATGTCCCTGATGAGTACTTCCTATTCCTAAGATGCTTTCTAGTAAAAAAGATTTTGCTGCAGCTCTATGAATCCCTCCCCAGCATCCACTCCCCGCTCCCTATCGAGGAGCGGCCACGTGCTCTGGAGGGGACTGACTCCACCGCCTATACATCTTCACAGGTGGGCCCTACCTGTCCAGGTCTCTCAACTTCACTGGCACATTTATTGGTTCAGTGACAGACTCAAAACTCACATTAGCCCACTAAAGAAAGTGAAGGACTCTGTTTAATGGCAGGTTGAAGACAAGGTCATTTAATTCCCGGGGCTCCAGATGAATAAAGGGGCAGATAATCCTGGGAATCATTTTGCTACCGGGAGAAAAGCCAGCTTGAGCTTAGCCCAGCCGGAGAAAGACAAACCCAAGAAAACTAGAAACAGAGCTAGAACCCTGACGATACTGAAAACTTCTAGACAAAGCCGTGGCTAAAGCCCACAAAACCGCCGGATTCGATTTACATAGTCAGTGAATTCCTTTTGTTTTTAAGCCGGTTCACACTGGATTTTCTGACACCTGCTAAGGAAAGCATCCCGGTACATTAACCCTGAAGCTCACCATTCGCCAAAAATCCTGTTCAACAAAAAGTGTTTCAACTAAGATCACCAGAAAGCTAAAATCCAATACCCCATTTCCTCGGTCAGAAAATGATCTTTACAGAATTCGGAGGTACTGCTATCACCTCAACTCTTATTGAGGATTAACAGAAAAATGTTTTTTAATAAAACTATTTTTAGTTTATGATTCATTTTGCTGTTTAATAGACTTTATATAAAAACGTAGGTGAAAACAATGGACACGTGCGCAGGCGTGTGCACGTGCGTGGGAACGATCAACCGCAGGTCCCAGCACAGTTCTGAGTGAATCAAAGAAGCAGAGTGCCATCGTCCCGATGTCTCTGCGCCTCCTTCTGCCGCTCCCTTCTACGTCAATCCATTTCAACCCAACAAGCGCTTCTGACATTTAATATCTGTAACACATTACGCTAAGTGCTGAGACTATAAAAAAGAAAGGAGGGAGGGAGAAAAGGACACAAACTAAAACAGTTCCTGTTTTTATGAAGTTCGTAATCTTGTAGGAGACGCACCTACGTACGTTCACCTGAATGGTAGGAAAACGGCATTTATATCCACTATGAGAGAAGAATAAATAAGCATGTGGGAGTGCAGGAAAGCGGGGTGGCAGGCCCCAGCTGGCGTGGGGAGCAGGTGCTCTGAGGTGGTCTCCCTGAGTAAGTGACAACTGGCTGGTCACTGGAGGATCTTGATGGAAGAGAGAGGAGGCGTTCTGGGTGGAGGATTTGGCACGTAACCAAGGCACGAGAAGAAGTGGCTCGCACACCTGGGACAAGTTCCAGTGTGATACGACCACCCGGCGTCCACGTAAAGGAGAATACCGGAAAATGAGGCCGGAAAGGGAGACGAGAGCCAGAGTTCAAAAAGTCGAACGTCATTAGGGACAGGCAGTCGGAGGAGGTCCCTGAAACGTGTACGTTTAGGACATGTCAAGTCCTGAATTGCCAATTCTCTTCTCAAACACTTCTATTTTGATGTCACCTACACCTGGAAATCTCCATGTTTCTATTCCTCCCCCCACCATACAGTCAGGAAATAGATTTTTTAGAGAGAGAGAGAAAGAGAGAGAGAGAGAGAGAGAGAGAGAGAGAGAGAGAGAGAGAG
>NW_006437828.1:9802317-9809301 GCF_000325575.1 Pteropus alecto | reverse complement strand
GAGAGAGAGAGAGAGAGAGAGAGAGAGAGAGAGAGAGAGAGAATGTGTGTGTGTGTGTGTGTGTGTGTGTGTGTGTGTGTGTGTGTGTGTGTCTGTCTGTCTTCAGGTTCAAAGACTGAATTCTCTGGAGCAAGACTAGCATCCAGTAATTTTTTTCCATTGAACCTTTAGTGATCACAGTAGGCATTCAAAATGTTGAACAAAGATAAGCAAAATACACGAGACAACTATCACTTAGATTACTGTCCTGTTTTAATAATTTACCCATTGGTCCTTGCAGTTTAGGTACTTTCTTCTTCAAGTTTTTATGTAAATTTTGACCGAATTTAAATTAAAATGGACACAGGAATGACAAGGACTTCCCCATCCCTCTCCCTCAGTCAGTGTAAACTGTCCTGTGCACGCACAGGACGGTGTGGAGCCACCTGGGGCTTCAGAGCAGGAGGCATGCCCAGCCCGCAGCCCGAAGCCACCACCCTGGGAGAAGCCCCTGGCCTGCGACCACTACAGTCTGAGACGAGCCATCGAGGTGCTTTGGCTCTGCCTCCAAAGAGCCTCAGAGCCTCATCCCTCCCTCCCAACGAGGACCGCTTGGTTAGCCCCCAGGCATTTTGCGCCTGGGCTGTCACACCAGCTTCTTAGCTTATCTCCCTGCTTTCCATCTGTATACCATGGCCAGAATGACCTGTCCGAATGAGAAGTCCCTTCACCATCCATCCAGCTTAAAATTCTCCAGTCCTTCCTAATAGCTACAGCATAGCAAGTTCCAATTTCTTACCATTTAAGACTCTTTAACAAGTAATTTAACAAGCATATAAGACTCTTTAACATTTCAAACCACATCTCCTGCCATTCATTCAACAGATATTTATTGACTACCTACTACATACAATGAACTGCTCTAGACCCTTTGTGTGTGTATGAGGGAATAACATAACACACACAAACACACACACACACACAAACAAACCGTGGGAGCCTGAACTGCACTAGAGCAAAGTGGGCAGTAGACGTGAATTACACAGCGTGTTGGGAAGCATCATGTGCTATGAAGGGAACATGAGTCTGGAGGGGAGCAGGGTGGCTGGCGTTAGCCTTATTAGTGTGGGATCTGAGGACACACTGGAAAGCGGCGAGGGGCTGAGCCCAGCAGCTTCCTAGGCGAGCATGACGTAGGCGGGGAGGCGTCCGGTGCTAAGGCCCTAATGCGAGGCATGCCCAGGGCGCTCAGGGACCATGGGAGGTCGGTGCGGCTGGAGCAGACTGAACGAGGAGAGGGAAGAGGGAGATGAGGGTGGGAACGGGGGCGGGAGTGGCGGGGTGATCACGCAGAACCCCAGACGACTGCAGGGGCTCGGGTCCTATCTGAGCAATACAGGAAGACTGCAAGTGACAGGAGAGCACAGGTTCTGGCATGACCTGGCAGAGGACTGCTCTGGCTGCTGTGCCGACAGATGGCAGTGGGACACGGGGGGCACGCGGGAACCCCGCTGGAGGCCACTGCAGCGGTCCAGCTGAGGGATAACGGACAGAGGTCCTGCGGGTAGCGGGAAACGGTCAGGCTGCAGGTGCACGATATGTTTAAGGCACAGTCAGTCGGACTGTTCTGACACGTCGGATGTGGGGTCTGAGAGAAGACTCGAGAACGCGGCCAGGCTCGAGCTGAGGACACAGCTGGCGCTGATTCACCGAGAAAGACTGCGGATGGAGCGGGCTTTGGGGGCAACTAGGAGTTCAGTTTTTGACATATCTGAAGTATCTTTGGACACTGAACCAGGCTTCTGGGTTCGTAAGCCTGGAGTTCAAAAGAGGTCTGGCCCAGAGCTGCCGTTTGCTCTTCCTCAAACAAACCCTGCCTCCCAGGCTTGCGGGGTGACACGTGGGTCCCTGATGCGTTCCCCAAGTCTCTGTGCCTGTGTGTCTGTCTACAGTATTCTTACGTCCATCTTTCTCCACTTGGTCAAAAAAACCTCAGCCTTCAAGACTGTCATATATCATCTATTTTATGAAAATGAGATGATCATCATCTCCTGAATCACCCTGTTTCCTTAAGTCATATAATTAACTGTAAGATGTCATGGCTGGTCTTTCAGCATGCTCCAAGGGCTGAATCACTTTAATTTCTTTTTTGGTAAGAAGAAAAGCGGCCATTTCAAACACAGGTGACTTGCCTGCTCACCATCAGAAATCTTCAGAAACCTTTAAAGGAAATGAAGACCACAGAAAAAGATCTTGGCCAGCAGCTCAGTAACCAGATTTTGCATTTCCCATCAGTAGTTATTTGAAGAACACAAATCTTCAAAGCTTTGTATTATATAATAAACTTTACAGGCTAAAAACAAAGAGAGAAACATCTTCTGCCTGTGTTCTAAAGTCATTTTCTGTTATAAAAATTTTTTCATTTTGATTGTCATCCATTTATGCGCCCTGGGGAGGCATTTAAATTAGAGGAATTATTGGACAAGAAAACCAGTCTCTTTGTTTCATTCCCAAGAGACAGATTCTAATCTAATTGAGAAAAGGGGCAAAATTAAAAAGATGATCCAGCTCCACCGGCCTCTTTCATAGACGAGAACAACGAAATCCAGACAGGCTGCTGCTGCCGCCTGACGTGTGTTCTCACGACCAGCTCCTTGGAGCTACAACCTGCTGAAGCGCAGGCTCCGGGAGGCCAGACGCTTTTGTCGTGTTCACCGCTACTTCGCATAGCAAGTGCTGGAACGAACAAATTTATAATTCTAAACTACATGGGCTTGGAATACATTCAGTATTGACTATAAAACTAGTATAATACGTTTCTTCAGGGTTTAAAAATTGCTGACTTTTTGAAAGTCAAAAATTTAGAGTACCTGGAATGTGCAATCATCTTTAAATATTAATTACAAAATGTCAGCCACACACAAAAGTTGGGAAGGAGGGACACGGAAGCAAGATCTCTAACAAATACGTTTATAAAAAGTTCTCTGCAGATCAAGAGAAAAGGATGATATTCTGGCAATATACTTGCTTTTTACAGTATGGTATTTTAGACATTCATTATGGGAAGATTATAGCCTTTGAAAATAAAATAGTATAAAGAAATTATACCTCTTTAGAGAATCAAGATTTATAAGGACAACTAGAAAAAGAAGTTTAAAAAGTCTGATCCCAGACTGTATTAGCACAGTAGCTTAAAATATCCCAAATAAACAGCCCAGGTTCTGAACGTTTTCTTGCCAAAGAAACTCTTCCTTGGGCTTTTTTAAAAACTGAAGTATAACTGACATATAACATTATATTTTGGGGGTACAGTTTTAGGAGTGCAGTATAATGATTCGATAACCACATACATGGTGAAATGGCCACAGAAGTGTGGTTAACGGTAGCCACCACATGCAGCTACAAGTTGTCTTCCCGTGCTGAGAACGTTTAAGACCTCCTCTCACAGCAACTTTCAAATATGCGACATAGCAGCATTCAGTCGCCACGCTGCACACTGCATCCTGCGACTTATTTATAACTGAGAGTTTGTTCCCACTTGGTTTTGAAACCAAACAGCCTTTGAAGGAAGCACCTTCAGCGATAAGCGCAGTGTGCAGGCAGCAGGCAATCTAACGCATGCACTTCGACCCCCCGAGGAAACACCCGTATGACTTTAAAGGCAAAACACCAACCTCTTTAATCTCATGTAGTTTTCACTGGCGGCGGGTCGGCATTCGGCTCTTTGGACTACTATTCCTTCCAATGAAAGCTTATCTTGAATGGAAAGAAAAAAGTAACAAATGCATTCAGAGGTAATATTTATCATTTTCAAGACTGTGTTTTGACACACTAACTTCAGTAATAGAGGTTACAATAAGATATAATTAAAAATAAAACCGAAGACGCAAAAGGAATGTTTCAGAGTTTATAGTAGCATCTGGTCGGAATGGAGGAAAACCTTTTTCTTGGCTAGTAAAAAACCGGGTCCCTGTCAGGCTTATTTAATGGGTGGCTGCAGCCCCCCATGCCAGTAATAGCTTTTATACATTTAGCTCTTTCTAAAGAAGGTGGCTTAGAAGAGCACAAAATCAAAAAACATTTAAGGGTAGCGAGGCGACAGCACCTTAGGCAGAGAAGTAACTTCTGAGAACACAGCAAGTCTACACCACTAAGTCAAAGGTGTGTGTGTGTGTGTGTGTGTGTGTGTGTGTGTGTGTACACATACATATATGTGCAAATAAAACTCTAGAATACATGGCGACTAGACCAGCCAGCCTAGAAAATGCCATGGTCCAGGAAACGCCGTGTCGGGGGCGGCGCTGACTTCTACGCCCAGCACAGCTGTCAGTCTGGGTGAACCCAAACTAGAGTTCAGCTGCCATGGGTGACTGTCCAAACAGAATGACAACTTTTCCTAGCATCAGAAAGAATTTTCTTGGTGACCTGGATACAAATTTCCAGAGAAACAGAACAGGAAAACGGAAGTCAGCACCGACAGCACGCAGTGTGCCTAGCTGGCCGCAGCACCGTGAAGTCACCTGACAGACCTCATGTCATGTCATAAGACATACGACTGTGCCACGAGGGCACCGGTTTGGAAAAGCCTGGCTCCGGTTAGGCATAGCGCTGGCTCTCGCATAGTTCCGTGAGGATTCACCCAGGGTTTGGGCCGAGGCTGAGGACACCCTCTGGCTCGTCAGTAATGCTGGGGATTCGTCCCTTCAGGGCGAATGACTTCATGCATTCCACTCGCGTGAAGTGCGTGCCCACACATGCCGGGCGCCTTCCCCGCATCGTGGAGGCAGGTGGCGAGGATGGCACTGCCCCAGTTAAGCGCGCAGTTCACCGCGGCACACAGAGAACCACGCAGAGAACCACGCCGACAGGATTCACACCAGGAAACCCTTCACGGTGACCTTAACTTTGGCTCCGAAATCTAGGGGACTCCCTCCTGCAGTCCCTGTGCACTAACTGTGAACATGCGACTGTGTAATCCAGTGGTTCGAGGGGCCCGCAGAGCGACACACGTAACAAACCTCAGGTTGCGGCTGTCAGACGGTGGAAAGAGCCGCGGCGGGAAGGACGCCGGCTGCACGCAGAGATGCGCCAGGAGGGGATGACGGCCAGCCCGCGACTCTCCATACCACAGCTAAGCTTGAACATCTAACAATTTCCTCTCATTAACGAGTTTGACGAGATCGAAACTGCAATTTTCTTAAAATAAAACAAACCTTGACTATTCAAGTTTGTCTCACCGAAGCCGAAAGTTCCACCTAGAGAATTTCTTGTCAAGATCTAGGGAAATTTCAATGTATAAAGTGTCCTAAAGGCATGAGAAAAGTCTATCGAAACATAAGTTAGCCCTTTTTAAAAAACAAATACATCCAGAATACCGTCGCTGAGCGTAACCTGCTCACAGACCCACGTGTTTATTAGTGTCGCAGGCCACAGGAGCGACCCCTCCACACCGCCCCGATGCTGCTCACGCAGGCAGCAGCACCTGCTCCACCTGGGCAGGCTGTGCTCATAAACAGTGCAAAGTTTCTGCAGTCTCGTCCTCCATGGATGACAGGAAAGAGAGAGGAGCGTCCAGAGCACCTGGCCATTTCAACGGGGCCACCACGCTCGTCACTATTCTTCAATCAGGGTCACTCACAAAGCAATAAAACGCACTCTCCAAACCACAGTTTTCCGACCATCATACGTTCTTTTCTAACCTAAAGCAGCGTTTAAACGCTTTTCGAGTGAAAGGAAACATCGTAATCATCAGCGACAAATTTGTCCACCAACTGGCTGCTCTTAAGGAATAGCACATTTATCTGTTTGCCTGTTCCTTCTCCTCTTAAATACATTTTAAAAAGCCAATGTGTTTATGATACAGCTCCCTAAGTCAGATTGAAAGCCGTCACACACCTTTTAAAGCTTCACAGGAACAAATTTTCATATTCTTTCCACTAAACCATGCTTCCTCTTCTTTAAAACATTACATTGTGTCATCTCAAACATTTGCACGCCACTGCTATTAATTACAGGTCATACTCATTAATATAGGAACGCTTACTTGAAATTATTTTGTTGGCTCAGTTTGAAAGACTATTAAATACTTGAAAAATAATCCATTTTTTTTTGCTCACACTTGTATCAGATATTTACTGAGTGCCTTTCATGTAACAGATAACGCAGAAACCACATAGGGGAAACAGGCACGCGAGGCCTGGCCCCCGCCCTCAGGGACGTGGGTCTACTGCGGCCCCCACGAGCGGCCGGGTCCCACCAAAGGGCTCTCCGTACCCGAGTTTCACCACCCGAGATTTATCATATTAGACACTGAAGCTGAGAAGTGTTAGAGAATCAGAATGACAAAGGAAAAAGAGCTCGGCGTTACTGCGAAAATCACTTCGACCTCACAGACCCGCTGAAAGGGTGCCAAGGCCTCCTCCGCCCAGCCCGTCCAGATCACACTCTGAGGGCCGCGGGTCTAGCAGGACGCCAGACAGGTGTGTAAACCGTCATTATGCACTAGGAGCACCTTGATGGACCTCCACGTGACACACTTCCAGACTACCAGGGCTCGAGTCCCCTCCTTGAACACAGTGACAGGCGCCCACAGCTCACGGACCCTGGCGGGCAGTCGGTCACCGCTAGTACGCCCACGCGAGACCTTGTTTATGCCAGTTTTACTGCTAGTAATTGTGCAGTTTGATTATCCACATAATTAGTTATGAGTATGGAGAAGGGAGAGCTCCTAAAACTAGATTTAATGCTTCGGTAAGACTTGAGATAAAGGTAAATTGCTAAAAAACTGTCAGATTACACACTGAAAAGACTAGAGACTAGCACTGAAAAGTCTAGGATTCTACATTCGTATTTGTTTCACGGTGTCTAAGTTCTTACTCCTTTTTAAAGAAACCAAAATTGAAAACCTAATCGTGGTTTTTAATTTTCACAAGGAAAAGCAGGTGCTCCCTCAATCGGCACCCTATACTAAAAGCGAAAGCCTTGCCCCACATGACCCTTGGAGCC
>NW_006437828.1:9744362-9801952 GCF_000325575.1 Pteropus alecto | reverse complement strand
ACTTGTCCAATTCTTCTCTGGATTCGGGTAATAGTCCAGGATCCCTTCTAAATTTTGCCCCCCTCTTCCCCATTCCTTTTTCCCCCTAGACTGGTTTAATCATTGGTTTCTGCTATTTGCAACCAAAATAATCTTAATGAGTGTGAACCTATGCTTTTGGTGATGCTATTTTATTTATCTATATCCTGCTACCTAGTTTCAGAAAAAAATTGAGAGAAAATTTTAAAAAGTTAAGTACTCAAAACATCCTATAAAAGAACTGAGGCTTCTAGTTCTGATGCTGTCACAAATGCGGTGTTATTTTGGAGAAGTAACTTCACATCTCTGGGCGTCAGCAACGAAATTGCTGAGATTTCTCTAAAAAAGAGAAAAAACAAACAATACAACTGGACTTCCCCTCTAATCAGGGAAGTTTTATTATTTCACTGGTGTTTATTTTATTTGCTCTAATACTTTAAAAAAAGATCTAGATATAATCAAATTTTCTTTGAATAGAAATTAGAAATTATTTCTTGGAACAATAACGAAATGTTGAGAAGCTGCCCAAGACTTGAAAATATACAAACTTCTGCTGTGGGCTGAATTCTTACTCTCTTTTAATCTGAGACACACTCTACATTAAAGAATTCATGAGAAATAAGTGACTGGCACTTCATACGAGTTAAGGGTTTGAACGAGGTGAAGTAATAAGCAAGCAGGCAGGGTGTGTACCAGCATTGTCACGTGACGAGACAGGTATGCCAAGGAGGAGGCTGCAGGTGCTTGCTCCCACTCTGAGTCCGGCTCGGGGTGACACCTTTAAGAGCACTCACGACTCGAGTTACAACGCGGACTGCTGGGCCAGTAACCGAGGTTTTGGCCTGATCCTCGGGACCTTTAAAGCAACTTTCCTGATTCACGTTCGCATTACATCTGTCTACCCTCTCTGGAAAAGGAACGAAGAGAATATTTCCACAAAGCAGGTAAATCATTTCCAATATTCCTAGTGGTCTCCACTCTCCTCTTTTAAAACATTTTCCTAGCAGATTCTTGCCTGTGGTTTGCAGAGTAAGGCTCATCAACACAACGCCTGGCACCCTAACAAACCAGTTAGGCAAACTTGCAATCTCTCTAAAGAAGGTGATCTTCATGTTATTCAAATCTGTGAACTGATGTTCTGATTTATAGGTCATCTTCAGAAATTTTAGGAATAAAAGATCATGCTCAGATTTCAATAAATCTATAGTTAGCATTCGATCACTTACCTCAAAAGTAACAAAACTCCCAAAAGTTTCTGTAATATGCTTTCTTATAATAGTATTCAAATTACGAATATGCCTAATGCACTGGGAATTCCAGTCTTAAACCAAATATTGAAACCATAATTTGAGGACTAGAATTCAGTGAGAAAACATCTCAAGTTCTTCCCTCGAAGCACTGCTGTCAATGTGCCCTGCGGACGGGAGGCAGGGGGTTGTGTGCACCTCCCTACACTAGGGGCGCTGTCGTGCTGATCAGAGTATCTGTGAATTACAAAACTGCCTGCCCAGGAGGAGAAAGGGGAGCAAGCTGCAAAACCAAAGGCGAGGCCTTAAATATGCGAAGGGGTTTGTTCTATGAGTCTTCAGAACCTACAACCGATGCTTGAGCAAAGGAATAACTTAGTGACCGGGCATTTTAAAAACAGACACTTGTATGTCTTCATGCTGACAAAGCAAGTTCACAAGCTATCATTCCTCTTGTCCTTCAGATTGCAGTGGCCCTTTTCCTTGTTACGTCACGAGCATAATTAATCTACGTAGAAGTGTCGTAAGTACAGATGTGTGCATGATGTCGTGAGCTTGTGAAAATAGACGTAACCCCTAACCTTAAAGTTCCTTTCGAGAATAAAAGGCTGAATAAAACCCAGGAATAAAATACAGCCATAAAATATATGAAGTAACACTGTGATATAATAATAAATGAAAAGGGGAAGGAAAATCATACTATTGTAATAGTTATTTTTGGTTAGAGCATTATCAAAGGGTGCAATCCTGCTTTGGCTACTGCACTTGAAACTAGAAAGGATTAAAAAATAACAGCAAAAGTGATTAAATAGAAAAACAAATCATTCCAGGAAAGATGAAGTCTTCTGGAGAAAAGGCTTTTACTAAAGTGCTACTTTTTAGTTAAATAGTGCCAAACACTGTCCTATGTGATGAGGGGCACAAAGCAAGAAAAATGCAGATCCTGCGCTGAGAGAGACTACAGTATAACGAGGGGCACGGTATTAACGAAACACCTACAGACGACCGGATGACATTTTCAAGTCAACTGAATACGATCCGGTTTCATTAACCTCACCCTCAGAGACCTTTCTCTTAGCCATCTTAATCAGGAAGAGTAGCAGTACCACACTGGTTTAGTTCTTCGTGGTTTTCCAGATGCTTTACTAGTACGTGACCCTCGTGATGACAGGACTGAAACCACGACCCCATCACTAAGAACTCCTCGAGGTAGGTCCCCTTCCGAGCTCATCGACATCCTCAATGTGGTAGTTCAAACTGGTTGTTAGAATGCCCTGGAGAGCTATTAAAACACACCGGGCGCACCCCCGCAGAGCCTACGCTAACTGCGTAGAAGACAAGAGGCAGTGGTCCCTTCATAACCCCCCAGATAATTCTGATACACTGCGGCCAGGGCTGAAAACTGCTGCCCAGGTACTTCTCTTTCTCTCACTCCTTCCCCCTTTTCCTCTCCCTGTATCTGTTAATTATCTGTTAATTTTATTTTCTGGTGGTACTGGGGTAATAGCTCACAGAACTGCTCAGCTATTTCATCAAATCTAAGACACCATCATTTGTAACAGTCCCCCTTATTTTATTATGTGTCACTAAGAAAGACAAAATTCTGCCAGGAAACTTTTATAAGCCAATAATTTTGACACAGAGCCTGAATGACTTAACATTTCAGAAATGTGAAACGTCAAAAACTATGCAGTATGAGAGTTCTCCGTTCCTAGTTCAGTCACTGTGCTCTGTGAGTGAGAAACGGCGTTTGCACCTGTGAACCATCACATTCCATCCCCTCCCTCTCCTCCACGGCATCTCATCACTAAAGACACAAGAGGGTCTAAGAGGACAGTGGCAGGGGACAGCATCTGGGAGCAGAGAACCTTTGGGCCCTGGTTTCAAATCTGTATTACTTTCACAAGTAATGTCCCTCATGTTTAGATCGTAGATAATAGTTATTAACTTATAACATCTCTTTCCCAAAGAGAAGGCAAAATTCTGTTTGGTCAAATAGCATTAAAAAATGAGTTCTACACAATAATACAATTTCAGTGTTCATTTGATGGCTCACGCAAATGCTTTGCTCATGTGGTTACAATGAAATTTTCCAGTGAATAATAATGCATAGGCTACACTTCAAAAAAAGGAAAACTTGCTTTAAAAAACTTAAATGACTTCTGCTTATAGGATTATAAAACAGAGGTTTTCCTGAAACACTCACCTCCCAAAGCACATTTAAAATATGAGTTAATATCATTACTAAGTTGTTTTCAAGGTTACCTCTGTAATGAAAAGCAATGAAATGATGGAATTTTGCCTGAACTTCTCATTCAGTATGTCATTTTTATTTGTGCTCCCTTTGATACATAGTACATTATTCATTCCTACACTCCTGAAACAAGGCTTAAAATTTGGCAGATGCAGCAAAGATTCTGGGCTTCTCTGAAGACCCAGTTCAACACTGCAGAACATTTGCAAGTGTATCATCTGGCTGGAATTACCCAACCACATGGCCTCCCGGCCAGAGGTTACAGCCAACGATCCCAGGATGACACAAGCACTCTGCATAGATGGTTGGACAGGCTCCATAAGGTGGTGGGTGAGGGTGGGGGGCGAGGGATGCACTTGGGTTAGTCCAAGCCTGGTACCAAACAACATCTAATGCAAACAAAATTTCTATTTCAAAACAAAACAAAAGTTTGGACATTCAGGGAATTAGATTAAAACGGAAAAATTCTTGATTCCTGAAATATGTTAATACATTATACTGTGCAATTTATTTTTATTCTTTAACACAGAAAAAGCACTGAAGTAAAATAGTCGTAGCTGAATATCAAAATGACTGTTTCTCACATTCAGTCACGGTAATGACGGTGACGTCACTTCCCATCGGGGTTGCTGGGTAAGACGGGGAACACCTCCCACTGGCCTGGAACGCAGACAGTGGAGATGAGCATCACCACGTGCTGGGAGGTGTGCTAGAGTCTGGTTAGGATTCTGGGCCTAACCGACGGACACACTCATTCCAAGGACCTGACAATGGCTTTGTCTAAATCCTCAAGTTGGCTAACGGCCTCTTACAAACATGACTGCAGACGTCGGAGGGAGGTGATCTAACTCTAATAATGGGCAAAGGTGCTGAGCAGAAAACTGGGCACCCACTTTAAAAAAAAAAAAAAAACCTTTCTGCCAGCAAAGCAGATGAAACCCTCAAGTCTAGTGGATCTAAGCGAGCTCATCTTTGACGTGTGGGTTAAGCTCTTCTGCTGAAACTACTGAACTGATTAATTTCGGCTTGTATCTCCGGTGAGGCAGAGAAACGCAGTCACATAAAGCGGGGATGTTCCCCCGGGCGCCGACACTAAAGCATCACCTCCACAGTGAGGGCTGTGTGGACCTTACTGACACTCCCCTCACCCTGCAAGCAGGTAAATGTGAATTCAGAACAGACTAAAAGCAGACAAGCTGGCGCTCCCCGAGGGGGCACGTGGACCAGGTCAGGCAGCGATGATCAACGACCCCTGAAACTTCTGTAGCGAGGATGACATGGGGTGATGGGGTGAGGTGGGGCCTACTGGGTGCCATCTTTCTGAAGACTGCAAATGGGGCAACAGGACACAAAAGAAAAGTCTTATGGATTCAGATAAGCTTCTAGCCACTAAGACCAGGCCACAGGTGGCAAACAAATCGCACGCCAGGTCTGCGGAAGCGAAGAGCACCAGCGTGAAGTGTAGAGAGAGTGATGATGATCAGGGTCAGAGGCACATGACGGGGTGGTTTGGTCCGTCCAGCCAAGCGACAGAAACAAAGAACAAGCACCAGTAGTTCTAAAAACCAAGCAGCAGAAGCGAGAGGTGAGCAAGTCAGCAAAGGCTGGCGGCCGTGTGTGGCGGCCGGAGGTGGGGGGCAGTCACGGTCCGGCAGCCCCATCCACCTGCCCGCCGCGGGAGCCCACCGCCCGGGGCTCAGCTCTGTGCCCATGAACACACGAGCAGTGTCTACCGCCACCCCGTGGTCATCCTCTACACACTGTGTCCCGTGAAGTTCATTTAAAGAGGACTTTACCTATAAACGAACTGTTACATGCTTTGATTTTGTCATTATATGGTCTACTCGTGTGTATCGACGAGTAACATAAGAATCCCATGAAAACATTTTCAAGTTGTACCAAAAAAAAAAATCTTCACCACTGTGAAGTAGTTCTTAAAAAGTCATATCCCTAGAAGAGACAGAACTGCAAAAAAGCAAAGGCAACACACACACACACACACACACACACACACACACGAAACTGTGTGACTGTGACGGCAGTCACACGTGGTGCAGGACTGGGAGGGAGCTTCAGTCCAAGTGTTGCCCTTGAGCAAACTCAAGTTCTAGATAAAACATTGACATTTCTCTAGAATGCAGCTTCATGTTGGGTAAAATGAAGAGGCTGAATTTCATGGTCTCTAGACAAAAATTCAGCCCTAAAAAATGTATACCTTAGATTTCTAGTTTGATTTCAATGAACTTTTAATAAATCTCCATGACACATAAATGTTAAATACAAAATCTACTATAATTAAGAAGATAATTTTTTTATATCTGAAAAAAATCTAACAAGGTTTACAGAAAATATGAGGTAGCATTTTTAGAAAAACCTGCTCCAATATTTCTATCAACATAGTTGAATAATTTTTAAAAACCTTTAATGTAAAAAATATATATAAATCAGCTTAATATAAAATCTAGTCTAATTGAGAACAATGTAGTTTTCCCAGACTAATTTGGCAGACGGACCAGGGAAATAATAGTGTACTGGGGACATGTTCACATTGCTGAGACTTTAAATTCTAGAATTGAAAGCTCAGATCACTAAAACGCTTTGGAAGGCAAGTTATAGGGGGAAGAAGGAAAAAAAAAAGGGGGAAAACACCATACACACATTTTTTTCAGCTCCCACAGTTAAAAATAAAAAGCTTAGGTTTGGTTCTTTCTCTGATCCTTTGTGAACACTGAAAACAACAACAAAAAACCAACTAACTTTCCGATGACACCATTTTATAGTAGGTATTTTGACTCTCTTTTATCTTCCCAAACACACACACACACACACACACACACACACACACACACGTACACGTACACACACACACACATGTACACACACGTACAGACACGAGAGTTATATTTTCTACATTAGTCCAAGTATTTTGCTCAGCACTGAAACAGGTAGAGTGAGGCAAGCTTATGAATTTTCCATAGAATATCTTAACCCCCCCCTCCAAAAAAATTACTGCAAAGGCTGTATATTTGATCTTTTACCTTTAGGGTAAAAAAAAAAAAAAAATAGCAGAACCTTTTGTTAAAGGAAATTAAGAAAACGTCTTCTCACTTACTAAAGATCCCCAAATCAGAACCACATGCAAATCCAATTAGACTCAAGTGCATGTCACAAATAACAGGTTTAAATATTCTCGGTTGGGTTTCCAAAGTGACTACACCACTGTGAAATTTGTGACTTTTTATAGGAGAAAATTCTATACTAGTGCCTTTTTCTTTAGGTTTCCTATTTACAATTTACTTTTTAAAATGACACTAATTCGATATACATTATTCTCCAAAAGATGACAGTGTTATTCAGTATTAAGTAACAACTTAACAGACATTTAGAAATGGATAAAAACTCACACTTAGCTGGAGAATTAAACATCTGTAATTCCTTAACTGCCAAGAGGAAATTCAATTTATTCTGCGTAACTTTTATCACGTCAAAGAGTGCACATGAAAATCTTTTCACAACGAATTCCTTCCCTGACACAGTTAAATGCAAATTATCCACCCCTCCCCTCTCCGTCTTACTCCAGAAAGCTCCTGCATACACAGCTGAAACGCCACCTACTGCAAAGCCCAGGGGACAGAGCAGGCGACGCTGCCAGCATTTCCATTCCATCACCGGGCTGGAGCTGAAGAAAGGCGTGTTTGTTTGGCAGTGTTTCTTTTTAAAAAATCTCAGAGCCAAGAAGAACAAGCTGAACTAGCATCTGAAATAGCATTTTCAAAAATGGAGCGTAAACTAAACAGGAGAGAAAAGGAAAAGGAATATGAAGGGAAACACAACAGCCTGGAAGATGCTGATCAAGGAAAGAACTGCAAATCCACACTGATGACCCTCAACGTGGGTGGATATTTATACATTACTCAAAAACAAACACTGACCAAGTACCCAGACACTTTCCTTGAAGGTATAGTAAATGGAAAAATCCTCTGCCCGTTTGATGCTGATGGTCATTATTTCATAGACAGGGATGGGCTCCTCTTCAGGCATGTCCTAAACTTCCTACGAAATGGAGAACTTCTACTGCCAGAAGGGTTTCGAGAAAATCAACTTCTCGCACAAGAAGCAGAATTCTTTCAGCTCAAGGGACTGGCGGAGGAGGTGAAATCCAGGTGGGAGAAGGAGCAGCTAACGCCCAGAGAGACCACTTTCTTGGAAATAACAGACAACCACGATCGCTCCCAAGGACTGAGAATCTTCTGCAATGCTCCTGATTTCATATCAAAAATAAAATCTCGCATCGTCCTGGTGTCCAAAAGCAGGCTGGACGGATTTCCAGAGGAGTTTTCAATATCATCAAACATCATTCAATTCAAATACTTCATTAAGTCTGAAAATGGCACTCGACTTGTACTGAAGGAGGACAACACCTTTGTCTGCACCTTGGAAACTCTTAAGTTTGAGGCTATAATGATGGCCTTAAAGTGTGGCTTCAGACTACTGACCAGCCTGGACTGCTCCAAAGGGTCAATTGTTCACAGCGATGCACTTCATTTTATCAAGTAATTACCTGTGCCACGAACAAAGGCAACAAGCATGCAGCCAGCAAGCTTCGGAAAACCACAGCGTCAAAGGCATCCCAGACAACGTGCCCAGCTAGCTCTGCATTCAGAGCCCTGCTGCTCATCAATTACTGTAAGCTCACGGTATGTAAATTCTGTTGCTCCAGATGTCCTTCTGTAGGGTTTCCTGCTGTTTTTTTTTCACTTTAAACCGAAAACAGTGACCATCTACATACTGTAAATAAAGACTGAATGCTTTTGCTATTTGTTTATTTGTCCTTAAGCTGTTTTTCAATCAGAATGTCTTGGGTGCTTCCACAATAAACAAGCATGTACGTTATCATTCATTTACGTAAGTGGTAATAAAATATTTTAAGGGGCTACAAGATTTAAAATCTTTTCTACTTAATGGCAAAAATCTACAAAGAAACTGAACTGTAAAATTAACCACCGAGAGCAAAATAGATGTTCAGATCTACTAAAACAGTGTAGTGAAACCAAATGAGACTGCAAGGTTTTAAAGCTATTGATTTAATTTTTAAAAGCAGGCACCAAAAGCTCATTCACAGTTTCTGTATTGCATACCAGAATTACAGTTGAATTGATATACTGCTCAACATTCCTAGAAAACTGCTTGATGAAAATAAAAAATAAAAATAAAAGCACTAACAGCTTCTTTGCTTGTATTAATAATATAATAAAAAGTTACATATGTCACTTTTAAAACAAGCAGTACCACTAGATGATTTCACACATTGTTCTGCATTGATGTAGTCAACTAGCAGGATACAGTAACCGTGGCTGGTCTTGCAAGTGACAAAAATCAGCAAATGTGTTTCTTTGCAGGCTGAGCTCCATCACAGTGTGAACAACTTAGTTTTAACAGAGTATGGTATTAGAGTAATACAGGAGTTCGTTTTCAGAAGCACTCTAAATTTTAATCTATTCATTTATCAAGCTCACAAATACTAAATTAGCATCACTAAACATTATTCTTATGAAAGAACTTCATTGATTCTTTTTCAGTACCTCTTCTGATGCTAAATCTGAGACTCATTGAATTGTGTTTAATTTCTTTACTTCATGCGAATCAAGCAGTTATTCTTTAAAATTAAATTTTATATGTGGCTGTCTCAATGAAATAATCTAGAAACTCAGCTTTAAATGTGAGTGTATTTTTTTCCTCCCAATGAACAGCTAATCATTTCTATGCCACTTATTTTCTTTGGATTCTAAGAACAAATTACATCTTAAATTTGCTCCTTCAAAATTTAACCATTAAAACTGGTAACTAAATCTCAATTTTAACAAACTTCAACAAAAGATTTCTGAAAATCTTGACCGACGTTATTATATAAATTACCATATATGCCAAAAGTTGGCTTACACATATAAATTTAGAATTAGCAGCAAAGTTAATATCCTTAGAACTACAACTGACTTCTAGCTACAATATCTAAGGTAATGACGAAAGTTGGCTGTATGTACTAAAAGAAATATTTTAAAATCTGTTATACAAAAAGTCTTTTTAAAATTCACATTAAAAAATACTCCTAATCAACCACACAACTTTCTTTTATATATAACAAGAAAAAACTTTCTACTAAAACATCAAATTTTTCTCTTATGTACTTGAAAATGGTTTAATTGGGATTAAAAGGAACTATGAAAATAGAAAATAATCATAAACTATTTTAGCTGTTACTATAATTGAACTGTTTATATACATATCCAGCTTATGAGCTGACTTTTCCTTGGCATTTGGACTTTGGTAATGAAAATCGTGGTAGTGATTTAATGTCAAAGCAAGATTTCTCTAACAGGATTTCATTACAGATAAAAAACAGCCCTGATGTATCTTTCTTCAAGAGATAAACAAATTTTCTTAGAAGTATAAGTAAGGTTTTTGTATCAATTCACAAAAAGAGAATTTAACTTTAAAACAGATTATTGATGGAAACCACTACTTAAAAAAATCTGTCATGCATTTTATGTCTGTCTCTAAAAAACTGTATCTGGATGCATATAATTCCTCCTCTAGCTCATGACAAATCATGACATGATTTATCAAACAACTTAATAATCTAGAAGTAAATGTGACTACAATACTTACTCTTGTAACTTTTAATAAATGTACCTTTTAAAATGCAAAATTACTTGCACTTGGATTTACGTATTCAAGTGCCTAAATATTGTGTTGTTGCAAGTGTAGAAAAAATACCTACTTTTTAATTTTACTATTTTCTAAAAATATTCATAAACCTCAAGAAATACGAAATGCAATCGTTAAGTCAGAATGAAGCTGTCATAATATTTTTGTCTGCACTCACTGTTCTCCAAAGAAAAAACCACAAAGTGACTTCTTACCTTCTTTTTCAGGAGAAAGGTGAAAAAAGTAGGTTACTATACCTGGCATGAACAAAACGTATATACTCCTGTATTCAGACTGACCCCAACAGTGACTGCAGCACTGTTCTTAAAATGTGAAAAATAAAACATAGCTTCTGGTATGCTGTATTTCTAAAATGTTTATGGCAGCACGCAGAACAAATGAAACACTTATGAGACTTTTCAAATAATATAAGAAAGATAACTACTATCCCAGACTGAAGATAATGACACAGATTAAGCTTGTTGTTATTTTTAAAAAAGAAAATTACTTATATGGCAAATGCTTTCTAAGATGATAATAAAAGATAATATTGTTTTATTTATCATATGCCAGACATGATGGGATGAACATACATAACCTTAAGTAATCCTCATGAGGACCCTAAGAAAGGTACTGTTAGTCTTCCATTTTTACAGATGAAGAAAGAGACTCAGAGGACTAAGAACCCTGCTAAGATCACATGGTTATTAAGAGGTAAAGGTGGAGCCAAGATATGAACCCACGTATTCCAGTTCTAGAGCCGGCAGGAACCGTGTCTGCTTCTGCAGGCCCCTTACATCCCTAACACCTAGAAACTGGCATGAAACAGGCATTCTTGAAGTACGTGCTGAATACAGAATATGAAAATACGGGTTTGCCTCACCTGACAAAATCTCACAATGCAGGTACTCTTACAATGCTTAGTGAAACTAGATTTTTGGATGACACATAATATTTTTAATGTTATGCCATTTGAAGAACATAACGTGAGTCATCTCACAAGAGCAAAGAATATCCCAAATCTGTTTATTAGTTCATCTAGATTTTCACATATCAGGGTAACTGAAAAGGAGGTTAACTTTTTATGACTTGTACAGTCTACCTAACTGATGTACAGTGAAACACACATGGGCTCCAGAGTCAGACTTGGGTTCAAATTCAGTTAACTTCACTAACATGACTGTAAGCAAGATTCTTAACTTCTTTGAACTTAAACAGCCTCACAGTAAAATGGATATAATAATGATTAGTTGATAGAGTTTTTATAAGGCTTCAATTAAATTCTAAATTATATGTAAAGCGTCTCACTCTTCACGGGCTTTCAATGAGCACTGGTTATTATCCAGTGTAAAGGTAGCTTCATGACCTAACCATGAATAATAGGCACAAAAACACACACTGACATTAATTAGACTTTCGACTTAAACATGAACAGAAGAGAGAACTTCTAACTTCCAAATATACAATGGCTACTTCGCCAGCAGACTTATCTTCCTAATCATATTTCGCTTAAGCTAATACTAAAATTAATTTGTTTCTGTGAAGAAACATGCTTAATATTGTAATGAATACTATAAGATATACGAATATACTTTTAATTGCTACAACAAATACGGTTTTCATTTGTATTAAAGTTACATATGATGAGTTTCTTGGGACTTTGATCTAGCTTCATGTACAAAACTACAAGAACAATATAATCATTGTAGCTGTTCCATTAGCAATTTAAAATCAGTACGCTGTAATATATGTGATAACACAATCTTAAAGATAACCATAATAAATGATAAGTGCTTTGACCTGCAATGATGTCAGTCAAGGTTAAAATGAGAGCACCTGAATCACAGGGATTCTTGAAAAGCAGAGATGTAATATGGACTATCTGAAACAGCAGGCAGCTCAGAAGTTATCTGCACTTAGCTTTGATTTGGACAACGGCTACTTCTCTAGCAGACTTGTCTTCCTAATATATTTTGCTTAAGCTAATATTAAAATTAATTTGCTTCTGTGAACAAACACTAAAGGGGTGGTGATAAAGGAAAATGTGCTGGGCAGGGAGAAACATCTAAGATGAAATTTAAAATCTGCCTAAAATAATTTATAAAGAGGTGACGGTATTCTTACTTCTCTTGACAAAAATATACAACAGTTCAAGAGTTTCTATCAAACAAAAATCACTAACATAAATCTTATAAATTGCTTAGAAATGACCTATATTTAATTAAATAGTCCAAAAATGCAAAAAATGTACATTAAGCATTTTGTATATAAAATGTGGAAACTCTAGTTTTATTTAAGTCATTGGTTACCTGAGAAAAAATAATGAATTGGACATTAAAGACTAAGATAATTATAATACATTTCTTTATCATATATCTTTAAAAAATTATTCCTTAGCATAAAATATAAATTCATTGAATGGCACGATATCTTAAATGTCATATAAAAGTTAACCTAATGGCATGACAGGTTTTTCCAAACCCAGATTTCAGAGTATTCGGTGACATTTAAAAGCAAGTTTTAGTAGTTATATGTGCTTTTTAAATGATCAAGTTATTTTCTGAAAATTCCTTTCTGAAGACAAGCCCAATTTTTTAAAAGTAATTTTGATTACTGTCTTCCAGGATATTCAGTACATGTTTTTCTACCCTATTAAAGTGGAAAATTGAGCAAGTCTGATTTCCTAATTCCATCCCCACTGATTTTGCCTCGTTATAATAGATGTTTATTAACTCATTTTTAAGGTTAAGAACTGTTGAATGACACTAACTTTGATATCAATGGTAGCATTTACTTTGGGTACCATACCATTTGATGAATTCTTATTTATACTTATTGTTTAAAAACACATTAAAAATAATATGAATGCAGACACCCATGATGTTACATCCTAGCAAAACTATTTATTTTTGCATATTTTTCCTACCCATGTATAGGTATTTTTAAAGAAACACGTATAGAAAGCAAAAGGAAAGACTACATACAGCTGTATGCAGAAATAATTATTATAAAGGTTGGATGATTCTGGGAGAGAAACACCAAACAAAAGAATCTAAGTCATAGGTGAATGATTTATAAAACGACAAACCAAAAAAGACAACCACAGACCTTCATGGTAAATATATGTCTACTTGTTGCAACAGTCAAAAAATAACATTAGGTTTCAGTATATAAATATTCAGCTACCTTGAAAACTGGAAGCAGGCTTTATTAAAATGTTATTTTGGGTCTACGGCCATGCTACTCTGAACAAGCCCGATCCCTTCTGATCTCAGAAGCCAAGCAGGGTCGGGCCTGGTTAGTACTTGGATGGGAGACCACCGAGGAAGACCAGGTGCTGTAGATGTAAAACATAAAAAAACAAGGGATTGTTACCTGACAAGGTCCTTGCAATCTGTGAGGTCAACCAAGGGTTGTCTCGCCTACCCCGCTGCCGCAAAAAATGTCGTTTTGGTTCCCAGTTTTATTTCCTTCTCCTCTTCTATCTTTTCAAAATTTAGATTATTTGGATAAGCCAATTGTACTTAGTAAAAGGCAAGAAAAGGTGGTTCACCTATATTTCTTCCTACTAAAGAACAAAAAAATTGTATATTGTAAAATTCACTAGGTGATGGGTACACAGAAAAATAACGGAGCTGGATATAAAAATTTAACAGTTAAAACCAAGGTGTTTAGTGAAGCTGAAGGCCATGCATTAAATAAAATCACTCCCATTCTTCACTTTGTATCACACTAAGACTTTAAATGTAACTGAAAAATGTAATAAAACATTTTTAAATGACTTTTAAAGGGATTTATAAATGCCTTTATCTTTCAAAAGGTAAATATGTACCAAAACAAGGATCTTTTTGGTTTAAGGCAGTGGGAAAGAGAAGCAGTTGAGAATTTAAAAATCAAAGTAAAAAGAGACATGTCGACTAAGTCAATTTTAAGAATTGCTAATGACGTGAAAAGGCGGAAACCGCGCCCACTGAAGCTCCGGTTCCGGCGAGGGGGCGAGGCGGCGAGGCGGCGAGGGGGTGAGTGCTCCTTACCCACCTCTCCCCTTCAGAGAAATCACCTGCGGTTGTGTGCCTAAGTTTCGGGAATTACGATACCCTAGGAGACACTTCCCTGGAAGGTCTATGAATGGGATGTGCTGGTCAGCTGATCTTGCAGCAGAGGTCGTAAAAACGCCAGGTGCGCAGGGCGCTTTTACGCTCCTGGGCGCCTGTCACCACCGGGGTGGCCACCGGACCAGATAAATCCCTGTATTTCCCAGTGTTCTGTGGCAGCTGCTGTGGCCAAGTTATCGCGTTCCGACCAATGGAATGTCAGCCAAAAGGCCAGGCGAGCCTTTTGCCCCGCCCTGCTGCCTCCATTTCACTGCCTGGGACATGGACTCGACGGCTCTAACTGCAGAAGTCACCCTGCATCACCTGGATGGAAGCCCCAGACTAACGATGACAGACGGTTGCCGGTAACCATGGGATCAGCCTACCGGACCTGAGCTTCTTAGCCCGGAATTTCCTCTACAAGGAAGACTGTTTGAGTGACCGCTGCTTTGGGATGTCTGTTAATCCTGGCTCACAGAGGTGGGCAGACCCGTTTTACAGATGAGGACACAGACTCGGAGAGTTAGGCAACTGGCCACTGTCACACTAGTAAGCACCCTCCAAAGTGCCAAGCTTTTAACCAGTGTGTGACACCTGCCGATCAGACACCAGGAACTCAGTGAGAGACTCGGTGTCGGTGGAGGACACGAGCCTCGAAGACGCGCAAGATAATGCTGAAGAAGGCTGGGGTCCGCTCACTGCAGCAGGCTGAGGCCTGGACTACGGTACTGGAACGTGCCAGAGCTAACCCAGAGGAAACCCAGCTCTTCTGGTGAGTCTGAAACGAAAAGAAACTGGGCGCGAGAACCCGCTTCCGAGACACATGGGGGACAAGGACAGAGAGGACAGGGGTGACTGGCGGGTGAGGGACACGCCCAGGCGGGAAAGAAACCCCGCGAGCCAGGAGCTTTCCCTCACTCAGGCACGGAGTCCTCGTTGGACTGGATACAGAGGAGGAGCTACCTGGAAATTACCACCGCCCCGATTCCTAAAAACTAGCGAGGCATTCTTCCACGGGAACGTCTAAGAACAAACAGAATACCTTTAAGCAAGTGAGGGCCGGGGAGGGTATTCATGGACCGTATAAGCAAAGGAACAACTTTACAGATTTCTGAGACTTTTGTGCTATACACCCCTCCCTCGCTTTGGGGGCACGGGGAGGGGCGTGGGGGTGGCTGGACGGGAGCACAAGCCCCTGCTGTTTCCCGGTAGCATCAAGCAATTAGAAAACACCGAGGATTAAGAGCATCCCGTATGCTGCTGTAGTCTTTGGGGACGGAGTGAGGAAAGAAAACGAGGAAGGAGAAACGGAATCTGAGTAACTGAACTGGCGGAAGCTCGTAGACACGGCCAAGTTTTCAGAAATGGTAAAAGATGAAGAAAGTTTCATAAAAAGCCACCTCCAGACAGAGAGAGGGGTCTGAGGCTTTAACCAGCACGCAGCCTTTTGTTCCATAAGTAGCTAGTATTATCTTCAGGTTTTTAAATTAATAAGCCTGTGACAAACTACTCAAATAATTAGACATTCCCTCCATGAACATGTCAACAGAAGGATTAAGAAAAGCTACTGCGAGCTTTTTTACACTTAAGTTAAAACACTGGGGCATTAATGCTTAAGTTCACACACTTATACAAAATAAAATTTAAAAAAAGATAAGTTCAGAAAACTCCCAAAAGAATCTGGGGCAAGATATTTTTTTAACAGATTGGATTTTTGTTTTAAATGTTTACAATTTGAGGCAATTGATGAGACTGAGGAGGGGAGACTGTATATTCAGGAGAAACAAAAGACAATCCATAGTATAAAGTTCTCGAGAAGAAGGAAGGAGATGGAGTCCAGAGCACACCCAAGGAACTGGCTTCCGTCAGGAAGAGCAAGCCCGTCCACGGAAGGAGGCAGACAGGTCCAAACACAGTTCTACTGGCGGGTTTGGGAGTAGCATTACGAGGGTTTCTTAGCCAATAGAATCTGTTCTTTGTGTGACATGGAATAAGGGCGTCTGCTGAGAGATGCCAGGGAGGCAGGCAAGTTTGGCATTTGAGGAGGCTGGGGAAGGTTTAGAATGCAAAAAATATAAAGTTACTGTTGCTTAAAACCTTATTTTACAGTCGCCTGGGAGGCAAGTTACTTAAAAATCATTAGAAGACTTAGAATATACGTGTAAAAGAGTCCACTGGAAGGAAACAGTATTTTGCAAACTACTAAATGAAAGATGTCAATTAAGACCAACAGTTAAACGGTCCTGACTGCTGCCCTGGAACCAGGCACCTTTTAGTTTCCAGTGATTTATAGGGAGGGTATCAAATAATCGGACAGGATAAAGACAAAGACAAACAGAGAGGTCTTACTCTGAAGCACTCGAGGAAGATGCCTGCTAACCTAAGTCCTGACCAAGCTTTCAGAAAATCGAAGAGGAGGAGGACAGATGAAGCTGAAGTGGCTAGTCACGTCTTCTGCTGGCTTCATGTTAATGAGAGATTTCTTTTAAATTTTATTGTACTTTGATAGAGGCCAAAGCGATTGATTTTCTTAGACTCGTATTCTACCAGCATGTTTACACTGGACAATTATTTAAAACTGTCTTTGCAGCCTAAGACCTTTACCTTAAGTCTATTGCTCATCTCTGTTCAAAATCTTAGTTAGCCCTTGCAATTAGGGGCTCATGTTATGTATGTAGAATTACAACAACAACGACTATAACAATAAATATAAACATGATAGACTAAAATATAAACATGAAAGAGGAAAAGGTCACTACTGTTTACTGAGCATTAACCAGGGCCGGGCCCTTTTGTTACTGCCCTGTCTAATTTACAGATGGAGAAACTGAAGTTTGACAAAGAAATGTGTCTATGGTTTCGGAGCTACTGAAAGGTTGAGGAGGGTTTTACTTCAGCAGTCAGGTCAGGTTCCAGAACGCTCTCTGAAAAACCACAGCATCCATTTGTTGATCTAAATTCTACCTTTAGCTTTGGAAAGTAGAAAGCTGTGGGGTTTTTTTTCTCTATCTATGGAAAAGTGTTCATACAACTTTATAATGAAAATATAATTGTTTTTAATAGTATCAGAAAGAAATGTTTATATATGTAAGTAGCTGGACAAGAATGTTTAAAACATTCTTAGCTATCTGTTCAAGGATTCCCCCCACCCAAATCTCGCTGGCCAACCTTTTTATTAACTCTGATTTATTATTTTGAAGTAATAACCATGAGTTCCTTAAAACTACTATGAATAAGAAAATTAATTCCAAGCTGCCATTAGTTGAAATGTGACGTGTGACCCTTTGATTTTGAGGCAGCCAGCGAGAAGGGAGGGAGGTGTGTGAAGGGAACTGATGCCAAGATACATGAATTACCGCTTTTGTCTTCTGATGACTATATATGGCAAGGACCACTTAAGAGATGGGCAATTTACCAGTACAGAAACATACTTCTTTAAAAAAAAAAAAAAAAAAGTCATGCTGTCACTATACCTTTCTGAAGAAAACGTTGATATACGTAAAAAACAATAATTTTTATTAAAGAAAAATTGAATAAAAACTTCTTAGAGCAATGCATTAAGGTAATTAACAGGCCCGTTATATAAGCCCGCAGAAATAACAATTCATTTCACCACAAACACATGCAACTAGAGAAAACTACAATGAGCAATCGTTTTTTACATGTAAGCAATACTGACCAAGTTAAATCGGAGTTTATAATTAAAACAAAATAAACTTATTAAAAATTACATTTCGACATCGACGGAAATAAAAACAGGAAGTGCGGAGAGGAGAAAAATAAAAGTATGGTTCACTAAGTAAATCGATTCTAAGAAGCATTTACTGTGCCGCCACCGTAAAAATACTTAGTTATTAATTGTGCCGCCACCGGAAAAATAAGCAGTTATCAGTTACCTAGAACTCTGAGGAATACAAGATAGCCCTATATGTTATTTATTTTATCTCTATGTAAAATTATAACTATATCTAAAATAAACACAAAATATTGGGTCTAAAATGGAGACTAAAATTCTATAACAGAGCTGAAAAGAAACTATCCATATTTTGTAAAAGTCACCCACGAACCTTTTTTGGGGGAAAAAAAAAGGAGCTGATGTTGAAATCTACATGATAAAGAGATAAATGAAAATTAATAATTCAGGAATTAGAGCACAATCAGAAGACCAGAAGACAGTACAAAGCTATTTAAAATTAGTACTAAGGTTAAACAGCAGGAACAGAATGTTAATCTTTAAAGCCTCGACAAAGTGAAAGCACAATGAATAAAAATTGAGAAATTGTGTTTTGAGGAAAATAATGTCCTAATCTTTCGTAACAGAGAATCAACAGCTTGTTAAAAAAAAGTGAAATGTAGTTAAAAAAATATATAAATAACCTAATGACTCCGATCCTTTAATTACTCGCCCTCACATCTACACCCCACACCCTCGACATGGGAACTCTCATTTCTTGGTTTAATGTGGTTGTGGCAGATTGTCTCTGAAGATGACTGCCAAAAATTTCTCAATCCCTCTACAAGGAAAAGTGTCACAGATTCAAAGAAAGAATCGAACAGGACATCTAGTAAGGAAAATTGAAACCTCACTGGGCGAGCTTAAATAGCACATTAGACACAACTGAAGAAAGGTTGAGTGAGCTGGAATATAGGGAAAACAAAAATTCCAGAGTACAGTATGGAAAGAACAGAGACATCAGAAGAGAGACACAGCATTACTCCCCTTCTCCCCCTTCCTCCGAACCTTTGTGGAGTAGCGCCCTTTAGCCCTTGAGAGCCCCTGCACCACGGCCCGCCCCACACGCGAGGACACTGCCAGCCTTCAACACTCCCGGCCCCTTCATGGATTCACGCATGCTCGGGAACCACCGTTTTCCGCCACCAGAGTCGGAGAAAGCAGCCACCACTTGAGCTGGATTCGCTTCCGGTCCCGAGTCTCCTAACCCCATGAGTCGTCTGTTACACGCTGGCAGTGATCTGCCATGCTCTCGAACTGCCACACATGCTGTTTCGGGACGCGACACGCACGCCTTGCTCGCTTAGGGCAGACACCTGATACTTAAGGTCTGAACTCATATGCTGGATCCTTCGTGAAGCTTCTCAGTCCTCCAGGGAGACCCGCTGCTTCCCTCTCCTCCCTCCCCGCCCCACCTTAGACACTAACTCTCTGCGGATGGGAACTGCGGCTCTTCAAAATATTTGGTCCTCGGGGCTTCGTATAATAACTGTCTGATAATAGGTGGTCGAATTAAATCTGCTCAAACCACCTCACGTTATTTATTTCTCCTCAGAATTCTTGAGAAACGTGTGATAGAACTGTGACAGTATTCTGTAAAGCACTGTACAAATGAATTTTTAAGGGCCATAGTTATTTTTTAGATAGTGAATCACAGTGCTTTTCATCCTAAATTATAGTTGGGAAATATAAACACCCCGTTAGTCTCTACTGTTGAATTTCTTAATTCCCTAACCAAATAAAACTATGTGATTCATCACTAAGATAAGCCTGGTAACTTTCGGGAATATTAAGATTCCCACTCCGGGATTTTTTTTTTTTTTTTTTTAAATTTCTGCTAACTTCACATGGAAAGAGAAATCTATAGTGTTCCACTATGACTCCTTATTATTTGCTTCGGAGGTGCAGAATGAATAGCAGAATGCTTTGCAACAGTCACACGGACTCCCCAGAGTCCTTAAACCTGTTTACTTGAAAGTTCTGTCTGGACTCCTACAGCAAAAACTACACAGCACGTTACTTCATCTTGTGTCCAAAGCGATATCACTTCGCCTTCACTCATCTATTCACTTCTTTCCTATTCTGTCCATGGAAGGAAGGACATGCACACGGAGCAGAGAGACTGGTCTCTAGTTGTGCTTCTCGAATCATTTAAAATAATTCTGCTACTCTGACAAAGGAAACTGGACTAAAATCAGTCTCAAATCCAAATGTTTTCAGGAGGGGGCAGATAAAATAACTGGAAAACAACGGAGTAGGAAATAAGAAATAATGGTTACTATTCTGGCCATTGGAGAATGAACGCCCTGCCTAAAATCAATATTCATTAAAAACAAAACAAAAGTCAAGCTGAATGAAACAGGCCTGCAGGCCGGATTCAGTTTCTTACTCCAGTAAATCCATGAGTTACAGTCATGAGTTCACCCCGGAACCTGATCATCTTCAAGCACTTCCTCTTCTGCCTTTACAGTTGAACTCGAAGAGGAGGGCCGCGGAGCCATGCTTTCCAGAGCACAGAGCAGCACCTTCGGCGCGTACCAGCTGCAGGAGGCCAGAGCCTGCTGGCGCACCGCACTCTAACGATGAGGCGACACCCTTTAACGTCGTGTATGAAACGTGCTCCCCTACGCAAACCTCACTTCTGGTCTGCGACTTTCCTCTCTCAGTACACTGTCCTTTTCTTGTGCAGCAAAGCCACTTCTTTAATGTAGAATTACCTTTGAAGTAAAGTTTTCTTTCAACCAATATCCTACAACCAACACACACACGCGCACTCTTTCTCTCTCTCCTAATGGCCTGAATTAAAAGGCAGGTGACCTCTTCTACTAGTAATGTGAGAGAATAACTATTTAAACAGCACTGCTTCTAATTCTATAAATTTAGCCAACGTGATTCTACTGGCTGAAGTAACCACACACATACCACTCTCCAGTGATGCACACGCACTGTGGGACCGACATAGTCTTGAGCTGCAGAGTCATTCTCAGGTCCCTAGGCAAATATCATAACAGCGTAGCACACAGGGACAGCTTCAGGAGACATCCTCGCCGAGACAGAAACAGTAAATGTAACTGTGGTTAGGGGACCTGATATGACTGCTGTCCTTATAAGAAACGTGGTCACACAGACGCACACCAGGGGCACAACCGTGTAAAGAGGCAGCAAGAAAGGGGCCATCTGTACACCAAGGAGGGAGGCCTCAGAGACCAAACCTGCAACACCTTGATCTTGGACTTCTAGTCTTCAGAACCGCGAGAAAATATACCTGTTATTTAAGATACTCAGCCCGTTGTCTATTATAGCAGCCCCAGGAAACTAAATCAGGGTGATTTAATCTCAGTGATCTAATTTTTTGAACCAACTAAGAGATCTGGTTGATAGGTTAATAGAAAAATGTGTGTTGTTCTTGTGCTATGCTCTCTTTGCTAATATTTTTATTGAAATATAACCTACACTTAAGAAAAATACACAAATCAACTTTACAGCTTTGATGAATTTTCCTAAAGCAAACACATTCATGTGACCACCACTCCGATCAAAATATAGAACACTGGTAGCCATGCTTCGATTTTTCAATCATGGATTCGATATCACATTTTCTATACTAAGCTCTCCCATATTCTAACTTTGTTTCCTTTCTAACACCGATTATTTTTTTAACTTTCCAGCATGTATATTACAGTGGACACAACCAGTAGCGTTTAGAAATACTGCAATTAGAAACATTAGACTTCTTAAGGACTAACGTGTTAAAAACAGAATCATGGTTGCTGCATTTTAAAAATTTATCTTTCTCTACTTTTTAACAGGAAGAGACTATGGTTATCTTTGTGAGACACACAGTCTGGTAAACTTATTACACAGGCTCCAATTAATTTTTCTTTCTCCCATTTAACATCTTTTAATATTTTTTTCTGACAAGACTTAGAAGCAAGTAAAAGCTTTTGTGGAAAGTGAATGTCAGTCGAATCAGTGATGCAGTTAATTTATTTGAGTTATTTTCAGGAATTGTATAGTCCTGAAATGAAACTGTTTCCAACAAATGATAGTTTTTTCAGTTAATGAGGCACTGTGCACACAGAATGTTTCTCTCTTACAACTGTCTTCCTGAGTAAATTATATTTTAATGGCTTTTTTAAAAAACTGGAGAACACAGAGAATCTGCATATATGAAGGAGTAGGGGCTGGCTGAAGTCAGAAGAAGGATCAGGGGCGGGGTTTGAGAGAATCTTCTGGAGATGGTAATGACGGCTCATGGCGGAACTGGAAGTGTCCAAATGAAGGGAGGGGGGTGTGTACCCAACGGGATGGGCCCAGGGAGGCGCAGCCGTGTGGACAGTCATACGGGTGGGCGCACAGACAGCTGAGGAAGGCGACGATGGTCAGCTGGGACAGTAAAAGGCAGCTGACTGGGACAGCAGCGGAAACAGGCAGCAATTCACTAGAGAAAGCCACGTGTGCAGTGACGCAGCCATAACGAAACGGCGAGCTCCAGAATCGCATGGCGGCTCCTATTTAAACCCTGTCTGAACCCCAGTCTTGGGCTATTTGGGTCTGTTAAAGACTACTTCCCGTGCAGGGTCCCTAGGAACGACATAATCGCTTGGATGCACAGACACTCAGAGAGAGGAGCCTGAGGGTCGAAGAACACAGCATGCTCTCAGAAAGATGGAGGCCGACTCTGAGACGAGGCCTTCAGGTTCGGGCAGTGTATGTGCGAGGTGAGGCCAGCACGCCGGAAGAGACTTGGGTTGAAAGGAGACCGGAAGAGGAAAGAAATCGACAGATGAGTTGAGAGAACTGGTGCCAGCTGTGCCCCCGTGGCCAGCTGTGGCTTCATCCGGCCGCAGAACTCCTGGAGACAGGGTAGGGCGTGTGCCCGGAGCCAGCCCGCCGGCAGGTGAAGCTGGGTCTTCACCCCCAAACTCCCCTCAGATGTTGGTCTGTGGGTGTCAACGCCCCGGCACTGCTGACCCGCCCTCCTGGAGGCTGGGGTAGCTGCCAGCAGAGAAGGTTCTCAGGCAGGGACAGAGACGCCGAGACTGACAAGCTGGCTGTGTGCGCAGAAAGGGTGCGCAAGGGTGGAGGGACCGTGGGCGGGCGCTGCCAGCATCTATGGCACTTATGCCGTAGTGCCTAGCCCACGGCAGCCTGTCCCTACCTCGGGATGTAAAACATCACCGTTCACCTAGAAGCTGCAGAAAAAGGGCTGAACTGCCCCAAATCAGATGTTTTCCTTTGTTAAACAGTATAGGTGCTCCTCTCGAGAAACTGCTCAGCTATGATACGTAGCAATTACCTAGTAAACAAGTCTGCCAAACCCTCAGTCATTAAATTCTGCACAGCTACTGAAAAGGAGCCGCAGCCCTGGGTGGCGTGCTCACCTCCCTCTGCGCAGAGGAGGCCAGAGGAGGAGGCCAGAGGCAAAGGCCAGAATTCTCGACCATAAAAGACTCTCAAGAAAGGCTCTTTAGACCAACCCCCCACCGTCAAAAAAAAAAAAAAAACCCACGAAAACAGTATGTGTCTGTAGAGTTTCCCCCTGTTTTCCTTCTGGAAGAGCTAATGATACAGTATAAGCAAGAGGCTGCGGACTGGTGCGCACACAGAGTTCTTTTGAAGAAGTCCAGCTGAATTTCTTTGCAAACACAGCAGCCGCTCAGAGCATGCTGGCTCTGTCGGCGTCACCTCTGGCCAGGCCACGGCCGGCCGGCTCCGGCAGTGGCTAAGAACATGTAAGAATGAGAACCTGAAAAGGTTTACTAAGTCATTATGCATTAAAGACATAAACTGACCTAACTTTCACAAGATTTCTTTTGAACTTAGCTGAAATCAGTTTCTCTATTCTTCTTGATCAATTTCTTCAATTTTCCAGGTAAGAAATAGATATTCTAAATTGAGGTTTGTATACAAATTGTCCCTATTGTTTATACTGAGATCTCAATACATTCCCTATCCATATTAACTATGTTCAATTAAATAATGTTTTTTATGCTACTCATTATATAAATTCTTTATCTTACTTTTTTTCTACTTCACTGTTAATTTTATTCTCAAAGCCTTTTCTATTCCTTAGAGTTTGGTCATATTGCATTCACAAGATTTCCTTCTTTGTAAATGTATCTATTTGTTAACTTTAACTTTGAAACTGAAAAGAGTCCATGACTTTCAGTAAACACAGCTTAAGTACTCCCCACCCCAAACCCTGTCACAAGTCTGACATCAGTGCCACTGTATGGCTTTAGACATGATTTTCTATTCTGTCACTGTTTATCGGTTCTGCAGAAAGATTGCTTCATGCCTTCACAGTAATATGAATGACCTGATTAACTATTTTCTCCAGTGGCACCTATACAAGTGGATACTGTAAGCTGTACAACTGCAAACAACTGTGCCTTCAGATAGGGTTGGACCATAATCAAAAAACTGAACATAAAGAGGGGAAAAAGTCAAGAACCATTGGAACTTGAGCATTAAACAGTTCCCACCGACTAGACCTATGGCAACATTTTGGAATTACTGTTCTTTTTTTTAGATATCATAACAGTGGTTATGTATTTTTCATAAAGGAATCCTTATGGCAACATGCGCTGAAGAATATAAGGACAAAATGATTTGTGGAGTGCAATTTTCTTTAAAATAACCTGTGAGGTACAAAGGGCAGTGGCTGGTGTCCCGCTGGAACAATGACCATATATTGATAATCTGAAGCTGAATGATAGGTACATGAACGTTCACTATGTTTCTCTACTTCTGAATATGCTTAAAATTTTTCCACAATGTACAGTTAAAAATGAAAGGGGGGGGGGAGGCTGGGAAAGTTTATTTTCCTTTCCTGGTGAGGCTTTATTTATCATGAAAAGCTCTATAAATAACTCTACTAATATATGAGAAATCAGCCACGTTTTATTTTTATATTGCCTTTTTCTTCTTTTACTACATATGAACCTTTAAGCTGAAAATTAAAGAATTAAATCAAGCTTGAATTAAAGTGGGTGAGGTAGAAGCAGAGAAGACATATCTTTCTAAATGTAAGAATTCTGTCAAGTAGTAAAATGTTTAAAACACCATATTTATTGCTCTAAGATATGCCTTCAGTCAGGACTTGTATAGAATAAGAAAAAAAATGTGCTTTTATGATCGTGGCAGACACCTAAAATTGTTTTAAAGGAGTAATCTGGCAACAGCTACTGAAAAAAAAATAAGGTTCTTAAGAGTAGATATTTTTAAAAAATAGTAGGAAGATAAAAGCTCAAGAACAGTCTCCTGTAAGTGCATGAGGCAGGAGTTTTGGGGGAGGGGCAGGGCAGGAGAACTACAAGCCAAAGACTGCGGGGAGGAGGACAGGCTCAGGTCACTCCTCCTGGCCCCCTCAAAAAAGCCATTGACGGTGTCCCCCCTTATCCGCAGTCTCGCTTTCTGCGGTTTCAGTCACTCAGTCAGCTGCAATCTGAAAATATTAAATGAAAAATTCCGGAATTGCACCTCAAGCCAACCTGTGCGGTCCCAACCTGCGCAGTCCCTCCTGGGACGTGGAGCGCCCCTTTGTGCAGCGCTGCGCACACCCCCACCCGCTGCTCACTCCGTAGCCCTCTAAGGAGTCAGATCGACGGTCACGGTACCGCAGTGTTTGCGTTTAAGGCACCCTTGCTTTACTTAATAATGGCCATTCATGTAACCTTTTTACGGTATATTGTTAGAACTCGTCTATTTGATTATGAGTTATTGTTGTTAATCCCTTACGGTGCCTAATTTATAAATCAAACTCTCCCCTAGGTATGTGTGTGGAGGAAAAAACATAATACACACGGGCTCAGTACCACCTGCGGTTTCGGGCATCCCCTGGGGGTCTTGGAGCGTGTCCCCTGCGGGTAAGGGAGGGCTGCTGTATTTTATAACTGTAATATCATGAGCAGTAGACAAACCAAACTGCCTGTCCACTAAAAATAGTAGCTTCTCTTATACTAGCCCAGGATTTCTCGCCCTTGCCATTTTGGGCTTTGCTGTGAGGGGCTGCTCCATGCAGAGCAGGATGCTGATCGTCAGATGCCCGTAACATGCACCCAATTGTGACAATTGAAAATGTCCCCAGGTGTCACCAAAGTTGCCCTCAGGTGGAACTACTACACTAGGTAACATATACATACATAAACATACATTTAGAAAGTAGCAGGTTAAAACATAATCTGCAGGCAAAGATCATCAGATTATTTTTGTTCCTGTTGGGCAAATCCAATAGGGAATTTATGAAGAAATAGGTTTATAAGAAGTGAAGCTATATGTCACAGTGATATATATATATGGCCTTATAGAGACTTAGGAGATATAGTTCAGGAGGGCAATATGGGTCAGCAGGGCAATATGAGGTACAAATAGATGAATAAAATAAAATTACATCTTTTTATAAAAGGAACTTGCTCTTAATCACTGACAGTACATTAAAAATGTGCCATAATGCCAGTGTGGGGGGAAAATCTACCATGAATCCCTTAAACTGGGTGATGGGTATACAGGGTTCATTATATTTTTCTACTCTGGGGTATGTTTGAAATGTTCAAATATAAAAAGTTCATTTTTTTTTCCATTCTATTTTTCTCTGTTTTTAGTGCTATTACTTATGAAACTGACTGTGCATCCACACTCTGAAAACCACTAGTATTAAGATTCAGGGGACAGGCTTACAAACTGCATGACGATGGTCAAACTATATCCCATGTGAACCCCATTTCTCTCATCAGCAGGATAAAATCACAATGGTGCCTACATCACAGGCTTGTTGCATGAAATAAATGAAACGATTCATGTAAAGTGCTCACCACAGTGAGCAAAATAAGTGCTCGATCAGTTACCTATTTGTTAGTTATGGCTGCGTAATGGTAAGATGTAAACATTGTAAATTTATATGCCTGAATAAAAAGTTTCTTTTAATTCTTCCAAACGAAACTGTTAGAAGCATATAAAATGATATGAGGCACTTTGTATCATAGCCAATTAATCTAGAACATAGTTCAGGCTTCAAATTCACGTTGGTACCTTTCCTATTCTGTCGTGATGCAGCTTCTCATCGCGTCGCTAACCTCTGTCAGCACTGGGTACCCTAAAAGTGCGACCAGAGAGGCTGTGGGAGAAGGGGCTGTTACTTTTTTTTCACATGAAAACCTTCCGTACTCTGCATGTATTTTAAAATTAAGAATATGTATTGCTTTTTAAAGTGATAAACCAACTGTAAAGTCTCAGCTTCTTTTTTCTGTAGGTAATTACTAGATCAGTACTGTCACCATATCAACAGAATACGGTTTCAAGCAACAAAAATATAAAGCCCACAAAGTAACATGGCTTCTATTTCTATAATGAAAGGCTATGTGGCAGAGAAAGAAAAACCAGCTACATGGCATTTTCTCCATTTTAAATTTTGATACAAGTATAATACATTCATGACCAAAGAACCACAGAAGAGACCACGCCTGTGTGCAACAAAAATTGAGTTTTTTCTCAAAAGCAATAAAGTTCTTTGAAAAAGCCAAAACTATACATGTTTTTAAAAACTGAAATATTTTAAAATTAAATTTTTTTATAACTTCATTTTAATACCTCAAGTAAATAACTTACACTGTAAACTCGGTTTTACTAAGCTATGTTTGGTTTATAAAGAAGCCAGGTTCTTCCAGAGATCTTAAGTATAAATAAACCAAAACAAAGAACCAAGTTTATAACCTGGAAGCTATAGAAAATCAAAAGAAAAAAAAGAAATGCATTTGCTTGGCCTGGCATTCCCTCCAGGCATGACAGAAACTTCCTAAGTTCTTTTCCACTGCTTTACAAACCAGGAAACAGGCAGGTCTGAGAATAAAAACCGAGCATCGCAGAGCACCATGGAATAGGCAAACACAACATACAATAAAGATAAAAACTTGAGGATGCTTTCTGCCATTCTCCATAAAAACCATAAACAAGAATGTACAAGAAACAGAGGTCCAAAATAAAGGTATTTATTTAATAGAAACTACAACCAAACTTCAGTAAATTTTAGGCAATAATATTTATGTGGAATTCATGAGTACTGGAACTGGAAGTTTAGGTAACATTACTAAATTCACAGCAATGACTAAAACTGAAGACAAAAACAAATGTGCCAATATTCCTTGCATAAATTCTAGGTCAATTCTTCTGAGGAAAAATGCTATAAATATCACCCAATTCATACATTGTGCGATCGTCACAATACAGATTTAGAAGAGACTGCATTACCAAAATAAAAAACTCACGGTGCCAAGACGAAACAATTCAAACGTCCTCTTTCAACGCTATACCCGTCACTGATCAATCAGTGTTTCTCACCAGAAACCATGCAACCGACTGAATTAAGTTTCTCAATAATTGCTTCTGATCACATAATTTATGTTAAAATTCAGGAAATTTTAAAAAATGCACGAAAGAAACAGAAGAAACCAACAACAAAAACGGGGCCTGTCAAGTTATATGCTATACTAAAAAAAATCTCTATTCAATACAAGCACTGAACTCCCACAACTGCTAGGAATCTGGAAGACACTGCTTAAACCATCTCTAAAAACATCGTTGGTTTTCTCCAGTTACGTTGTAACGATTTTGTTGGGGGCAACTGCAGACTCGTCACAGTGAGTCACAATACTACACACCAACACCAGGACAATGGTCACCTCCAGAAAGGGAGGGGGGGAGGAGGGCCAGAAAAAAAAAAATGGAAAGGGAATGTCAACTGTATCTACAGTGTTTTATTTCCTTAAAAAAAAAATCAAATATGGCAAATGTCAATTATAAAATACAGCTGCTGGCCACAAGTTACGCCATTCTCTACACTTCTATAGGCCTGGAGTATTTCATTATAAAAAAGTGAAAAATCATACGTTTAAAGAAATTTAACTTGTTATTCCAAACTTTGATATCATCCTTACATTCCAGTTGTCGCTCCTCCTCAGCCTCACCTCCCACTGATGAAAGCCACTGCACTCCCCAGCCGCGTACTTACACGTGTGGACCTGGACGTGAACGTGTGTAAACACGCCCCTACTCCTCCCAGCCCCGAACACAAAACATTCCCTGCTATTAGGCTTAATCAGCAGACATGGCTCAGGCGGTTGCAGTAAAACTCAGACTGAACCTCTGTCGTCGGCCACAATTGCTGGGGGCAGTTCAGGACTTTTTTTCACACGCTCGTTTCCGTTTGCTTGTCCTCGCACGCGTCAGGCCAGACACTGGGAGAGTCCACAGCGCAGGGACGTGGCTGTTACTGAGCGAACGCAACCAGCAGGGTCGCTACTTTGTCCACGGGGCCTCTGCACGGCGTTTGCCCGCAGGGCTGGCCACTGTCACACAGATGGCTGCCACGTGGAGTGCAGGGAGGTGACGGACAACCCGGACTTCCCAAAGAACTCGCCGGAGCCCGGTCAGCAGGCGCTCACTCAGGCAGCCCTCGCAGCATTTCTGTTACCTATTTAAAAAGAGCTTGTTTAAAAACTGTCTTTCTAAATATGAGCAACTGCGATGGGACTAGTCACATGTTCTCTCAGAGCTTTTGTTTTCTCTGCTACATAATGGAAGGTTCATTTAAAACTGATTCTCTCTTGGGATTGTGGGGACAGTTAATAGAACAGGATGTGTGAAGGCAGGTAACACGCCAACATGTAAGTGTAATAAATAGACGCTTAAAGGAAATAGCTTAACAGAGGCTCAATCCAGTCAAAAAATACGTACTAGACTCTTAACAGAACCAACCACAGGCACCGGGACAGGCATGCGGTCCACTGCTCCGGACGCTGCTGCCCTAAGACGCACCCGACGGAGGCGTCTCCTTTGGGCGCAGCTCAAAAGCACTCGACACATCGCAAGAGAACGCAAAATGGAGCCTGCAGCTTTCCTCAGCAGAGCTCTGAGTCGGTTTTTTTTTACGGTCTGGGAGGAGGGCTCAGGATCGCCTGGGTATCATAACGTCAAAACTATTTTCATTAGCATTCTCAACTGCCCTTGTCGCCGTTCACTTCCACTGATGGTGCAAAAGCAACAGCTGGTGAGACTTCTGGGGCCAGCGCAAATCAAGGGGCCCCCAACTGTACCGTGCATTCTTTTCCGACTCCCACTTATGATTTTAAAAAGTCAGTTTCACCCAAGAATGTTCCTGATGAACAGTAAAAGTTATGTTTTATTCAATTTTGACCCTCGATACACACCCTTTAATATTCGGTGACACCAAATGGGAAGTACACATAAAGCAAGTCTCTGAATACCAACAAAGGCCGCCTGTGTCAGAGAAAAGTATTTGTGATTGTGGGAGGTGGGAGCTGAAGGAGCTTCTTTTTCAGGAAGATAATTTTTATTTGAAAGAATAATTGACAAACTATGGTTATGCAGACCCAGGTATCTGAAAGACATTTTCTCAAAAATGAATGCAACAAGCCCATCTTATCAAAGAAAACTGACAGAATTTGTCACCATTAATAAGATTCAATCTTTGAAGTCAAAATTAGAAGTTTGAAAAACTTGTACCTACCACCATAAGCTTGACAGCTCTCCACTAAAGACTTTCTGATTCAATCAGCGGAGTTAATGAATTCAAAATGTTTCTATTGTACAAAGAAATGTGTCAGCACATGGAAGAACTGCATACCTCAGCGAACCCACAGTCCTCAGATGAGAGACGCATGATGTTACAAAAATCGCGTCTAGTGAGAGACCCACTCAAAGCACAAGATAAAACCAGTGGGTTTCAATGTAACAGAGCATGAAAGATAAAAGTTTGCTGATAGGACTTCAGACGCTATACTGCGACTCATCTGAGATACCACTTGTAGAGTTTTGGTGGAGAATCAAAAGAATATCAACAATTATCTGAAAATGCTATGAAGTGCTCCTCCCTTTTTTAACTATGTACTTGCAAAGGTGAAATTTTCTTCAGACCCTTCGACCGAAGTCACATTGCTGTAGACTGAATGCAGAAGCAGATATCAGAATCCAGCTTGTCTTTCAAGCAAGACATTCATGAGATTTGCAAAATGCCACTCTTCCCACTAATTTTTTTGAAAAACAGGGTTTTTAATTTTTTTCATAAAAATATGTTAACTGTCACGTATAAATGGACTCTGAGACCAAAAAGTATGGGAGCTACTGTACTAAAGCGATATAAAATAATTACAATTATGATAGATAAGGCTAAGTAAAATCTCGGAGTCCCATTGCACAGCAACCATTGGTATGCATATGGTGATAATTTAGGCAACAGAGTGTAATTCATGTTTAAAAGCAGTAAGAAAAAAACTCAATGGAAGAAAACAGCTATAGTTTGAATGCTAATGAGCATGCATACATACACATAAAGCTTGCTTCGAACCTCTGAAAACGAATTACCTTACACCCCATTCTCAACAAACGGGGACATGCACCAAGCTGATGTTTCCGTAAGCACACAAAAATTCAAGTTCAAAACGGAAACATCACTTTATGTACGCTTCATTTACCACACCTGCAGGACAGCACTGTACAGGGCAGATTACAACTTCCACAGTGTCAGTTGTTTTCAAAATGACCGGAAATTCCACATCCTCAAAGAACATTCCCATAGGTACACGTTTTTCTTCAAATACAAACACATTCTAAGACATATTTGTATTGGTATATGTTACCAAATTCGAGCTTGCAAGTAAATAAGGTAGGCCACCACAGATAAATTCTCACATACTCCCAATGCTCTGAGCTGCTACGTTATCTGGGGAACATGTCTCATTATAATGTGTACAACAGTTAACCAAGTGTCACAGCGCACAGTGCTAAACTAGTCTGATTAGCAAAAGAAAGGAAAGGGATCATCTGTGCCAAAAAATATACATAATGAGCAAGAAATAAAGTGGAGAACAAAGGAATTTCATATTCAATTTTCAACCTCAACTGTCTTAAGAAAAAGACTATTAACTTGGAAGGAAGAAAACCTATCCTTTGATCATCGACAAGTCACCTCACTTAAAAACCACTCTAAAAAATACCTTCAGAGTACCAGTAATCCTTAGGAGAAAATAAAGTGTTTCAACGCATGTTTGCTAAGGGGCCCATCCACGCTGCCCTCAGTCCTGTACTAGACACTGTGGAGATAAGCATGAGACACGGCCCCCCGCCCGCAAGGCTTAAATAAGGGACAAAACGAGTGATATGACCTCAGCACCTCACCAGCCCACATGGAGGAAGACTCGACAAAGGCCAGCGCAGTGAAGGGAAGGATGGCTGTGGCTGTGCAAGGTGAACGAATCTCTGGCCGAGGGAAATCAAGGGAAAAAGCAGAGGCGGGTGTCAGAGGCCCCCGCGAAAGACAAGGGGTTCCAGCAGCGGGGCCAGAGGAGGGCGCAGAGGACGGGAGCTTCCGTGGGTTAAGTGGAATAAAGAAATGTGCAAGTGTGACTTCCGCTGCAGAAGCGACCGGATGAGACAAGTGACTGACCCTGAGAGTAAGAGGAGGCTGAGAATCGTCATGGCCAAGAGAACAGACGTACCTAATAAAGGATCACAGACAGGGATACGGACAGATGGAGAACAAAGGGGTGAAGACATGAGTCTGATTTCCTATCTTCTGGGTTTCAGGTGATAAAAAATCCCAGCACATTGTCTGTTAAGTCAGCGAAAGATGGGACCGGACATCAGATGAGAGACTAGGCTTCTGTCATTGCTATCGCCCTGGCCCACGTTTCTACCTTCTCGGCCCTGGATTACCGCAATAGCCTCCGGCTTCCACCCTCACCCCCAGTGTCTCTGCTCAACCAGCCAGCCAGAGCGAGTCTTTAAAATGCAAATCAGATCAAATGATTATTCTGTTCCGAAACCCTCCAGTGGCTGCCCATTTCCCTCAGAGTCAAATCCAACTCCCTATCATGGTTTATAAGTCCCTTCGCGATCGCCACCACCAGCCCCTTCCTCTCCGGCCTGAGAGCCCACTCTTCTTCCCCCTCGCCCATCTGTCTGACCCGCACTGACCTCCTTGCTACTCCCAGAACACACAGGGCTTGCTACCATCTTCGGGCATGTGTCCCTCAGCCTTAAAATTTCTAGTTGGCTAACTCCACGTGGCTACCTCCTCTGAAGGAGTTTAAGACTCTGTTCGAATTCCCTCTTCTCAATGGGCCCATGCTGACCACACTATTTAAAATTGCGAGCCCCACCCTCAACCTAGTACTCCTGATCCCACTGCCTGCTTTTCTCCCCGGAGACCCTTACTAAGATGTAAGCATCATGAAGGCTGAGATTTTGCTCACTAACGTATCCCGAGTCTAAGCAGAAGAGGGCCTGCAAAAAGTAAGGAAAAATATTACTTTGCTGAATGAACGAACTGCTGTGGAAGGGTGAGAGACAATAAAAGCTCAGAGCAACAGGTCGCCGTGTTTCTATCAGCTCTGGCCCTGCCCATTTTCTCCAATATTTTCTAACTCAGTAATGATCTCATCATTCACCCAGATGCCCAAGCCAAGAAAGCACGAAACGCATTCAAGGCTTCCCTCTCTCCCGACTCCCCCGCAGTCAATGCATCGCCCAAGGCTGGCCGAACGCCCTCTACCGTCTCTACAACAGGCTCCCTTTCCACTCCAGTTCAAACCTTTTCATCTCTAAACTGGACTATGAAATCCACGACCGAGCTGTCTTCCTGAGAGCCATTTAGATAGAGATGAAAGCGTGTGACGGTGGGAGAAAGCGAAGCGAAGCGAAGAGAACAGGATACTTGAAGGCAAAGAGAGTGAACTGCGTCTTCCCTTTCCTTCCTCCTACTCACGCGCGCTCGTTCAGATACTTCCAGGCCCAGCTCGAATGCCTTCCCACCGCCGAAGCCTCTCCTGGGCCCTTCAGGCAAAGGGCACACTTACTTGTTCCCTCTTTGTACGCAACTGCATTAGAGCACTTTCTCTAGCGACTGTGTTTTCACATATCGGTTGCCTAACTGAACAGGAGCCCAGTCTTATTCCAGCACCGGGCCTGGCATTAAAAATGTCTGTTGAATGAACAATAACTTTCAGTCTAGAACTGGCAATTCAAAGACGAAAACCTAAGTACGAACAAAGCGGTGGGGGTACAAAGGACAAAAGAGAAGTTACCAGTTACCAGCAAACGGTAGATAAAAATACTAAACTGAAGACCCAAGGTGGGGAAATAAGGGCCGAACACATTTCCACCTAGATAAGGATGTAGAAATAATGGTACTAGCTGATACAATCCCCATAAAAATATTTAATAAGAGAAATAGATTATTTAGAATTTCAAAGAAATCAGAAGGGCTAAGCCAAAATATCCCTTAAAAATAAAACATGTTCTCTCAGAAAGAAATACTAAAGACATCAATTACATTCATAAAATGCTCATGAAAATCAAATTGTTTTAATGAAGGAGAAAACATAAAACACATCATCAGTCCTTTCTAATCCTATCTCCCCAAAGACAAACATGTAGAATTAGATCATTAAAAAAAATGAAGAGGCTAAAAAAAGCCATTTTTTATAAGCAGGTACAGTTGTATGCTTGAGGGAAAACAAAAACATTCCAGATAATGCCTGCCTCATGTATGTGTCAATGTAAAATAAAAGCTTACTCAATGTGAAATGGCTCAGTTATACTTTGTCCGGTTCATGACCAACCAAGGTAACACTAGAGTAGTGGCTCTGAAGCTTTTTTGGGTCACAGACCCCTCTGAGACACAGATGAGAGCTATGGGCTTGTCCTACAGGAAAAACATGCAGGTATACATATATATCTAGCATCTTAATTATGTCCTGGCAGTCACAGAGCCGTGGAGCCCAGTTGTAGAACTGATGCCTTAATGACCAGAAATAGCAAATGATGTAAGGCCCCTCAGGAAAGAAAAGAAATAAAGACAATTCTAGAGCTTTTTTGTCAGTCATCCAGTCAATCAAAAAACACTGAACATAAAAATCTCTGAGCTGAATTCTATCAAGTGACATACAACCAGATACAGCTAAAATGCATGCACATGCCTTAAATGTGAAATCTAAAGTGTTTAAAAATAAGATCCAATATTAATAATAGTAATAACAATTATTGAGCATTTACTACATAATGAGTGTTGTTCTAAATGTTTTAAATATATTCATACTTATACATAAACATAAACAATTTTATCCTCATTTCACAAATCAGGAAATTAAAGCACAGAAAGGTATACAAAGAGAGTCAATAAACAGTGATACAAAACAAGAATGATTAATACGAAGCCAAAACGTCCCTCAGAGCGTACGCCACCTGACAGCAACGTAGACCTGTACTTGTATTATCGCAGTTCTACGAGGCAGAACATACTGTCCAAACTCCAGAAGAAGGATGACAATCTCGATCCTTTTCCACATTCCTGCCAAATAATCCTTATCATACCATATTCGCTTTGGAAGACACTGCAACCAGAAACGTGAACACAAAATGTTCAGAAAGAGCACGACGCTACTAAAGGATTCACAAGATTAAAAATATAAGATTAACTTAGAGGATGACAAACCTTAGCTTTCTAAATGACCGTCTTTTGTACAAGTACAAGCAATAAACCATGCTTTGGAAAAACCAGCAACATAAGATGTAAAAAATCTGAAAGAGGGTCCGTTTTTCTACAGAGAAAGTTCAAGCTGCCCCACCTCAAACTTTCTTCAAGGCTCTGCCTCCTTTCTACCACCTTGGTTCCATGCCTCTTCCACTCCAGGACAACCACAAAAGTAGAGAAAACCTCACAGGTTCAACAGGGCTCACTAAATTCCATCAACCACAAGGCAAATTTCCAGTCCCCTGGATGCACCCCTGCCGTGCCCGCACGACGCACACGACACACGTCTGCTAAGCGCTGAGCCTCCCCCAGGACAAAGTGCGTATGCTTAACATTCAACCTCCCATGCTACCACACTACAGATCATGAAAGCGTTAGAAGAACACGACAAAACACATCTTTTACCTTAAAGCACATGACGGAAAAATTGTGATGTACCTTTGTTTAGATTCTACATCCAGGGGGAAAAAAAGAAAAAAGACTAATTTTTTTAGTTCAGTTTATGCAGCTATTGGTAATTCAAGACACCACAAAAAAATTTATCTGAGCAAATTCTTTTTTAAACAATGACATTCTTAACATAGTATAATTTTTACAGCTTTCTTTGTAATGTCTACTGGAGACACGACAAAATCATGAAATCTTTTCTTTTAATGCAACAATAAACCTTCTGAATTATATATGAGAAATTAACTCCACTAAAATAAGGTGGCCTGCTGCTTTAACAGCCACATTCTAAATTCAGTGAACTTAAAACCAAGAAACAATGAAAATAAAATGTATTCATATATGTATGCCGCAAAAAAAGTTCCCTCTGTATTTAAACCACAAACTGAAACACTTGCTCCTGATTTACTGAACTGTTAAAATATCTCAGAGCAAACACACAAAACTGAAAAACTATATTTTACACAGAGCTTCTTGGAAGTCGATACCCATTAAAAGAAGTTCACCTCTACAGGAAACAGGCCCTCTTAGTATAGAAAGCATATGAGAGCAAAAACTCAGACTAATCTATTCCCTAATATTAAGTGGTATTTTTAAAAACACAACTTATGTGAATATCGATTTCCCAAAACAGAAAAGGATGACCTTATCCTGGCAAAACTCAGAACACTGTTTCTTCAACATCCTCGAAGGCATTTCGAGGCACCACACTTTTCCATCTGCTTTGTTCTATTTCTTCATGCCCAAATGGAAATTAAACACTTCAAGTAACAGCTAAAAAATGTCATCGACCAGAGTGAAGCACTGAGAGCAGAGAAGCAGCTTGAAAGGAGTAACAGAAGGAGACGGCACAATGGGTAGAGCAGCCTTGGTAGTGACCTTGGAGTGTGTGCAGAGACAGAAAATCTGTACAACAGGTACGGGAAGCACACTGAAAAACTCAACGCTCACTTACCCGACGCGCTCTCGGTAAACACTGTTAACGTCTGTCCTCCAACACTCTGCAAGACAAACGGATGTTCTCTGGGAGCACTGACTGAAGCCGGCTTTCCGCCAATGTCATGAATATTTGCAAGATCCTCATTCAAAGTAAATGACACCTAAAAGACACATTTATGCAGAGCTTATTACAATAGACTTTTGTATTCAAACTATCTGTACAGAAATTCTGATTATAAATCATCTTTTTAAAATGCGAATCTTTTCATTTTATTAAGCATTTTTCAAAACTTTATCCAAAACTCTTTAATACTTATTCATAAAAAAGAGAATCTATTCCTAAGTGTCAGAATAATGGGGCTAATCTACCATCATAAACACAAAGAGCTTTCGCATGTTTTCTCTGATGTGTGGCTGAAGAAATTCTGTTTCCAAAATAGGAATACAAATTTTCCCCCTAAGGTTTTTGAGGTTAAGAGACCACATCTTGTTATACTCATGGGCTTTAATGTATATATATATGTGTGTGTATGTATATGTATGTATCTCCTAGCAAAGTGCCTGGCACATAGAAGGAAAACAGTATTTGCTGAATAAGTGAATCTTTTAAGAGTATTAAGAAAACAACTACTTGATGAGGGGAAAGTGAGCTACTTAGAAAGCTTAAACAGAGGACATATTTCTTTTTTTAGGTCTTAATGACTACTGTATGAGTACGAGGTGCTGTTTTATTTTTGAATAGTTAAATAAATACAACTAAGGATATAAGGATAACTCGATCTTGAGGTCTGGAATAAAAAGACATAGGCTTTCTTCCAAAACGATTTTCACCATATACCTGATCTCTTCAAAAGGACAACAGATTTTACCTCAAAGAAACTTATAAAATACTGACCTTCCAACCAAGTAGGAAAATTATGAAGTATTTATTAAATATCTCTCTACTGTGTGAGAGGTACTGCAAATTATGTCCTGGACTTAATGGGTCAAAATCTAAAGCCCTCGCCAATCCAAACAGAATGCCTCTGCCACACTGAAATAATGTCAAAATATTACTGAAGTAATTCGAAGTGCTGAGGGAGGGGATATTTGAGGTCAAAGTAGAAAATGCTAAGAATAAACACTTAGAAAGGAGTCCATTCATTCACACGAGAGTGACATTTACACTATTATTTGTTCTTGACCATCGGCTCCTAGCTTGATGTAGAGTTTTCTGGAATATAAACACCACTCCTCTCCTTACTGTTACTAATTCACGGTAAAAAAATCTCATGCTTTAAATAAAATGTAAATAGAAATAATCTTACCTCAGTCCTTCCTTGACTCCTAAAAAAGAGAAAAAGAAAAATTTTTATTTATTTAGATTTCAGGTTTTTTCAAATTTACGCTGATAATTAAAACAAATAACACTATTGCATATTTACATGAAATATTACATTTACAGAGGTTAACATGTACCCTGGGCTCTCTTCAACTATCCTATTTGTAACATTCTAGGAAAAACAAAAGTCCCATTAACCCCGTGTGAGTATTTTAAGTGTGTGTCACTTAACACTATTACAACCTGTCAAAATATTATTATTGCATAATATTTTACCCAAATAATGATCTTTTGCAAATCTTATCTTTATTTTTGAGCATTTTTATCATTCAGCAGCATGTGAATACATATTTAATATCAGTATGTAGTATTTCAGCAAATTGTACTATTTGCCTAGCTGAAGATGTTTCATTTACCAAATAAAATCTTAAAAATCAAAATTAAACTTAATATTTTAAAATCATAAGCAAATTTTCTCCACTATAAAAACAACATGTGTCCACATATAAACACACAGGCAAGTTAAAAGAAGTTTTAACAGCCATATTTCCACTGTTAACATTTTGGCACAGTAGAAATCCTTCCAGACTATTTTCTATATATTTGCATTATATGTTTTTAAATGTCATTTTTTTCACAAAGATGGAATCGATGTACACTTTATATAATAGCCTAATTTAAAACATATATTAAGTACCTACTATAAGCAAAGTACTGAGTGTAAGGTACCTGTCCCCAGACAGCAGAAGCTACACCCGTAACTGTAGAACGAAATAAATTTTAATGTTTAATAAGAGAGCCACGATATGCCAGGGTCCTTTCTTCCATTTTAAGAGTTAAAGAAAGGCTCTGAGCTTTTCTAGAAGGGCCCTAGGACTTCAGTAGGCCGAGGCGGGACTGTAGCATCAGAAGTAAATAGCCGAACACAGCCATGGGAGAGTCAGATCGCGAAGATGCAACCAGGCTAGGAGGGAGAGTATGAAGTAAGGGACAGCGGGATGCGACCTATGACGCAGAGCTGGCGCTAGACGTGGACGGGCCTCACGATCTCCGCACAGAGCACGGACGTCGTTCTTTGGGCAATGGGGAGCCCCAAGTACAAAGACTTGCTCCAAGAAAATATACGTGGAATGGGCACGAAGACCAGGTAGGAAACGACGGTCTCATCACGCCGGGCTGAGTTCTGGCCGGCCTCCACGCAGTGGTGCTGGCATTAAGTGTCCACCATACACCCGCTAGGCACTGTGCTCAGGGCGCGGTCTAGTAGGACCTTTAATTGTCCTCAAGAAGGTTCCAGTTGAATTAAAAAGAGCCAATCTATGAACAACTATAAGCAGAATAATAACTATGACAGAGGTACAACACGTTACCATGGAAATGCAGAAAAGAAAGCTAGGAAAAGATGGACTGAGTGAGGACTGACGTTGACAAGACGGGCGCATTCCGGGCTAAGAGAACAATCCAACTAAACACCAGCAATAAGAAAGTATCCAGAGCATTCTTTCTAATATCAATGAACGGTCGACTGGAGTCAAGTGGTAACGAGCCTCTCAGGCCAAACTAAGCAGTCCAGGACCTTAAACAGATCTGTTTACTGCAGGACTTCTCAGAGCCTTTAATAAATTAAAATGCAAGTCAATCTTTTTGTTGGGCGAAGTACTTAGAACAGAAGTGAAGAACTTTTAAGGTTTCACATAAAGATATGAATTGGCAGCTTCTCTTATCAGGGTTTGGAAGGTTTGGCAACAACGTGCCCCCAATTCAGCATGAAGAGGCACTGAATTAGCGACCTTTAAGACAGAGGCACTGCGGGCGGAGCAAAGGCAGAGATGCAGAAGGGACGTGGCAGAGCGCAGGAAGTGCGTGCACGCTGCCGGAGCTGACAGGAGATGCCTGGAAGGCAGCAGCAAGGGAAGAGGATGGATCGAAGGCCACGCTGACACTTCAGGTGCGGTGACTAGAAAGTCACCTGGATGCAATTAGGAAACACTTGAGGGGACGATGACTTCATTTTCACGTTTATATATAAAATTATCATGGCATCTTAGCTGGAATAATAAGAGATTGGTGAACTCTGGATGGGTTAATTTTCTAGAATAAAAAAATCTATGGCAACTTAAAACTTATTTTAAAAGGATCACATATTCTTTGGTCGGGGTGTGTGAATGAAGCACATGTGACCTTTGATTGTCCTACAATGCAACTGAGATATCCCCTTTCCACGATGACCTGCGGCTACAGTTAGACACACCGACTACTAAAACTCTGTCGTGTCTTCAGAAGTGACTGAAGCAAGCCGCTGGCCCGTCCTTCACTGGTGCTTCACGATGCTTCCAGCTTCTCCTTCGTCACTCAGAGCCCATTTCTCAGAACCCACAGCCAGTCTTTGGACTCCAGTCTTGTTCCTCTTGCCTTTTTTTTTAAATTAATCATTTGTCTTTTCCTTTCCTTACACTTTTTAACTACTTAGATTTGACACCATAGGGCTGGACTCTCCACTCAGCTCTGACAGCCAATAAAGCAACTCTTTTTCCGGGAAAACTAACTACGAATCTCAAGCCGACAACTGCGCTCCAGGACGTTCCGTTTTGTTTTGAGTTATTATTTCTACACCCTATTCTCGGACGATTATGCTCAAAACCCAAAGTGAGGCCAAGCAAGGCAAAGTGCCTGCAGAGCGGGCAGAGTTGGGTGGTCACAGCACACGTGTGGTGGAGAGCAGTGCCTGGGGTGCCGGGGGCAGCCCGAGACGAGGTGTCAGAGCCCACTGGGGCAAGGGTGACATCCGCAGAAATAATGGCTCAACAAGAAGTGTGTCCGGAGCTGGCAGGGAGAGGGCATGCTCTCCGGAGGACGACCAGAAGCAGGCTGCTGGAGCCTCGGGGAGGGCAGCCTCCGACGGGCTGAGGACAGTGCCCTTGGGGAGAACAGCAAAGGCAGCAGCCTGACGAGGGGTGCTGGAGCCCAAGGGAGGTCGGGGGAAGGGTAGTCTGAACAATAAGAACAGAGGCTTGAACAAAGAGAGGGAATGTATTAAAGGTAACGGAATCAGGTTTCCCACTTTCTGCACGCCCTGTGGAGTCGGACTAGAACTGGATACTGGTGTAACGTCACGATTTTCAGTATATGCAAATACAGAAATGCAGATGCAAAGGCGTGTGTACACATATACTCCCTAGCGCTGCCCACTGACAGCCCTGGGAAAGGCAATGAGCACATGTAGCATCCAGTCTTAGTTTCTGGAAGGAACCAGGGCTCCTTAGAGAAATGAATGACTCCAGGACTCAGACAGAAATGTGCAGATGAACCTAAAACATCTTGCTGTGACAAAAAGCGCTCAAAGAATGGTTAGGACATGTCAAAAGGCCACAGGACTTACACTACTGAACTGTACACTTAAAAAGGGTGAAGATGCTAAATTCTGTGTGTGTTTTACCACAAAAAAGAAAAAAAACGGGCTTAGGAGCCAGCTAGAAGCAGCTTCCACTGGCTAAATTTTAGACAACTTGAACATCAGAATAAATGACGATGGTAACAAATTGTGTCCCATTGAATAAAACTGGAATCCATGAGTTCATACTAACACAGACAAATGAATAAAGGGGAAAATCTGATGAGAAATGGAATGTTTACATAGCCACAAAGTAGCACACCATAGAATACTTAATAATTACAAAGGAGAAAAGAGTGCGTTTACAGAGACAAGGTTTAGAAGACACTCCCTAATCAAGTGACCAAAGTTACCACTACCAAGAGTGGGACACGATGAAAGCACACACACCTTGCTAGAAGAATACAGAAAGAACCCAGCTTCACCTTTGTGACATTACTGCCAAAGATGCATAACCCGAACCTAATCAAAACATCAGACAAACCCAATTCTTATAAAATAACTACCTGTAAACACCAAGAGTGTTGACATGTATATGGTCAACAAGTCAAGGAAAGACTTCCAAATGTTCTAGCTCTAAGGAAACTAAAGAGACCTGACGATAGACTGCAACACGAGATTGTGGGCTGCCTCCTTTTCCTATAAAACATCCTGGCGACAACTGACAAACCCTGAACGAAGTCTAAGGGCTACGCTGTAGGACTATTTGATGTTGATCTACTGATTCGGAGGGGTGTGCTGAGATCATGCAGGAGAGTGTCCTTGTTTGCAGTAAAAAAGTTCTTTATATTGTTTTTCCAACTTTTCTGTAGCTTGAGATTATTTTAAAATAAAAGTATTACATAATTTTAAAATATGCTCTATTTAATCTCTTACTAAAGAATTTAAGAATGCTATTAATTTTTCTCTATAACAATGCTGAAACGAATATCCTTGTAAATCAATCTCTGCATCGCTAATTTGTCTCTTTCATAAGTTCCTAGAAATTGCTGGGTCAAAATGATCTTTCATTATTAATACGTCTAGCCTTCTCACTATCCCAGCTCTCCTCTGCTGGATCGGTCTGGCTTTCTAGAAGGAGCACACACAGACTGAACATAACTTGCACTGTGAGCTAACTGGCAGAGAAAACAGTGCCATTTTCATTCTACGTTGTTCTGAGCAGCAACTGTACGTGTGTGTGTGTATCTTTGTGCTGTGTATACACATACGTATGTGTACATATACACACGTAGGTTGTCAGACTGCCCTTCAAAAAGGCTGTACCAATTTAAACCTCTATCAACAGTTTAAGTGTTCTAAACTTAGTCACTTTTAGAACAAAAAAAATTATATCTCATTGATTTTTTGTTTACATATTTTTTATTATTAGTGGGCCCCCATATAACATTGAATGTTAAATGTGTTTAAAGAGAAAGCTAGAAATTAACTCTTTGAGATAAGCCACATTAGTATAAACTGACGATTGTCAGTAAAATACAACATATATCAACCATTTCGAAAAGTGACGTTTTCTGGGGCAGGACAGTGATGTAGAAAGAAGATTCATTTTAAAATTAAACAAGCTAGGGCAAAAGTATAGGCTAACTAAAATGCGGTACATGTGAGATGTCCAGGTATAAACTAATCCAAGTACAGTGGGTTAGGAACAGCATGTAAACTGCTTGACAAAAAATGGCCCAAAAGTTACCAACTGTAAAGAAAAGGCTATTACTCTCACCTTACTCATGACTGGACTCCCCTTTGTCCAGGTGTTGAGAGAACCACATCTGGGGAGAGCTGCACTCCCAGCTGCACGCCCCCGCCCTCATCTCCCCCAAGTCCACACTGCTGGGGCCACCACCATCCCGCTGGGACCACCTGGCTCTGGGCGCCTTCCCTGCAGGGGCCCTGGGGACAGGCAGGCAGCTGCCCACCGCAACGGGCACGACAGGGGAGGCCTTGTGCGGGAGCCCGGCCTGGGCTGCGCAGCGTGCGGGCCGCGGCCGCAACCGTGGGTGACACTTCCCAATCAAGTGCTTTACAGGCACTGACCACGAGGCAGAAATGCCGAAACGGAGGGCGCCAAGCACTGGTCACGCGGCCCCCACGTGACAAGGCCAGGATAAAGCCAAGCCCAGCGACCCCTAAGCACATACTCACACCCAGCACACCACAGTGCCTTTTCAAAGCCTTTGTTGTTTTCCTTTTTTACCCACATGTACTTTTTTTTAACTACACGGATAGCCTGTGAACTGGTAATGTGCCTCTAAGGATAACTGATTATACACGTTCTAGTCAAAAGTACCTGAAAGCATTTCACCTGGTCTGCCTGGGCCTCTCCTAACAGCCATGGTACCTGCAAACGTTCCTTATAGGACACTGTCCTTGGTTTTCTCATTATTCTGGTCTTACTCTGCTGAATGAAGTTATTTATTTGCCCACGTCTCTAAATGCAGTACTGAGAACTGAGCATAATGTGTGCACTGTAAGCTAACTGGCAAAGAAAAGGGTGGGGCTGTCATCCGACTTCACATTCTAAACAACAAACAAACATCTATTAATGGAGCTCTTTGTTTTCAGCTACATGAGCTTGATGACCCATATTTAGCTTGAAATGAACTAAATCCTGATAACCTAGGCATGTGCACTGCTAAGCCATTCCTCGCTCCTCCTACACTTGTCCAGTAGGGATTTTAGTGATTCGTAAGAGGAATGGAAATTAAATTGGTAACATAAACAAGACAGCCAGCACACCTACTGCAGAACAAGCTGTTTTCTGGCATTTACATAGCAATCTTACGGTACTAGTTACTATAAACCTGTTCTCATCACCAGAAGGATATAGATCTTCTAGAAGACAAGACTGATTATGTATCGTGTTAGGCAGAAAACCTGCTAGATTTTTTATCTACATATAAAACTGCATGTGCATAAACACACACCCACACACACTGCTCCTTATTTGCCTCTTATATTGACATAGAAACCCCTCTTCAATCATAAGATTCTCTTTTAAGAAATTCTGATGGTTTATTTTTTCCTCAACTGCCATTTGAGGAAACTGATTTGAACACAGCTATTTCAAGTCACCATTACTGGGAATTTTATTTTTAAGAGAATTGTGAGACTAAAATGAGAAAAAAAAAGGAAGAGAAATACTAGCCATGTGCCCTAAGGAAAAGAACATGGAACAAAATAAACCGAAGCTTTAGAACTAAATTAAGAGAAAGACAAAGAGAACAAAATCAGTTTTGTGGGTCTTCTGAAGTTATCAAAACTGAACCTCAATGAGTATGAGAAATACTTAGCAATGGTCAGTTGAATAAAATGTTCTAAAAATTTGTCAAGTCTACAGCCATGCCACCCTGAACAAACCCAATCCTGTCTGATCTCGGAAGCTAAGCAGGGTCGGGCCTGGTTAGTACTTGGATGGGAGACCACCTAGGAAGATCAGGTGGTGTAGGCGTAAAAATTAAAAAAATAAGGGATTGTAAGCTGACAAGGTCCTTGCGATCTGTGAGGTCAATCAAGGGTTGCGTCACCTAAAAAAAAACAAAACTGTCAAATCAAGCATCATAATAATCTGTACACGGAGTGATCTGGAGGGTTACATACCAAATTGTGACCCCTGGCCACCAGTAAGGAGTGGGAAAACAGATGACTTACATAGATAATTTTTAAAAAGCAATAATCATGTATTGTTTATATAACACACACACACACACACACACACACACACACACACACACACACACACACACACACACACACACAAAATTATCTTTATGCGGCTTTGGTTGGACTCCCAGACGGGACAACAATGCCAGCTCATAAAATCAGACAGGAATCACGTGGAAGAATACACACACAAACACACACACTGGTTAATATTAAGGGCAAAGTTTATTGTCAAAACCTGGACACTCTATGGAGTGAAAGATGGACACTGTTAATAACTGCTCAAGGAAACGTGTGAACTGGAACTGTTTCAGGCAAACCTGGGGTCTGGTCATCCAACGTATGTCTGATGCAACTACATAAACCAGCTGCTTTAAACCAAGGGAGGAAAAGAGCTTGGAATTTTCTATCAAGCAATGGGTGATAAAGAAAAATTACAACACACACATTATTGCTTATTTAGCATGCCATCTCTGCTATTATGTTTTAGGGATCAAAGCAATTCTTGGGGTTTGCCTAGCTTTCCCTGAAACTTGGTTCCTTTTTCTCTACTGCTCATGACAGTCCCCTCCCCGCCACACCAGAAGAAAAGAGTTTGCATCCCTCAAGCAGGTATTTTCTTTACAGAGGTTTTTAGGAATACAACATTCATGGTAGAAAAAGGAGAATATGTGAGTTTACAAAGCATTTGAACAAACCGTAAGCTGTTTCGTTTGTATCATAAGCACCCTACGCTGGAAAGGCATTAAGATTCACATTTTACAAACAAGGCAGCTGAGATTTAGAGGACTAAGGCCCAAGGCCAAAACAACTATCAGCAGCCACGTACATCGAACTAAGCCAGGCCTTGGGCTCTAGGTGGTCATTCTATAATACCAAGAGGTTCACCATTTACACAGCTTCTTCCTTCGGCCGCCTTTTTCCAGTGACGTACATTTCTGAGATTTTTCGTGTGGCTCCCATTTCCAGTAACATCGATTCTAAGAAATTCTGAGCTCCATAACAGAAAAAGTAGGTAATTATCTGCCCTACAAAGGATTTCACGTTGAAAAGGGCGGGGGAGGGGGAATCACCAGATTTCATTTAAAAATATGCATTCTTTTTTTTTCTTTCAATAAAAGTAGGACAACTTGCAAAACAATGTGATTTATCTACAGCTTTCCAGGAATATGTTCATTTTATAAAATATACAAATAAATGACAACTACTTCCATGTAAAAGGCTGGCAAAACAGGCAACTTTAGGGATAAGGAATCTAAATGCAGATTAAATAACGTAGGCTGAACTAGAACCTGCTAGAGTTTTCTTACCACTCAAAGGCCTGAATTCAAGCCTGATGCCACTATTAAATGTGCAATCATTTCTTGAGAAACTGATATATTGTTCCTACCTAATTTTAAGAACTTTGGATATAAAAGTATGCCTGCTTCCAATCTACACCTTGTTAAAGCGGAGTGAGGAATTAAAAGATACATCTGAAACAAAGGCAAGTAAGATAAAATACTTAAGGCATAAACACACGAAAGTATCAGTTTCTTAAAGTCATGACGTCATCCAGTCATACAGCACTGCTCCTCCAAAGACAAAAGCCAGCAGGTGACCACTAGCTCCATATCCACAGCTGACTGGCTCTAACAGGAAACTTTAAAGTGACACCCCCCCACCCGCCCGTCAAAATATAACCCTTGCATAGAGACAGTAAGTATTTTAGGCAAAAAAAAAAAGGGGTGGGGCCTATGTTTATACTCTGATTTTCTAACTATCTCACTTTTGGAACTACTGCCTCAGGAAATAAAAGCATAAAAAAGCTATTACTACTCAATTTGTCACAGCAGTTTTCTTTTACTGATTCAACAAAAATGTGCTGCTGGCTTCTATGCCAGGCACTGTTCTAGACCCTGAAGACATGGCGTCATTAAGACAAAAATGCCACCCTCGTGGTGCTTACACTCTGGCAGGAGAGATGCACAGTATACGAACAAATACACAGTGTGTCAGATGAGCGCTGCAGAAGCTGAATAAACACTCACCGCAGCGTGAATGGTGGGAGGAGCCACGGGGCGGGGTGGGGCGGAGGGAAGGAGAGTAGGAGAAGCAGAGAGTTCTACATGGCGAGAAAAGGCCTCGCGAGCGGACATTTGAACACGGAGCTAAAAGAAGTGCGGGGCAAGGCATGGGGATGTCCAGAGGAAGAGTGACGATTAAATTTAAGACGCTCTTGAGACATTCAAGTGGACCTCAAGGAGGTGTCAGATGTATGAATCGTGGGGATCAGGAGAGAGGCCATACTCGAGAGAGATCTCTAAATACAACCAGATACGCCATGAGACCAGACGGGACCACCTAGGCAGTCAGTCAGGAGAGAAGGAAAAAACGAAAACCTGAGCCCTAGAGTCATACGACATTTAGAGACCGAGAAGATGAGACCAGCCAGCAACGGAAGGAGAGAATCAAGAGAGTGGTGTCCCGGAAGTGAAAAAGGGGTGGCGGACGGAAGTGGTGTCCAATTCTGATGTCAACTATGTCCAGTTCTGTGGAAGCTCAAGTAAGAGGGCTCGTGGACTTAGGAATGTGGGTGTGGGAGGCTGCAAACATGGACCACCAGGTCCTTGCGGCGGCTCCCACCGAGGGGTGGCGTCTACTGCCCCTGGAATCGGGGGCTGGCTGTGTGAGCTGCACTGGCCAGCAGGACTCTGGCGAATGAGATGCAAGCACAGGCTTGCAAGGTCTTGTGCCCTGGGCTCTTCCTCTCTTCTGCTCTCAGGAACGCTTTCGCCATCTCGTGAATGAGCATGTGGCAGATGAAACCCATGTGGCCACTGCCCCAGGCGATAGCAAGCCAACCACTAGACACCAGAGTGAGGCCATTCTAGCCTGGAAAAGCAGCCAGCTCAGCCCCAACCAGAACTGCCCGAAAAAATAAGCCAACGAAATGGTGCTTGTATCAAGCTACTAAATTTTGGGGCGGTTTGTTATGAAGCAAAATAATTGATAAAGTGGAGGACAATGACAAGAGCTATGTCAACGGAGCGGCAGGCACAGAAATCTGGTTCGTGGTGATTAAGAATGAATGGACAGAAAGTGGAACGTGAGGCCTCTGGCAGACACAGGCTGAGCGCTGGGGGCTTCCCTTTCTAACAAGGCCACTTCCTCCACCAGGAAACTACAGTTACGTTGTTCACCAGGTTGTCCCCCACCCTCTTCCAGCACCTCTACAGACAGAACAGTGGCACAATGGCAAAGTCCTTCTACTGAGCACTTAACTTGCGACATCCAATTATGCCAGTCCAAGCACAGCCCCCAGCGAGATGTGGAGGGGACGGAGTGGTGAAGGAACTACATGCTCCGCCGCCTCACTGCCAAGACGTTGACCAATAAATTTGATTTTCTATTTAGAGGGCTGGGGAGGGTGTGTGTGTGTGCGCGCGTGCGTGCACACGCACACACGCACGCACACATATGACCCTACAGGGCACCTAACCATCTCTTGACAGCCTTGACATGTGCACTGCTTCTCATTTTCCAAGTAAATTATCTGAAAAAGAACTGCAATTCCATTTAAAAGCACTTGTAAATTTTTAAAAACCAGCTCTTTAAATTGTCAAAAATATAAAAATAACTCACTTAGCGATCCGCAGCTTTCCAACTTCACCTCTTCCAGGAGCTTTAGCCCATTGTTGTGACAAATATTTAGGAACCTAAAACGAAATAAAATACTAATAAGACTATGTTTTGGGCATTAATCAATCTTATAAAACATAAAATGATGTACTGCTTCTATTTTACTTTGTGCCTGTAATAAATGATCATCCAGTATCAAGCTGTCAGTTTATGTCTGACACGATAAAGGGTACTAAGATATGTAAGAACTGATTTTAGCTCTGGAAGAGCTCAGTCAGTCAGGCTGGTTACCCAAAACCAACATGGGTCAAACAACTTAACAGTAATGAAGAATTAACTTATGTTCCCAAATGAGTCTAATCAAAGTTCAGGGGTGAGAAACACCTCCAGAAAAGGCTCCTCATGGGAGCTTAACGCTCTGACATGATATTATTTAGAGACGCCAATGAGTTTAAGATGATTTGAAAGGTTAAGTTTTACTTATGTAAGATTGTAACTCTGACTAATATGATGAAGGATCTGCCGAAATAAAAGATTTATTAAATATCATAGCTAACATCTCTGTAATACAACTTTCCCAACACTGTTGTAAGCACTTTCCATACATTCATGCTTGTAAGCGTTCCATCTCTGTGAGGCAGGTACTGTTGATTACCCTCACTTTACAGATGGATCTGGGGCACCGAGGGATTATATAATCTAGCCAAGGTCACATAATTAGCAAATGATGGAGCAAGGATTCAAACCCAAGCAGTCTGGTTCCAGCATCTATGTAACCAATACACTGCATTGTGTCTGTAACTAGATATATGCAATCAGAAGGCTTTTAATTCTCAAAAAAGTTAAGGGAATACATGTTGATTCCCTACTATGTACCTACTTCACTTCCTCTAAGAAGTAGTTTGAACTCCGGAATCATCACTTACCTTTACGGTCATCCTACCGTGAGGAGCGAGATGCTACATATAAAGCATGAAGCATAATCATAATGCCTTACAAGTACTCAGTAAGGGCCAGGTGTCATTACTTCCCACAATAATCCTGGAATAGCATGAACACGAATGTAGAACGAGTCAGAGACAGCTTCCAAAGCTGGAAAGGGGGACAAATTTTATCTAGCAAAGATTTCATTTGCAAAAAGAACCACCTACTAGTCAAACTGCAATGCTTTGGATATGGTAAAAATTCAGGAATAAGAGGGTCAAAAGAAGACCCTCATGCTTTTGTTCAGTTACATATGTATTCTTTATAATAAAATTTACTGAACCACTGTGTGTCAGACAATATGCTAAAAGTTTGGAACAGAGGGAGGGGGAAGGGAGACAACAGTGTCAGGTACCGTGCTATACATGTCACATCCGTTACCCCAATTAATCTTCTAATCGCCCCATGAAATCTATCATTCTCCCCATTCTATAGACAAGAAAACGGAGGCTCAGACGGCTGAAATAACACAGTTAGCTAGTATCAGACACGAAACTTGTCTCCAGGTCCGGCGGTCTCTACCCTAGACCACTAAAACGCTTGTAAAAGATCTCACGGAAAGAGGGTTCTGAAGACTCCACACCATAACAAAAGTTCAAGGACGCCACACTCCACTTCGTCACACGAGCTTAGAAGAGCGGGCGAACTCCACGTGGTAGCTGTACTTACCTATCAGGTCTCCTTTGATTATGAGTGAGAAGAAAACCCACAACAACGTGCAAAGGATTTACTGACTCAAGTAACTGAAAACTCCAGAGGTAGCTTTAAGGTGGCTCAAGGGCTCAAATGATGTCACCAGGACTCTGTGACCATCTATCTCTTAGCTCTTCTCTCCTCCCCCCACGTGCACTCACGTCTGTGACAGCCTCCCACCCCCTTGTTCAGTGTGACGGCTGAAGCAGCTCCTGAAGAGCAGTCCCCTTCCTCGAAAGTCCCCAGTAAAGATGTGACTGTCTCTCACGGTTCGGAGTGGGCCGCGTGTCCTTCCTTGGGTCTGTCATTGAACCTGAAGATGAGATCCTTTTACTGGCCACTTCCTGTGGGGAGCTGTAGTCAACATCATCAGAATCACAGACTGAAAAGGGGAAGTGGCGGTTTCCAAAGTTAAATCGGGGTGCTGGTACAGTGTCAGAGGAAGTGTGGACACTGGTCAAAGGAGATGTCCACAACATCCACTGTCAGAACTGACTATGAGATCTAAAGTTGATCTGCACAAATACTGTTAGAACGTCAAACAAAACCCCGAATCCTTGGACTGTGTTGATAATTCCCTGCGGCCTCTCTGTTGAAATACTGCCTAACGAGCTAGCCTTTGCTTCTTGCTTTGTCTTTGATTTTTAACTCCGGGGAACCTTCGTGTCAATTACTCTGATACAAAGAGAAAACTACTTTCTGCAGATGGCAGCCCACTCTCCCAACCAAATGCAAGCTACATCCCCTGAGGAAGTCCTGAGAGGTAAGATGGTGTCTGTTCTTCATCATATTCCAAGTTACTGGTTCAAATGAGCCCTGTATGTAAATACCCCAAGATACCTCAATATCGGTATCCCCTCCACAGTCTGTATCTCAAGCAACCGTCTGACCATAGCAGGAAGTGACATCCGACGGAGGAAACTGGATGCTCAGACAACTTTGTTAGAGGAGAATTTAATGCTGGCGGAGCGCGTGGGGCTTTCAACAGACCCAAAGCACAATCTCCCCTTGGTCAGATTCTTACAGCTTACGTACCCTCGCAGCGTCCGTACAAGGGGCGCGTGATTCCTTTGAGGTTTCACGTGTGCTTCATGACTCACAATGGGGAGGGGGAGCTTCGGGTGGGGGGTTGCAGGGGCGAGGAATTTCCAGACCACTGGTCTTACAGGTCGTTTGTCTTGCGACCTTGGCGTTATCGGCACCATTATAGGATTCTCGAACAGAGAGAGGGACATTGAGGCTATAAGTAGGAAGCAACACTCATTAATGCCAGCACCTGCTCCGCGGGTTCCTGCCCAAAGGCTGAGCCCCGCCTGTAACACAACAAGCAGTTTTATACAGTCTTGTTATTCCCACAGAGATAAGGAAGACCATCAGTTGACTGGCAAGTCATGAACCAACAGCTGTGCGCTGGAGAGTCCTGGAGGGGGAGAGGGCAGTCCGGAATGGGCTGCAACTGGCTGAGCTGGTCCCTGCTGCACACCTTTCCCCTGCGCCCTTTCAGACGCCTCCCCTCCCCTCTCAGGCCCACCATCTCCTAGCTCCCCAGCTCTCGCCTCAGTACGACTCCAGCAGTTCTTGCATCCCTTGAAGTCACCGACTGTCTTTACGCTGTCCCCTTCTGCTTATGTCTCCACTCCTCTCTTTAAAGGGCCGACGCGCCACAGCGTCTCCCGCCATCGTACTGGCCTGGCACAACTTAGTCCTGATTACAGCCAATCTGCACTACTACTTATTTATCCTTCTTCGTTTTGATTGTATTCCTCCTCAGCCAATCTGCACTACTACTTATTTATCCTTCTTCTTCGTTTTGATTGTATTCCTCCCCTTCCACACTTCCACCCAGCAGCTGAAGAAAAACGCAGTTGTGCTGAACGGTCTGCCCTGGAATACACAGCGACTAACGTCCAGCAAGCCCTTTAGGGTGCCTGGCAATTTAACTCCATCTCCCTGATCGATACGCGCCTCCCCTGCAGGCATGACATGTTCTCTTCACCCCTCAAACCTGGAACCCCTCCTCCCTCCTCCCTCCTCCTCCCTCCTCCCTCTGTGCTGATAACCTGACCTCCTCTTCCACGGAGGACAAGACAAAAATCAAAAGAACTTCAGCTGAGCCTTTTACTCCGCTTTGCCCTTAAAACAACAGATGAATTAGGGCCGCTCCCTCCATCTGTGCACGAAGTTCTTTCCCTGTAGTATAAACATGCTTCCTTCAAGGCGACCTTTCTCTCCTCCACTCCCTTCTCTACTTACTCATTCCCCATCAGAAAATGACGACGATAAGAGTGCTTACTCAATGTGACCGGAGGACGCCAGGACGGCCCCAAGATCCCCACCTCCTGATATTCACACCATCATCTGTCCTTGAGTGAGAACAGGACCTGTGACTTCCTTCTAAGCAGCACAATATGGCAACGGTGATGACGTCACTTCTTTGATTAAGTTACAGAAGATTGTGACTGTCTTGCTTCTCACTGTTTTCTCAGTTTGCATGCTTCAATGAAGGCAGCTGCCATGACGGAGGGGCCCATGTGATAAGAAACCGAGGGCAGGCTCCTGCAGACAGCCAGGCATTTAGGGCCTCGCTCCCGCCACCCCAGAACTGAATTCTGCCAACCACAGGAGCTCAGCAACTGCCCCAAGAACCTCAGATTGGGGCCCAGCCCTGGCTGACGCCGTGACTACAGCCTCTGAGGGGCTCTGTAGCAGGGGACCCAACTGAGCCACACCAGGACCCCTCAGGTCCAGAAATGACGAAAGAACGAATGCATGCTGTTTAAGCTACTGAGTCTGTGGTGATAAGCAACACAGCGAAGTGACAAGTACTCTTCTACATGTTTTAAACATATTAACCACTTAATCCCCACCCGATCCTCCTCCTCTGGACACTCCTTTCTGGTCTCCGTACACCTAGACCGCATCCTCCAAGCCCTTTAACTTCACAGGGCCCTGGGTTTGGTCCCCAGACCTCTCTCCTCCAGCCATACGCAATCTTATGTGACCTTGCCTGGTCTCGTGGCTTTACATACCATCTGTAAATGACAATTCCCAAATTTATAGCGAGGCCAGGCTCCCCTGACAAGTCGCAATTTATATATCCTACTGCCGACTCAAACTCTGAATGTTCAGTAGACATTTAAAACTTCACATCTCCACTCTAGAAGGCTATAATTTAGGCCATCAAACAACAAAAAATAGTTGGAAATAACTATATCATACGCTGGAACAAATTTAAGAATCACGTTGAGTACAATAAACTGTACCTAATACAAGCAACTGCCAACTTAATAAAAGATTGTGTTCCCGAAGTTAATTAACAAAACACGTTTGGAACTTGGACTACACTGTCATCATTTGCCACCAGCTTATTTAATTCAGAGAGTTGCCGAAAGATTAAACCCTTGCAGTGAGAAACAGCAGAGCACAGTGAGGGCGGTAAGTCAACCACGCACAGCTCTCTACCCCAAGTGCTCATGGAAATGGGGTCCCGGAAGTGCAGTCCACCGAGTCTGAGACGACAGTGAAAAGGGGAAGAAAGAGTAACGGCTCACAGTGTATGACTCCAAGGCTCCAAAACGCTTTTTTGGGGGGGACATCTCATATTTTACATTAAAACATTTTATTTTTAAACAACATTGTATATTTAAGGTGTACAACGTGATGGCTTAATATAGTGAAATGATTATCATAGCGAAATGATTACAGTCAAGATAATTAACTTATCTCCTCACATAATCACCTTTCTTTGTGATAACACCTTAAATCTACTTTCTTAGTAAATTTCCCCAAAACACTCTTGTTAACACGTCACTAGTGAGATAACTGTGTTTTTTCCACTGTCTTCATGTTCACTAAAGAAAATCAGAGACAAGATAATAAGTACAACAGATGTTTTCTCAGATTTTCCAAAACCAGAGAAAGTGACAGAAAATGACTTATTTCCTCAGGGAAAGCTCTCCCCAGACCCCTCAGTCAAGTTTCTTTGTTACTCACATACTTAAGAACAATATTGCTTGCTTCGGTGTCCTTATTTGTAACTTTTTTCATTAGGACTTATTCAACAGGTGTCTATCTCCTGCAGGAGAGACCATAAACACCTGTTTACAGAGCGTGGGCCATGCTGCTTGTGCTCACCATCACTTACCGGGAGCAACAACCAGGGATGGCCAGCGAGCCGTGAAATCAGGCTGGATGAATCGGCCCTCTCACCTGTTCACTCAAGCTGGGCAGACTATAAGGTCAGCCCGCCTCTGAAGTCAAGGTGCTAAGGTGATATGTGGATATTACACCCCTAAGCTTCTTGGCCAACTCTGCTCCATCAAATATCTAGTTCCCCAACTACCAGTCTCTAAAGCCTTGTTTCTCTGAAAGTACAAGCAAATTAAGGGCACTGCAGTGGACACTGTGATGTGACACCCATTCCCTATTTACAACCGAAGGCCTGTTCCCCCAGCTGCTGGGACTATGGCCAGACAGCCTTTAGCTGTTAGCCCTATGGAACTGCCTCCACTGATGAGAGGCTTTGGATTTTTTTTTCCAGAGCAAACATACCACATTCAAAAAATGGTAGACAGAGGGCACAGCCCGCCCGAACCCAGGACAGCTGGAGGGCTCCCTGAACTGTCCTCCGCTCTCACTGAGATCGCATTACACCCTCTGCCCAATCCTGCTTAAGTCCGTTCCTTCCGCAGGTGGTGATCCCACAAAACCCCAGCGTGCTAATCCCCCTCTCGGAATCGGCCGCCCAGAGAAGCCAATGCACGACAGGCAACTCCTGTTTTCTTGAAAGTCAACTTATAGAGCTGACAAGACCCACGGTCACAAAAATGAAGTCCCCACCTCACTTCTGTTCTCCAGGGAGATAATTCATTAAAGAGACCCAAGGGGGGGGGAAAGACATTTTCTATTCCTGGCATAAGCTTTGTAGGCAAATAGACCTAAATCTGAATCATTGTTCTATGCTTGAGCAAAATAATTAACTTCCCCAAACCTCAATTTTATCATCTGAAAAACAGAGATAATCAGTACCTACTGCATAGATTTGCTTTGTAAAATATTTGCTGCATAAGAAATATAAGTGCCTTTTTCTCCTGCAAGGCTCTGGGGCATCGCCCAGCCCAGTCCCATCTCTCCCTGGCACACCGCTCTCCCTTTGGCAGCCAATGTCCAAGCACGCCTACCTGTCTGTGAAATAACGAAAGCTGAGCTTGGTGGCTTTTGAACTGCTGAATGGAGGACATAATATACACAGGGGATGGTGTCCACCTCCCCGTCCTGATCCTCTCTTCCAACAAACTTTAGTCAAAATGCTTCTGAGGAAGGTTAACTGGGCCAGAAACACGCCCTTCTGCTGCCTAGAAAGCTGCTGATTAGACCTCCGGCAGTTCTCATCAATACCTCCACCTGTCCATTCCCCCCAGAGAAAGCATTTCTTATAACTCAGGACCCAGAACGACATTCATTACTTACAAAAACCCTTCGCTCCTGATGACCTTGCCCGCTTTATCTCCTCTTCCCCACCACGTACTTTATCCTCCAGCCAACCATAACGAGAGATGATTTTTCTAGAAGTCTAAATATTGGAAGCCGAACAACTATGCTAAAATATTTTCAAACACCATCCGACATTTTAAATCATGACTTGGGATGGGGTGTGTAGTAGTGCTGGGACCAGTTGGTGACTGAACAGTGACACAGACTGAGCAACCAGAACAGAGTAATGCAAACTACAAGGGACTAGCTCCCAGATGACATAAAGATTCTGACTGCTTACATGTTTTGGCAGGTGACATCTATTATAAAGTTAAATCCAATCATGTCCATTACCTATCAAAACATATTTGGATCATTATTCTTTCGTAGATTGAAGACATTCAAAACCCCAGAAATGGCATTTCATTAGACCAGAACAGTACAGGTGACAGATATTCTGGTACACAGCCTTCTACGACATTTGCCTTTTCCTGAGGAACTCTAGTTCTCCCCAGTCCTGCTGGCAAGTTTCTTCCAACTAATCCACTCCACGGGCTCTTCTTAACTGTTACTCTCCCCATGAAGTCGTCCCTGTTCCAGGCAGTGCTTTCCCTGCTCAAAACTCAGATATATGTCTAGCTCTTACTGTATTTATCCTGTTCTATACCGGTTTAGTGATGGAAGTAATAAAATATGTACAAGATGGGCTATAAACTTTGAGATACTCTAAGAAGAAACTCATCATTTTGCAACAAATGATCCTCAAAGACCAGAACTCGAGATACTGTTTAGAATGAGAAATATTAACGGATAGAGAAAAGACAAAATCAGTATGTGTTTCTATTCACAAATTCTGATTGGTTAAGAATAAAGATATACTTTCTAAGCAAATGTTATATTTTAATATCACATAAAGAAGCTAAAAAATGAAATTAACCATTAATATCTGATACACTCATATGAATTATTACTATAATTCAGAGATGAAAATTCAAGTATGCTCAAGATATGGGCATGAAAATCACACTGGATGTGAAGCCCAGCACAAACGAAACAAGTTCAAACTATCTGACAGGTGTATAAATCAAACCCCATGGCCTACTGGGACTCCTTTAACTACAGCAGAAATAAAAACTGTCAAATAAAGGGGGAACACGAAGGGATTTTAGAACAGAAAGGATTTGCTAGATATTCTCGTCCTCTCTCAGAGATAAGGTTGTCAGAGGACAAGAACTGGCAAAAAAAAAAAAAAAAAAAAAAAAAAATTCCCGCCCTGGAAAGAGTTGCAAACCTGTGATTTTCAATGATACATAAAATTTTAAAAATTTCATCTGGATTCATGCCAAGGTGACAGCGCAAACAATGAAGAATGAAACATGACAATTGCCTTTACAAAACAAGAACAAGTCACTGGCTTGAGCTGAGTTCTTTATAAAGAGATAAAATGTATTCACATGGCCATA